>NW_005871072.1:6207918-6371023 GCF_000147115.1 Myotis lucifugus
TTTTAATTCGGGAAAGAAAGGCTTTGAAAGCGCGGGACGTGAGAGTCAGCTCCCTGCACAGCAACACCAGGGTTTCCCCAAAAGTCACCTGAAACTCCGAGGAGCGTCCCGTCTGCCGTCCTTGCGTACGTTTGGCTGCCCCGCCTCCAAGGAATGCGATTTTGTCTGCTTTTCCACATTTTATATCCCACGCAGGGGCCTCTCCCAGGACATGGGTAGGAATACGGACATGAGCAGAATGAGAATTTACAGCGGGCACGGTGAAGTGAGCAGAAGAAGATAACAAAAGGTAAAAGGTGGTAAAATAAGCCCTGGCACTTCACCGAAGACGTGGATGGCGGCGTTGGTAAAAGGTGGCCCAGAATCTGGGATCTCACATTCTTCACTTTGGGCGGCCTGTGCCTGTGGGACTAATAAGCTAATCTGTGGCCTTAATGGTAAGAGGTCTAGGGAAAGCTTCAGCCAGACAGGAGTTAATGTATCCAGTTAATTACAGCCACGAGGAAAAACACACGCAGAGTAACATTGTAACGTGGTCATCCACAGGGTCATCTTTGTACCTGAAGAATGATATTAGCGTTTATAAATTCATAAATACAGGGGAAACTGGTTAAAAAAATCAACTGAGAGTCACTGTTACTTGTAAAAGAAGAGATATTTTAAATATTATTTTGAAGATGAATATGATTACTCTACAAAAAAAATATTGGTCCAGAGTGTTTCTCAAAGACATTTTTACATTGAAAATCACATTGTTTAGTAGAAGAAAAGGAGGAATGTAAAAATAAAATATAAATTCACTGTATACATATTTAGGTGGCTCACATAAAAATGCACTTCTTTTTCTTCTGTTGTGTTAGAGGATGTAATGCAGAATCTTGGTCATTGTTTCAGTTTTTACTAGATTTTTGCTTTTCTAGTTTAGAGATCTAAGTTCTCTAAAAGTCTATGCCGTGACATAGCTCTTCATTCGTCAGGTCTGTCTGGGTAATGCAAGTCAATTTAATTTCGGCAGAACATGTAATTACTATTGGGAGTCTCTGCAAGATTTTCAATTTCTCTTTTGGGATTTAGAACTGAACAATGAATAATTTGGGTTTAATTAAAATTCAAGTATCAAATCCCACCAGGCTCATTTTACAGAGACCTGCCAATCAGTCAACTGACAGGTTCATAAAACTCGTGCTCACTCTGTGGCTCTCTTCTCCCCAGTGTTATAACCCCCAATGAAGAACTTTTGTTTGCTGATATTTCATCCCACATATCTTGGAACTTGGCATTTCATAATGAAAGAAGTGACATACTAATCCAAATGAAGAAGTTATATGCAGCAAGCGCTCCAGTCCCAATTTGTACTAGTCTCTCGTGCATGATAGGAGACAACGATGTGGTGATTTTCTTTCTTATTTCAATATTATAATATGTTATACGTATAGCTATGTCTCCCTGTGTGTAGTTGGCATCAAAGCTTGAAAAATGGGTGACCTTCTAACTAAAACTAATAGCACATGTAAGAGATTATTTATTCACAATTATTCAATACATAGATGTTTATCATCTATATTGTAGGCAGACTATTTGCTGAAAGTACAAAAGAGAATACAAATAGATTTTCTGTCATTAGAGGTCTAATAGGCTAGAGGGGAAAGCAAAAGTTTTAATAAGAAAGTAATATAATGTGAGATAAATACATTAACTAGGCAAGTGAAGGGTATGACGAGACAAACCACAATGAGAAAACATCAGGGAAAGTATTAACTGATTCTGAACTGACACTTGAGGAAGGAACAGGGGGTGGCAGGTAGAGTTTGTTAATATGTGGTGAGATGCCATCAGCATGTGCTGTGAGAGGACAGGGAGAAGGGGAGGATTATCTAAGTGAAGGAAACAGTGTGGGAGGTTCAGTACTTAGATGGAGCACAACACTCTACCAGAACTCAAATACTTTTCTTAGAGCATATCAGATACAAGGGGCCAGATTAGTAAATTAAAAAAAAAATTAAAAGCCTTTAAAAAACATAAAGCTTATTAAGGAAAATGAAAAGAATTAATTTTTAAAGAGGAAAGTGACAAAAATTACTTAATCTGTAAATCTTAATGATGAGTCCTCCATAAAGATGGAAAGTATATTAGATTTCACTTACAATGAACAAAGTACAGAACTTGAATAACAGTTGTGTGGAAGAATACTATTTGTACCTGTAATTTTTATACTTGGAAAGTACCACCACAATTTTCTTCTAATTTCTGACCAGGCCTATGCTTGCACACAATATAAATCTAAGTACATTAACAAATATCACCATGTTCTAGGTGGGGAATATTGTTCACATAAATGCCAATGTCATAAAAACAAAGGAATAAATGGTTGTAAATTCCAGTAAATATTCAAGTCTGTGGGTACTTTAACAAATGTAACTATGAGTAAACTAGAGGCCCGGTGCACAAAAAATTGTGCACTCGGGGGGGTCCCTCAGGTCGGCCTGTGCCCTCTCGCAGTCTGGAACCCCTCAGGGGATGACCACCTGCTGGCTTAGGCCTGCTCCCTGGGGAATTGGGCCTAAGCTGGCAATCAGACATCCCTCTGGCAGCCTGGCAGCCCTCGGGGGATGTCCACTTGCCAGTGGGGAGCAGGCCTAAGCTGCAGTCGGACATCCTTAGCACTGCTGAGGAGGCAGGAGAGGCTCCCACCACCACCGTTGTACTGTCAGCCATCAGCCTGGCTTGTGGCTGAGCAGAGCTCCCCCTGTGAGAGTGCACTGACCACCAGGGGGCAGCTCCTGCATTGAGCATCTGCCCCCTGTTGGTCAGTGTGTGTCATAGTGACCAGTCATTCCCAGTCTTTCTGCTGTTAGGGTCAGTTTGCATATTATCCTTTTATTATATAGGATAGAGGCCTGGTGCACAGGTGGGGGCCGGCTGGTTTGCCCTGAAGGGTGTCCTGGATCAGGGTGGGGGTCCCTAGTGGGGTACCTGGCCAGCCTGGGTGAGGGGCTGATGGGTGTTTGCAGCTGGTCACACTCCCTTCAGGGTGGGGGTCCCCACTGGGGTGCCTGGCTAGCCTGGGTGAGGGGCTGATGGCTGTTTGCAGGCTGGTCAAGCCCCCCAGTAGGGAGCCTCACCCCATGGGGGTTTGGCCAGCCTGGCTGATAGGCTGATGGCTGGCTGTTTTCAGGCTGGCCACAGCCCCTTCAGGGTAGGGGTCCCCGCTGGGGTGCCTGACCAGCCTGGGTGAGGGGCTGAGGGCCATTTTCAGGCTGCCCAAGCCCCCTTCAGGGTGGGGGTCCCCACTGGGGTGCCTTGCCAGCCTGGGTGAGGGGTTGAGGGCCGTTTTCAGGCTGCCCACACTCCCTTCAGGGTGGGGGTCCCCACTGGGGTGCCTGGTCAGCCTGGGTGAGGGGCTGATGGCTGTTTTCAGACTGACCAAACCCCCTGGTGACCGAAGCTCCCAGCCTTTCTTGTTTTTTTTTTTGTTTTTTTATTCGCTCTAGCTCCATGGCCATAGCGACTGGAAGCAGGTATCTGGGGTTTATTTCCTTCTATAATTGAAACTTTGTTGCCTTGAGAGGAGGCAGCAGCCGGCTGGGAAGCTTGGCTTCTTCCATCACCGGGGCAACCAAGCCTCTTGCTCCTCCAGCTCTGTGGCCATGGCAGCCAGAAACAGGTATCTGGGGTTTATTTATCTTCTATAATTGAAACTTTGTTGCCTTGAGAGGAGGCAACAGCCGGCCGGGAAGCTTGGCTTCCTCCATCATTGGGGCCACCATACCTCCTGTTTGCTCCAGCTCCGTGGCTGCCAGCCGCCATCTTGTTTGGGTTAATTTGCATATAGTCACTCTGATCGGCTGGTGGGCATAGCTTAAGGCATAGCAAAGGTATGGTCAATTTGCATGTTTGTCTTTTATTAGTGTAGATATTTTACCTTCAGAGGAATACAGGCATTCAAGTAAGAGACTCCATTTGAGTCCTGTTAACAAAATAAGTAAGTGGCAAGTTTGTTGAAAAGAGAAGTAAAGAGGAATGAATATAAAGAGCATAAAATGCTAACCAAAAGTGACGTGAACATCATTTGTGGTCAAGTTGTGAAAATCTATGAACGTCATGCTGCAGAGTCCTAGCAGTCCTCAAAATCAATTAAAATTAACCAGGACCATAGGATATTCTTTTTCACCTAAGAAGTTTCCGTAGAACCATCTAGTTTATGAATCACAATAATATTACAATAAAGCTAAAGAAATGCAAGAGATGATATTTTAATTCTCTCATATTATAATCAAAGTATAGTAATTTTTAAATCTAGTCTCTTAGAATAATTAGACATTGTCATATGTATGGGCAAAATTGAAAAGAGCAGTGTAGATCCCAAAGCATTCTAGATGTACACCTTAAATGGAATCATAGAGCAAGGGCATACAGATTAGAACAACTGTAGAGTCAGGAGGGCATGCTTCTGAATATACTAACTATGTTACTATATCTAATACTAATAATAGCAGCTAATATTTATTGATTTTTCATGTGCAATGTACTATGGGAAAAAGTTTACCTGGTTTACCTAATTTTTTCACACACAAATCTAATCTAATAAATTTTTGTTATTATTTTCATTTTTATGGTGGTAGGTTCTGACATATAAAGTGGTTAAAGATCTTCCCCAAATTCCCACAATGCTGAGGGCAGGATTTTGAGCAAGGTTTGAATTAACCAAAAACCAGTATTTTTATGTCCTAAACATCCTACCTTTTAGTAAAATGAGAAAACCAGATTAAATTAAATTTTCAGGTAATTTAGACATCATGCTGGCGACTTGAAATCATCTGTGGTGGGGATATTTAAACCACAGAAATCTACAAACATTACAAATAAAGGTCATTTTTTTTGAAAACTGGCTTTTAAACATTTACTAGGATATCTGTAGATGTATTAAGTATAGCAGGTTATGGTCAGAAGAATGGCAAACCACAGTCGGGTCACAGGGTCAGGCTGTGTGTGTGTTTTCTGTAGCATGCTGAGAGATCATCTGTGTTACACTGTGATAAAAAGGGCTTGGGAAATGAATTATGTAAATCATGCAACACAGAGGCCTTAATTTATGATGCAGATGACTGGACAAGTCCATATTGTGTTGGTGGAGGAGGAAGGAGGAAGAAGACTTACTTGACCAGAGGCAGAAAATTTTGGTTTTGTAATTTTTACGAAGAGCAAATACATCACATCAGAGTTTAGCAGAGTAAGCTTTTGATTGTGTTATTGGATTGTCCTAAATATCAGTGGAAAATTCCTTCCCCTGCAAAATGTGCACAAGAGACAAAGGAAGGTCAAAAAACTGAAACTGGCTGCAGGAAACAGAGGTGTTGCACTCTGCAAAGTCATTGCTGACCAGGAGGAAAGTGCCGGTCTCTCAGGAGAAGTTCAAGTACAGGCTTCAAAAAGCTCAAGCAAAAACTGGCAGAAAATCAACCATGACATTGGTCTTGAAATCAGAATGTTTGCTTCTTTCTTAATGTTGCTAACCTTTGAGTTGCAGCGACTCAGAATAAATACATCGTACAAAGCCTACCTTGTCTCTATTAGCCCTATAATGTTAAACTGACTTTACCTGTAAGAGAAAGCACTACAGTTTATAATAAAATAGAAAAAATATTTACTGTTCTTAGAATAATTTATTTAAACTGAGGTTCACAAAGCTAAAATTTAATATAATCATTAAAGTTGTATCACATCCAAATACGTTTAGATTTTAAATTCACATGCTGATTATTAGAAAACTTCTAGTCATTTGATTAGAGATAATTAGTTTTAGTTTATGAGGCTCTTCCATCATGAAGTTGAATATAATTTGATTGTTCACAGAAAAACATAATTTGGTTTTTCCATGCAGTAATTATTGAATCTTTATAATTAGCAAATATTAAAATAAATATTCCTTTTGAAAGACCCTCCTGATACAAGAACTGATTACTATGGTGTTAATCGTCAGATGAAGAGCTATTTAACAAAATATTATTTCTCAATGACTCTGCACCTAGATATGCAGCAAACAAGTTTATTATATCTTTGATTTCAAATTGTGGAGAATATACATGATCTCACATTCATATTGAGAATGGGATGATTGTGAAAATAGTGTTTGTTGCTCTTTTCTCCCATTCTAGCATTCTGAACACTGTACTTAAAAAACCTGACATGATCTTTGAATACATTTTGAAATGTACTAGCTGCTTTTACAATCAGTAACTTGCTTGGTAATTAGAGCTATTCTATAAGATAAATAATAGAAATATTTACAAATGGAGAATTCAAGATACAATATTAAGAAACTCTCCCCGCAAGTCTCGATGGGACTGTAAGTAAATATATTTTACAC
This sequence comes from Myotis lucifugus, assembly GCF_000147115.1. Taxonomy (NCBI): domain Eukaryota; kingdom Metazoa; phylum Chordata; class Mammalia; order Chiroptera; family Vespertilionidae; genus Myotis; species Myotis lucifugus. Next base: position 6,214,286 of record NW_005871072.1, read on the forward strand.
TTATAAGATTTTTTCTCATTTTATATGAAGAGAATTTGTGGCTTGTTATGTTTGCATTTTTGTATCACATAATTGTTTCACATTTAGATATTGTAGTTAGAAAGGGGGAAAGAGGGAATAGAAAAAAATTAGCATGGAGGGAAAGAATAATGATAACAATGAAAAGGAAAAGGAAAATAAATTCAGTATAGATATTTCTATAAATAAACATCCCATAGTAACTGGAAATATTTGCTGTTTGTGGGTAATTAAAAGTCCAGTTGGAAATTTTCTTCTATCTGTTTCTTGCACCAGTTTCTTTGTGAGTTTACTCATAACTGTGTTTTTTTTAAATAAATAAATAAATAATAAAAGTTGCAGCAAGAGTAACGTTTTGTGAAGCAAAAGTTGCTGCGCAGCACTTTTCGTTTTTATTGGAGCATTTCTCTAAGAACTGAGTAAATTAGAATTTAGTCCACAAAATGAATAAAATAGATACACTTTGATCCAGAGGGAGTAAAAGATATACAGCATTATCCCCACATGCTCCTTGAAAGTGTTATTATTCATTTCAGTATTCAAACAAAGAGTAATTTGTAAAGGTTGCATGTTCTGCAGAGTCATTTTGTCAAATTGCTAAAGCTCGCTGATTTCTTTAGAGACCGCTTTAACTGCCTGCCATTCAGGACACATCCAGAGGGCAGCTCATTTGACAGTAGTTTGGGGAAACATATTTGTTTGAGTATCAATTTCCTGTCACCTTACATGCTATCACTATAAATTATTAAAGCAGTTGTAAGAATGGAGTACAGAGTAATTTTCAAGATGCCTTATTTCCTGTGTTTTATTTGACTACAATAAAAGTAACCCTTTCTACTAAAGCCATGATCCATTAAAGCTTGTATTATTGGTCACTATTTCTTGAGCCATGTTCTTTTTATAAATGTTCACCCCTCTGATAGGATTTTCCTTTAACAGTGAGATAGAAAGCCCCATATATGTGTTAGCAGCTTAATGTGTCATAAAAAGAAACATGACCATTTGTTTTGCTTCATATTGATTTCACAGAGGAGGAGAATATACCACAAAGAAGTTAAATGACTCTCCAGAATCATCCTGGTACCTTAGTGGCAAAGAGTGGAGAGAGGTATTGGAAACTTTTACTTGACTCAGCTGCCTACTGGGTCATCTGAGGAATTTTGGACATATAGTTGTTATAGATTGTACTGTATTTCATTCAGACTATAAATTTATTTACTGAGTATAAATTATTGATAATTTCACACTTATTAATATTTTCTTTGTAGCTTAACAAACGGTAATATATACATATGTATAACTATAACTATATATATGCATATATATATACACATACTATATATATAGTGTGTATATTTTTAAAAGCTATGTTCTCTTTTTTTTTACAGGACTCTGTGACTGTCTATTAATTAGTATGGTGACTGTGTTAAATATTTATATCTTAACTATTTTGTTTTCTTTTTGAATTATGAGATTCTGCGCCAATACTCTTCTTATGCATTTTTTAAGTATTTTGTCAGTTTAACTTATTTTCAAATGCAAAAAGACACAGAATTATAATTTTCCTCTAAATAGTAACTATTCATTATTAAGGAAAAAAACACTTGATTGGTTTTTGTCCTACAATGTATTTTTATTATATGATTAGCAACATTTTTGTTAATATTTTTTTGATATGCATTCTATACTCTTACACTGATATTTCTGTATACATTTACATTTTCTGTATATCTTTTAAAAAATGTATGCAACAAGATTTTAAAAAATATACAATATAATCTCAGATTTGAAGAAGTGATTATAATATGTCTGTTTATTTCAGTTATAGTTATGATTGAGCTAACTTCTCTCATCTAATTTTCTTTTCTATTACTCTGACTTCTTTTACCTTTTTTCTCTTCTCTTCTATATAATTTGTTTTCTACATTACCTTAATTTCTCTTACTATTTCAAAATTTATATTTTATCTTTCTATTACTTAAATAGCTAAGCCTTTAAATTAAAAATATTCTTTATTGTTGAAAGTATTACATATGTCTCCTTTTTCCCTCCATTGACCTCTCCCTGGTCGCTCCCACCTCCCAGCACATGCCCTCACTCCCTCCTGTCTGTGTCCATTATTATGCTTATAGGCACAAATACAAGTCCTTTGGTTGATGTCTTACCCAACCTTCCCCTGCCTTCTCTGTGAGGTTTGACAGTCTGTTCCATGTTTCTAAGTCTCTGGATCTATTTTTGTTCATCAGTTTACATAGTTCATTATATTCCACATGTGAGATCATATAATATTTATCTTTCTCTGACTGGCTTATTTGGCTTAGCATAATGCTCTCCAGGTCTATCCATGCTGTTGCAAATGGTAAGAGTTCTTTCTTTTTAACAACAGCATAGTGTTCCATTGTGTAGATGTACTATAATTTTTTAATCCACTCATCTGGTGAAGGGAACTTAGGCTATTTCCAAATCTTAGCTATTGTAAATTGTGCTACTATGAACACAGGGGTGTGTATAACCTTTCTGATTGGTGTTTCTGATTTCTTCGGATATATTCCTAGAAGTGGGATTACTGGGTCAAATGGGAGTTCCATTTTTAATTTTTGAGGAAACTCCATACTCTTTTCCACAGTGGCTGCACCAGTCTGATTCTCACCAGCAGTATTCAAGGGTTCCTTTTTCTCCACATCCTGGCCTTGTCATTTGTTGATTTGTTGATGATAGCCATTCTGACAGTTGTCAGATGGTACCTCATTGTCATTTTGATTTGCATCTCCCGGATGATTAGTGACTTTGAGCATGTTTTCATATGTCTCTTGGCCTTCTATATGTCCTCTTTCAAAAAGTGTCTATTTAGGTCCTTTGCTCATTTTTTTATTGGATTGTTTGTCTTCCTTTCGTTAAGTTGTATGAGTTCCCTATAAATTTTAGAGATTAGACCCTTATCGGATGTCACATTGGCAAATATGTTCTCCTATTTTCTATGCAGTGGGCTTTCTTGTTGTTTTGTTGATGGTTTCTTTTGCTGTGCAGAAGCTTTTTATTTTGACGTAGTCCCATTTATTTATTTTCTCCTTAGTTTCCATTGTCCTAGGAGGTGTGTCAGTAAACACATTGCTATGAGATAAGTCTGATATTTTGCTGCCTATGTATTCTTCTAAGATTTTTATGGTTTCTCTTCTTACATTTAAGTCTTTTGTCCATTATGAGTTTATTTTTGTTTATGGTGTAATTTAGCAGTCTAGTTTCATTTTTTTGCATGTATCTGTCCAATTTTCCCAACACCATTTATTGAAGAGACTGTTTTGACTCCATTGTATGCTGTTGCCTCCTTTGTCAAATATTAATTGAGCATAATGGCTTGGGTGAATTTTTGGGTTCTCTGTTCTGTTCCATTGGTCTATATGTCTGTTCTTGTGACAGTACCAGGCCATTTTGAGAACAGTGTAAGCCTTTAAAATTTTAATAGATATACATGATTTATCACAGTCCAATGATAATATCTTTCAAATGTATTAAATTTTATGTCTCTCTATCCACATTGTACCCTTGTTATTATCTTAATCCTATCTTATTCTTAAAGATCCACAAATAAACATTATTATTAGAAACTTAAAATCAATGTTCACTAAAGTTTAGTTTAACAAATTTTATTGAAATTTTCAAACATACACCAAAGCAAGTAAAAAATAGTGAAATGAACCCTCATGTAATTGTCACCCACTTTTAGTAACCACCTGATTTCTTTTTATTTTTCACTTGTTCTTCATACAAGCTTTTTTTGCTGCACTTTTATTTTTATTTATTGATTATTTTGATGTAGTGTTTTAATGCAACTTTTACCATTCACATAACTTCACCATAGTCAATTTTGTATAATAAACAGATAATAATATTTAAACATAATCTCGATATTAGTGTTGTTCCCCAAAAGTTAATATTTTCACCAAAAAATTAATTTTATTTTTTTCCAGAATTATCGGATTACACATGGTAAATTCCATTTATGCTAATTGACTTTCTTAACTTTTCTAATTACATTTAATATATCGACTCTGACCTTCATATTCTGCTTCTGGTTGATCAAAGTGTATTTTACATATTCTTTGAACTTGATTGCTTTTAAAATCTAATATCCCAAAATCTTTCTGTAATTACTGAAAATTTACAGTAATTATTCTCACAAATAATACCTTAATCTTTAAACCTCTTTGATGCATTCCATGACATATATATCTCATGCCTTTTAAATCTGTTCTCCATGTTTATTAACTTGTTTCACCATTTTAATCCCTATAGTTTTCTCTGTTATCCTTTCAGCTCTGTTTTTCCTTCAGCTTTATAAAAATCTCAGGTTTATAAATTCTTTAGTTTTTTAAAAATAAACTTTTATTTAATCTGTCCAGTGAGTATTTAATCCTTATGACCATATATATTTATATCAAGAAGCTTTAATTATTTTTCATTCAAATTTGTGTTATTTTCCATATTCTTTATATTTAACTAGAGGCCTGGTGCACAAAATTTGTGCACTCAGGGGGGTCTCTCAGCCCGACAAGTGCCCTCTTGTAGTCTGGGATCCTCGAGGGATGACCACCTGCTCCAATTGCCAGTGGGGAGCAGGCCTAAGCTGCAGTCGAGCATCCTTAGCACTGCTGAGGAGGCGAGAGAGGCTCCCACCACCACCACTGTACTGACAGCCGTCAGCCTGGCTTGTGGCTGAGCAGAGCTTCCCCTGTGGGTGTGCACTCATCACCAGGGGACAGCTCCTGCATTGAGCATCTGCCCACTGGTGATCAGTGTGTGTCATAGTGACCAATCATTCCCAGTCGTTCTGCTGTTAGGGTCAATTTGCATATTACCCTTTTATTATATAGGAGTGCCTGGCCAGCCTGGGTGAGGGGCTGAGGGCTGTTTGCAGGCTGGCCACAACTCCCAGCCACCCAAGCTCCCAGTGGAGGCTGGCTGGGAGCAGGTATCTGGGATTTATTTAGCTTCTATAATTGAAACTTTGCTGCCATGAGCGGAGGCCTCAGCCAGCTCAGGGCTGGCGGGAAGCTTGGCTTACTCCATCGCCCGGGCAACCAAGCCTCCTGCTTGCTTCAGCTCTGTGGCTGCCGGCCGCCATCTTGGTTGGATTAATTTGCATTTAGTCGCTCTGATTGGCTGGTGGGCTTGGCTTAAGGTTTAGGGACGGTATGGTCAATTAGCATCTTTGTCTTTTATTAGTGTAGATTTCTATTCTTTCTTTTACCTTTTTATTTATTTGTTAAGTTTGTGTCCCTTTGATATTATTTTACCTCCAATTTACATGATATTAATTTATATGTTTGTTGTGAACTGCTTCATTTTCCTTGGTGGTTTATTTGAGCAGGTTTTATAACGTTTGATACTAAGTTTACCTTCTGTAAGTCATGGTTTCCCCCTGGCAGTCCATTGTGTGCTGTATGATTGACAAAAAGTTTTTGAGTTTGACTCTTCTAGGGCTGCAGGGTTTCCTTCATTATGGGATCTACTTTCATGTTCTCTTCCTATAATTCAGAGTCTCATTAACATGAGCATTATAACATTTCTTATGTTGTAAACAACATTTCACATAACACTTTCTTTAGTCACAGCTTCTTTGCCTTATCACAGCCAAGAAAAGGACATTAATCTAGTCTCCTTTTCATGGCTGAGGCTCTTGGTGATACATCAACTTTTGTTTTGCAGGCTTAGTAGCAGTCTTATGGTTTTTAATATGAACATCTGAGTCCCAGCACTCAGACCAATATCCTCATCAGTTCTCAGGTCGTTAACTCCTGCAAAGTGCACTAGTTTTTATTTACTTTCAATCTCTGTTTAATTTTTAGGATTTTAAAATATTTCTGTGAAATAAAATGTCATTGGGATGGTAATTAAAAAAAATAATGTGTTGGCAAGGATGTGAAAAAATTAGAATCCTTGTACACTATTGGTTGGAATATAAAATGGTGCCATCACTATGAAAAACAGTATGGAGTTTCCTCAAACAATGTAAAATAGTACTATTATATATATATATATATATATATATATATTATATTACACACATATATATATATATATCCAAAATAACTGACCATTTAACCATGGTTTATTAAAAATATCAGAGAGTACAGATATCATGTGTACTAACCCACAGATATAGAAGTTAAGTGGCCCCTCTTTGCAAATGTACATTTTCCAAAGCTTTTATTTTATTTTTAACTAAATTTTTATTGTTGACACCATTACAAATGTCCTGAGTTCCTCCCTCCCCACCCCCATTGGCTGCTTCACCCAGCTCTCCCCGTCCCCCGCCCCTTCCCTCTGGCCACCACTACACTGTTGTCTGTATCTATGGGTATGCATATATCCTCTTTGACTAATCTCTTCACCTTCTTTTATCCAGTCCTTCCCTTCTCACCTCCCCACTGACAACTGTCAGTTTGTTCCATGTATCCATGCACTGGGCCTCTAGTTACTATAATAACTTTAAATATTGTTTATTAATAAGCCCTTGGAGAGATAATTTATCTGAACTACAGCAGTAATGGAATTTCATGAAGTGAAGAATTTGTTCTAGGTCCTGAAGAATGAGAAGGTTTTAGGTTCACAGAAGTCCTCCTTTATCTGTGGGGGATACATTCCAAGATGCCCAGGGGATGCCTGAAACCACAGATAGCACGGAACCCGATATGTACCACATTCTTCCTCTACATGCACACCTGTGATAAAGTTTAATGTATACTTTAGGCACGCTAAGATATTAACACTAATGAAAAAATGAATAATTATGTGAATGATGTCTTCCAGCAAACTAGCACAATTTTTTTCATAATTTCACAGGTAGAAGATTCATTCTTACTATAGATCTGAGCAACTGTGACACACAAATTTTTTTCTTAAATAAGTTGGGGACATTCACCTTTTTCACTTAAAAGAAGCACTTTATTGCTTCTCCTTGGCATGTCCAATCGCTAGCATTATTGCTCTTGTGCTTTAGGATCATTATTAAGTAAAGCAAGGGTTACTTGAACACAAGTACTGGAATATCATGACAGTCTATCTCTCTCTCTCTTTTTTTAAATCCTCACCTGAGGATATTTTCTCATTGATATTTTAGAGAGAGTGAAGCGGGGGGAGAGACAGAGAGAGAGAAACATTAATATGAGAGAGACACATCTATTGGTTGCCTCCCACAGGCACCCCTACCAGGGCTGGGAGCCTGCAACCGAGGTATGTGCCTTTGACCAGAATCGAACCCGGGACCCTTCAGTCCACAGGCCAATGCTCTATCCACTGAACCAAACTGGCTAGGGTGACAGTCTATCTTTTAACCAAGGTAACTACTTGGAGACCAGCAAGTAGTGACACTGCATAAAGATAATTCATGTTGTTACAAGATGGGGTGGGACAAAGTGAGAGGTGCAAAATTTAATCATGCTAGTAGGAATGGCAATCAATTTAAAATTTATGAATTGTCCATTCTGAAATTTTCCATTTAATATTTTCAGACTGATTGAGCATGCGTAACTGAAACCAAGAAAAGCAAAGCCTTAGATAAGGGGGTTGGGGGACTACTATACTGGACAACATGAGAAACAGCCTTTCTGGTAGTCCTGAGGTTCGATGCCTCTCTTACTGGGCACTGATAGGCAAATAAAACTTCACTTTAGCTACCCCATATGATAAAGTAAAGAAGGACATATAATGTTTAATCGAGTGAGCTTGGTGAAATTTTCTGTGAGATTCAGTTTTCTTCTATAGAAGATAGATACATTAGCCCTCTTTTCTGGCAGTGTTGTTCTGAGGATCAAATAAAATGAGGTAATGTATCTGAAAACGTTTTATGGACTGTAAAGCAATATAAATGTAAGGTATGATTATTATTTAAATCATAACTCAGATAACTCAGAAACCCTACTGAGATTTTCAAAGCACAGCAATCAATGGAAGAGTAATAAAGGATAATCATGATAAATGAATAAATATAATAAAGAGTACTAAATTTATTATCCAATTCAGATTTTCTGTCATGCCCATTTAGAATTATTATATTAGGTGAAAACCTAGAGCTTTATTATTGCATCAGTATGAAATATGAAAATCATATCATGCTGAAGAAGTAACTCTAATAAATGTACAGTAAAACAGATTTACTGCTTATACATAATAAAATTGGACATTGATGAAAACATTTTACATTACTTCAAACTCAAGCACTTGTATCAGAGATATTCTAGTAATGAGAAAAATAACTTAATTTCTAAATTTAAGGTAGGTTAAGCACTATAAAGAACAAATTACAGCCCTAACCAGTTTGGCTCAGTGGATAGAGCGTCAGCCTGCGGACTGAAGGGTCCCAGGTTCGATTCCGGTAAAGTGCATGTACATTAGTTGTGGGCACATCCTCAGTAGGAGGTGTGCAGGAGGCAGCTGATCGATATTTCTCTCTCATCGATGTTTCTAACTCTCTATCTCTCTCTTCCTTCCTCTCTGTAAAAAAATCAATAAAATATATTTTTTAAAAAAGAGAACAAATTACGAAAACCTATGTCAGTAGTAATAGAAACAATAGAGCATCATCATGACATTGATGCATGGATCAAAGAGACCACAGTTTTGTATTCATGTCGCCGATCATGTAGGCTAAGGTAAGCCCATCAGCAGTGCTTTGCGAAAAGTACATTGCTAGGATAGGAGTGTTCTAGAACCACAATGACCCAAAGCTGTCTGCTGCAGACATAAAGAGAACAAAGAATAGAAAGAAAAGAAATCCAAATCATTTTTGTACTGAGCTGGTTTCATTGCTGAGAAAATGCAGCCACAATCAAAGATAAAAAAGAACAGAAAACCAAAATAGCTACAACAGAAGAAAAGAGAATTTTTTAAGAAAAGAGTCATAGCAGATGGGAGTGGTAAATTGGAAAATTCATTTCAGAACCGAGGTTTTGCGTAAGTGTTCTTTTTACATAGAACTAATAGGTGATGAATGAGGATTTTTAATACCCTGTGGAGAATACGATTCCTGGCTGAACTTGGGAAAGCTGTTCACTTCTGCAACATGCTCATCATTTCCCAATAAGAATCATTTTACATAATAGAGGATCATTAACTCATTGGTCTGAGCTAGTCGGTCAGTTTTAAAAAGACTTATTTAAGCTTGAAAAGCAGAAGAATGTAATAAAAGTGGAATATATTTGTTAAATAAAGGATGGTCCAATGAAGTATGAGAAACATGTCAAAATTATAAACTAGAGGGTAACAAAAGCAACAATTAGATCAGCCTTCTGAACATCAGGCAAGACAGGAAAACCCTTTCTAAAACAAAATTTGGATAAACAAAAGTGGTACAGAAGGAATTTGTTTATAAAAAATGTTTGCAAAAACATCTAGAGATATGTCTTGCAATAATAAAAATATCAAATGATTACATTTTGCTGTATCTTTTATAACACATTCTTTTTTTTCTTTATTGATTAAGGTATTACATCTGTGTCCTTATCCCCCCATTGCCCCCCACCCCCTCACTCATGCCCTCACCTCCCTGGTGTCCGTGTCCATTGGTTGGGCTTATATGCATGCATACACGTCCTTTGGTTGATCTTTCACTCTTACCCCCACCATCCCCTACCTTCCCTCTGAGGTTTGATGGTCTGATCAATGCTTCTCTGTCTCTGGATCTGTTTTTATTCATCAGTTTATGTTGTTCATTATATTCCACAAATGAGTGAGATCATGTGATATTTATCTTTTTTTGACTGGCTTATTTCACATAGCATAATGCTCTCCAGTTCCATCTATGCTGTTACAAATGGTATGTACATAGAAGCACAATTTACCATAGCTAAGATTTGAAAACAGCCTAAGTGCCCATCAGCAGATGAGTGGATTAAAAGCCTATAGTACATCTACACAATGGAATACTGGGCTGCGGTAGAAAAGAAGGAATTCTTACCATTTGCAACACATTCTTTCTTGATATTCACACTTAACTGGAGAACAGGTATTTATTTCCCCACTTTAAAATTAAGGAAAATGAGGCTCAAAGGGAATATTTGCTTTATTCAAAACCATATACAATAGGTAAAGAGTCACCAAGGGTAAAAATATTCTACCTCAAGCTTTCTTTCCTAAATCCTATCTTGTTTCTTCTACTACTATACTCTGAAAAAAAAAAAAGAAGAAGAAATAATTTTCTACACATATAAGCATATGAAGAAGACCTGTCATCAATTGATTTTTCTGTCATGATTATACTTACTCATACCAGCATTAGCTGGAGTAAGGTCACATTTGAATAAAATATTAAAAAAATTTAAATGATATTATGTTAAGCAGAAGAGTTTATAGATTCAAACACAGAAATTTAAAATAACCATTCTGATTTGCATTTCCATATCTGCAAAACAGTCATGATTTCAGGTGACTCGCTTAACTTTTCAATTTGCTGAAGTGTGTAATTAAGAAAATGGTATTAAATTACCTTACAGTGTATAAGTGGGTAAAGTAAGTCAATTAGTAATTTCAAAGCATGATTACAAAATAAGAAAAAAAGATGCCATCAATTTTATATACATTAGGTCCGAATCATATATCTCTAAATTATTTTATTTTTGAAACCCTTAACATACTTTTTATAGAGTTAATTTTAGATTTTATTACTGTTTATGCAAGTAAATCATAATCCTAATACTATAAGTCACCTGCTGTCAAGTTTTCCATGACCTTTTTTTCCCTTTACTATTGGAATCAAAGTTCTTAGCATGGTATATTAAGCATCAAATTGTCCAAGCTATACTACTTCTTCAAACTTACCTCATATTACATTTCTATTTTAACATAAACTACAGCCAAATAAATTGCAATTGTTTTTTACACACTTTATGCTTTCTTTATATGGCCTAAGCCCCATATCTGGTTTTCATAGCTTTATCAGCTGTTTAAAAAAAACCAAAAAACTAGAATACCAGCTTGTGCATGACACCATTTTTTATTGATTGAATGTATTTTTAGATTAATTAAATTTATTGGGATGATTTTGGTTAATAAAATTATATATGTTTTAAGTGTATATTTCCATGATACATGATCTGTATATTGCATTGTGTGCCCACCAACCAAAGTCAAATCATTTTACATCACCATATATTTGGTCCCCTTTACCCTTTACTACCCCAACAGTCCATCCTTCCCCTCTGGTAACCACCATACTGTTGTCTGTTTCTATGTGTTTCAGTTTTATATTCCACATATGAGTGAATTCACATTTCTTAATTTTTTCTGATTTATTTCGCTTAGCATGGTATTGTTAAGGTCCATGCATGCTGTGATAAATGGCAGTATTTTATCTTTTCTTATGACTGAGTAATATCACATTGTACATATGTACCACATCTTCTTTATTCAATCATCTATCACACAACACCATTTTTAATTGAACCAAAGATGAAAGTAATTGCTCCTTATTTGGGGGGGAATAAGGAATAAAAATTATTTTACGTTTATTTATAATTTTCTACCCTTGCTGTTTGTTCCAATTTGAATATGAGTTATTATTTCCTAATGATGATATCATTATATTTTCTGTTTATAATGCATAGTAAGACTATTTCAAATAAAACTTTGCTATTAGTAGTAGTATTTTAAATAACTCCTTGAAGAAATGAACAAGGTAATGCCTGACCATATACAAACATCATGTTGGAGAAAATAAATCAAACTGACTGCATGTGCAGAATAGTCAAAAGTCTTGTCTACCAGATTACAGAGATCAAAATAGTAGAGGTTATAATTATTTGAAGTTTTTATTATGTGTCATATAATTTATATTTATTTGGTTTTCTCAAGAAAATTGGATTTGGATGTATATTGCAAACTCTAGGAAAACCACAAAACCATTTTATTTATTTATTTATTTGTTTGTTTGTTTGTTTTAAATATATTTTATTGATTTTTTACAGAGAGGAAGGGAGAGGGATAGAGAGCTAGAAACATTGATGAGAGAGAAACATCGATCAGCTGCCTCCTGCACACTCCCTACTGGGGATGTGCCCACAACCAAGGCACATGCCCTTGACTGGAATTGAACCTGAGACCCTTGTGTCCGCAGGCCGACGTCCTATCCACTGAGCCAAACCGGTTAGGGGACCACAAAACCATTTTAAAAATGTGATCAATATACTAAAAAAAGCAAAAACATGAAATCATATAAATGCTCAATTAAAACCAAAGAAGGAAGAAAAGAATGGAAAACAGTAAGAAGAAACAGAAAAACAAGAACAGATAGAAAACAGTTAAAAATATGGTATATATTAATGCAAGTATAGCAATAATCACTTTAAATATGAGAGACCTAAATGCATTATTTAGAAGATGGAGATTATTCACATGACTTAAAAATGCCCAACTATATATGTCTAGAAGAAATCACTTTAAATTTAAAGACATATCCTTTCTTTTGTTAATGGGTTGTATCACATTGATTGATTTGCATGTGTTAAACTATCCTTGTGTCCTTGGAATAAACCCCACTTGATCATGATGTATTATTTCTTTAATGTATTATTGTATTTGATTTGCTAATATTTTGTTTAGGGTTTCTGCATCTGTATTCATCAGAGATATTGGTTTGTAGTTTTCCTTTTTTGTGTTATTCTTGCCAGGTTTTAATATCAGAGTTATGTTGGCCTCATAAAATGTGTTAGAAAATATTGCCTCTTTTCAATGTTTTGGAAGAATTTGAGAAACATAGGTATCAAATCTTCTTTAAATATTTGGTAGAATTCACCAGTAAAGGCATAAATGGATTAAAAAATGAATAGATACAGAAAGGTATATCATGCTAATACTAATCAAAGAAACCCTGAATAACTATATTAATTACATACAAGCAACTATAAAGCAAGGATAGTTGCCAGAAATAAAGAAGAGCGTTATACAATGATAAAGAGGCTGATTATCAAAGATCTTAATGATTCTTAATCCATATCTGTCCAACAGTAGAGCATTGAAATAGATGGAGCAAAAACTGATGAAACAGTACCAAAAATAGATTTAATGTTATAGTTGAAGAATTAAACACATTTTTTATCAGTAATTGACAGATTCACTGGCAAAAAAAGCAGTAAGTATATAGTTGAACTAAACAACATCATCAATCAACTCTTTCTAATTGATATGTATATTACAGTTCATCCAATAGTAGCTAAATATATAGTCTTCTTATGCTCAATATAAGCGTATATTTATATTTTAAAAATAAATATATATTTATATTTTAAAAAATATAAACCATAAAACCGTGCTGTGAGTGAACAATAGAATAAAACTATAAATCAATGAAAGAAAAACAGCTGTAAAATCCCAAAATACTTAAAGGTTAAACAGCATACTTTTAAATAATACATGGATTAGCCAAAAAAAAAAATCACAGGAGATATTAAACCATACTTTGCACTGAATGAAAATGAATATATAACTAACCAAAGCTCATGAAATGCAGCAAATCAGTGCTTAAAGGAATGTTTAAAGCAGTAAATGCATACATTTGAAAGGAAGATCTACCTTAGGTAACTGGAAAACGAGTAGTAGATTAAATGTGAAGTAATCACAAATGAAATTGAAAAACAGGAAAGAAGTCTTGAAAATCATTGGAAAAAAGCTAGTTCTTTGAAAAGATCAATAAAAATTTAAGTCTCTAGCCAGTTTAGACATAAAAAAGAGAGAAAAGCCCTAACCGGTTTGGCTCAGTGGATAGAGCGTTGGCCTGCGGACTGAAGGGTCCCAGGTTCGATTTTGGTCAAGGGCATGTACCTTGGTTGTGGGCACATTCCCAGTGGGGAGTGTGCAGGAGGCAGCTGATCGATGTTTCTCTCTCATCGATGTTTCTAACTTTCTATCCCTTTCCCTTCCTCTCTGTAAAAAATCAATAAAATGTATTGAAAAAAATAAAAAAGAGAGAAAAGACACAATTTGTTAATATCAGAAAGGACATAGGAGCCATAACTACTAATGTGATGATCATTAAAAGGATAAGAAAGGAATACTAGGAACAACTCTCTGCCCACAAATTTAAAAACTAAGATAAAATGGACCAATTCCTTGAAAGGTACAATCTACTAAATACCATACAAGAAAAAATAGGTAAGCTGAATAGGATTATATCAATCAGAGAATTTGAGTAAAAAATGAATACCCTTCCAGAAGAAAGAACTAGTCCCAGATTATTTTACTCATGATTTCTACCTCATATTTATGACACCATTCTCCATAATCTGTTTCCAGAAATTAGAAGTAGTTAACACATCCTAACTTGTTCTGTGAAGCCAATAATACCCGAATACCAAAATCAGACAAGACATATCAAGAAAGTAAGGCTATAGACCAATAACTCTCAAGAACATAGACATAAAAATTCTCAACAAAATATTAGCAAAAAATACATAAATATACAAAAACAATTATACATCATGACCAAGTAGGATTATTCCATATATGCAAGGCTGTTTCAACAACTGAAAGTCAATTAATGTCATCTGTCACATTAAAAGGATAAAAATTCAAATGATAATATGAATAGATATAGAAAAAACATTTAACAAAATATTAAAAGAACTACCTCAACTTAATAAGAATATTTATTTTTTAAAAAAGGTGAGAAACATGCTTTTCCCTCATGATCTTCAATCTAGTCTGCTATCTTATCTCTACTAGTTGAAGAATAATTTTATTTCTTTATCATTTAACAATTGTCAATGTCTACTTACAGCTTTCCAAATAGCAACTAGATGTTTTAGTGCCTAGTGTAAGAATTATATTGTTATATTCATTCTTACCTATCAAGCTTTCATTCTTTTCACTTGTCTTGCATTCTGTATTCTCCTGAATATAAACAAATCGAAGATCTTTGAAAGTAACATGCTGTTGTGCCTTAATTTGTTGCCATACTTATCTTTTCTTCTATCTATTGTCAAATCTAATTTTTTTGCATGGTGGTTTCAAACCTCTTAAGATTTAGTTTGCATAATATCTCCAAGAATCCTTTACCTAGTCATGTTCTTACAATATTCTATGCTCTTAAAAGGATATCTGTTTCCCTTCCTCAGGGCTAGTCTTTCCTAAATGCTTAAGTTTCCATTTTATTATCATAAAACATAATTCCTCCACATAGTCAATCTTTGAAATTTTGTATTTTCAACAGTTTTTATAGTGGATCAGAAAGTCTATGGGATATAGTAACTGTTTTTAATTTTCTCAAAGCACATATTTAAGTCATGCAAAGTACAAGATTAAGTTGTGGGCTATATCATTTATAGGTAATGACCATAGTTGACCAGTTGGCATAAGCACCAGTACCGATTTTGTTATTTTTTATTTATGACATATTGAGTGATAAGTAGTTTATTTTGTGAAAATTATCTCTGAAATAATCCTAATTGCTAATAATGATATCAGAAGTAAAAGGAAAACAAAGATATATCCCAAAAAGTGTTGATTTTTAGCCAACAAATAACATTTATTTGCAACATTTTACTATAAAATTTTAAAAACACACAAAAATGTGGAATACAACAACATCCATACACATTTTACCCAGCATCAACAGCTATTATCACTTTGCTACTTCAGTTATTCCCAACTTGAATAATTTAAAGCACATCCTAGCCATCTTGCAATTTTATCCTTAAATACTTCATTATGTGTCTTAAAAGGGTTATCATTTTTTATTATAACAACACTGAAATTACCACCTTTAACACAACTAATGCCCAGTCCAGAATCAAATATTTTCCCTTGGCTGCTTTCTAACAATGACCAGATGATTAGATATATAGTAGATGTAAGTAAACATAAGTTGAAACAAAAATCAAAATGTTTTCTAAAACAGATATAGACAGCCCTGACCAGCTTGGCTCAGTGGATAGAGCATCGTCCTGCAAACTGAAAGGTCCAAGGTTCGATTCCGGTCAAGGGCATGTACCTTGGTTGGGGGCACATCCCCAGTAGGGGGCGTGCAAGAGACAGCTGATCTATGTTTCTCTCTCATCGATGTTTCTAACTCTCTATCCCTCTCCCTTCCTCTCTGTAAAAATTCAATAAAATATATTAAAAAAATAAAACTGATATAGACAAAGTATAATGTATAGAGAGATAGCATACTTAGGGTTGTGGGGTAAGAATGAGATGCAACTGTGTTCAAATGAAGAATGAAAGTGTTAACATAGGAGATTGAGTGAGATAAGAATAAAAATTTTCAGGCAAGGGAACAACATATGATTGTGGCCTGAACTCATATCAGCAGCTTTTCATAATTTTGATATATATCACCATCTATTCTTGGGGAGGTTTCTATACATGGGTCAACTTTTCTATTAAATATTATAATACTGTCTGAACATAAAATATATTACAACTACATTTAAAGAGATATGTGATAGCAAATGTTCTCTACTTATAATTTTTAGCATAGTTTCAATAAAGCAAATAAAAATAATCATAAAAAATAATTTACTCATGGGCACTTGAGAGTAGATGAGAAGAAAGTGTGGAAAAAAATAAACCTATTAAAAACTATGTTCAGTTTGGGGAATATCTGTATGTATATGTTGATCAACTCCAGTTCAGAAAATGTGATTTTATAAATGCCTCTGAGAATAATAAATTTGCTCTCATTGAATCTGAAAAGCTAATTATCTTGGCAGTTCAATAAATAAACACAATATTTGTTTAAATAAAGTAACAATTTTACATCCAAATTCCTCTTAACTTTTTAGGCACTAGTTTAATTTCCTAAATAATTTATTCTGAGATTACTTGAAATGTTACTAATATTGTCTGTTGGAATAAAAGCACAATTGCAGTAAGATATAGCTCAGGATTCTGAATGTTTTCCCCAAAAACTTCTAAGAAAATACCCTGGACTAAACTTACTCTTAAGCCATGAGATTCCAAAAACGCCATCGTCAAATTACCATCCTGTTACACCACATTTTGGTTCTTCTCCTGCAGCTTCTGTACCCTGACAGCCAGGTTACTACAGTTCAAAGTCAATACCACTGGTTTAAGGCTTCATCCTATTTTCTGACCTTCAATCTCACCAGCTTTCCCAGAGGCAAATCATGTTCTCTTGCTCTCAGAGATGATGCCAAGGTCAGAGCACCTGACTCTTAATAGCAAGTGTGACAAAAATCTCTATTCTTTAAGATTTAGTTTTAAAAGGGCCATGAGCAAGGTTAACATCCCTCCAAAACCAAGGTTCCCCTCTCTTCCTGAGCTCTAAAATTATTACACTTCTTTCTTGGTGTGCACCTCCCCACTGCATAGTAAATGGACAAATTAGGGTGAGTTCACCACCCTCACAACAGCAAGATATACAGGAACCTCAGACCAAAGAGTATGTGCCCCGGATTCTCACCCTGTCTTTCTTCAGCCCCAAATGGTGCATTATTTCAGCAGCAACTCTCAGGGGAAATTCTGGTTTGTCACCTTTGTTTTTTAGATGCCATATATAAGTGACACCATACAGTATTTGCCTTTCTCTGACTTATTTCACTTAACCTAATACCCTCTAGGTCTGTTTATGTTGTTCCAAATGGCAAGATTTTGTTCTTTTTATTGCTGTATAATATTCCATTGTGTATGTATACATATACAGGGTGTCCCTTATTTGAGGGAACATATGCAAAAAGATATTACTCAGATTGATTAAAAAAAGTTTGCTACCTATGTTTCCTCTAGGAGTTTTATGGTTTTGGAGTTTACATTTGGGTCTGTAATTCATTTTGAGGGTTTTTTGTTTTTGTGTTTTTGTATATGGTGTAAGAGTGGTCCAGTTTCTTGGGGGTTTTTTGTTTGTTTTTTGCATGTATCTGTCCAGGTTTCTAAACACCACTTATTGAAAAGACTGTCATTCCTCCATTGCATATTCTTGCCTCCTGCATTGTGCATTAGTTGATCTAATTAGGGTTCATTTCTGGACTCTTCTGTTTCATTGGTCTAGGTGTCTGTTTTTGTGCCAGTATCATACTGTTTTGATTATTATAGCTTTGAAGTATAGTTTAAAACCAGTGCGTATGATATCTCCAACTTTGTTCTGCTTTCTCAAGATCATTTTGGTTCTTTGTGGTCTTTTGTGGTTCCATATGTATTTGGGGACTATTTTTTCTAGTTCTGAGAAGAACATTATTGGTATTTCTGTAGAGATTGCATTGAATCTATAATTGCTTTGGGTAGTGTGGTCATTTTAACAATATTAATCCTTCCAAAAATGATCCTAGTATGTCCTTCCATTTATTTGTGCCCTCTTCAAATTTTGTTAGGAGGGGGAGGGGGAGGCGTTGGGGGATCTTTTAAAGTTCTAATTCTTTCTTGAAAAAGAAAAAAGACTACATTTTTTAAATAGATCTGAAAAGTCTTGTTACTTATTTTGCTTTTGGTTGGAGGAGGGTTACTCAATTTTATTTATGTATTTGTTTTTGTACTTTGGCCTAAGATCCTCAAAACGTTTTTATAAGAATATACAGATGAAAACATTTTGGCCACCAAAGTCCCTATTAACTAATGTAAAACACTACCTAGGGTAATCTTGCAGGAAAGCAAGAGCAAAACATAAAGAAGGCAAAAGACTCTGTGATGTGTTTTATAGAATAATATATGCCCTTTCCTCTACCCCTCCTCATCAGTTTGTCTAGTTCAATTATTCATTCAAAGGCTTATCTGGAGTTACCTCTTCAGTTGAATCTGAATATGTGTATGCACACATACACTTACATACACACACCCACACGTACATACACATTTACTCATCACACCTTCAGTATTATCTCTTTACTCTGTACATGTTTTATATTTATATTAAGTGTAAGAAAATTTATTATGCATGTATATGTATATTATATTCCTTCAAATATGTTGGTTTGTCTACTGAGCATACTAGCACCAAAATTGTGCCCAATTGCCTTAACTGGTTTGGTTCAGTGGATGGAGTGTCGGCCTGCGGACTGAAGGGCCCCAGGTTTGATTCCGGTCAAGGGCATGTACCTTGGTTGTAGGCACATTCCCAGTAGGGAGTGTGCAGGAGGCAGCTGGTCGATGTTTCTCTCTCATCGATGTTTCTGGCTCTCTATCCCTCTCCCCTCCCTCTGTAAAAAATCAATAAAATATATTACAAAAAAAGAATATTAGAAATTGTGCCCAATAAAGTTTTATTAAGCCAACTTCAATTGATCAAAGTAAACAGAAATCTCATTAATGTAAACATAGAAGTAAAGGGATCGAAGGCTGTCTGTACGTATTTACAGAGTTTATGACTCTCAGGGCTGATATAGTATATTTCTTCAGACAGCATAAACTCTTTTTATCCATTCTTGGAACAACCTTTGTCCCCACAAACCAATCGCCTTAACTTGACTGCTAAAACTAAGGATAATATAGTTCTACGTTAGCTTTTAATACACCAAATTACCAGACATTCTATGACAATCCAAAAATTGTAAAAAAGGAGGAGGGATAGAGAGAGTTATAAGATTTTTGTAAGTAATACTGTCTTCATACTATTGTTATTAAAATTGTAACTTTAAACTACTGGGAGCTAACAATGATAATGTCTGGGTGCCTATTAAAGCTTCTCCTGGAGTGTCAACAAAATCAAATCTCCTAATCACATTGGGGACCTGCTATTGGCCAATTGACTATTGGAAAGTAGGAATATCATCACAAAGTGAATTTTATTCTCAATGATTCTAAATCAAATGTCAGCCTCTATGACTTTTCCTTTAAAAAAAGTTTTTCTTTCATTTATAGCTGTCATCTGAGGCACAGTAAAAAGAAATTTCAAAAGAAAAGAGATAATTAGAATACAGTGTGTCCTCTGGGATTGTATCCGCAGAGATTCTGCTCTGTAGATTGCAAGCTTTCTTGCCTCTGAATTCCATTCAAGGACATGAGGATTTTCAGATTTAATAAACTTAGAATTTTAAAGTTCATTTCTAATAAAACTGGCCAATTAATGATTTTTGCTTCCTTTCAAACTCCTAACCTTAATTATTCTCTGTTGTTGTAAACTCTCTTGAGCTCAATATAATCATGTATAATGCACAGAAATTGGCAAATACAGACTGCAGGCAGAAATAGACTTGCCTACTCACTTTGCAGGAGATGATGTATTTATTGAAAAAAGCATGTATGATTGATGACACCTCTTAAGAACAGTGACTAACTTATATGTATGCATCTATACTTTTTGCCATAGCAGGTTTTAATTAAAAGATTAAGGAAAAATGGCAGGATTTTAGACATTTTACCAAAGATACCTAGGTTCGGATATTTTTATACATGTTGTTTCACACTCTGCCTTTTAGGGATGCCTTCTAAAAAGACAAATGTATTGTTCCTTTCCACTATCTCTATTTGTATTGTTTGCTAATATCCCTTGGATTCCAGTATGTGCATTCATGCCTATAGTTTGTACCAGATAAAATTAAGTTTAATATGTGGAATATAAAGGGCTTGAGAATTTATTAAAATGATAAATTGTCAATGAATTCTCCAAAGAAACTTATGCTTAACAATATATATACTGCAAATAGTAGATTCAGCTTGGTTTAGTATATATTTGTATATTTTCATCTATGTGTATATTTATGATAGCCTTTCGATAGGAGAAGTGAGTAGTATCCGGAAGTCAGATTATACACCCACTCATGAGCTAATTTTATGCTTCTCTTCCCATATCCACATTCAGCAATGTAACATTTATTGCTTGAAATTAGCCATGGTTTGAGTATTTACTACACCACAGAACTTGGAAAACAGCTTTAAGTCAGTGTCAGAGAAATAAATGTGATTGAATATGTACTAGCACAGCATTGTCACTATACAAAAAAACTAACATCCTTATCATTATAATTTTTTAATTTAAATATAGTTATCCCAGACTTTTGAAGGAAAATAAAAGTTAGTGATAAAGATATTTAACTATTTCATTGTATCTATATTTTAAAGATGGAGGCTATATACCATTTTCCTATATCTTGGTTATATAATAAAACCAAACTGGAATCCTTAACTATTTATGGAAAATACAAAAATCTGTTTGGTTTTCACGTATGATATTGGTTTTACATTATCCCTTCATCCAGACCTACAAATAAAGGTAATGCTTATTGAGCAGCTCTTTTGTGCCAGAAAATATGCAAACATTTATATATCTATTAATCATTTTAATCTGCAAATTAATTGTATGAGCTAAGTGAAGAAAATAAAGTTACCTTACATGAAGTTAATGTATAAAGTTTCTTTTAAAAAGTTTCCATACATAAATTTATCTTATAAATAAGGAAAATTAAGGAATGATTAATACAATTCCTTTAAGGCATTTGAGTAACTATATTATTTATGATGAATTGTGATTTTAAAATTCAATTATTCGAAAAATACTCTTTGATTTGATCCTGGCTAGAAAACTTGTAAATGAAAATAGAGATCTCATTGCTTAGTTAACAATTGTGAGTGAATAAATATTAGTAAGATAAAAGAATCTGAACAAAGAGGCAGTGGGAAAATAAATTTGTGTTTACATCTGTAAAATGAACTTTATAACATACTAGAGGCCCGGTGCATGAAATTTGCGCATGGGGAGGGGGTTCAGCCCAGCCTGCACCCTCTCGCAATCCAGGACCACTGTCTCCTAACCGCTGGCCTTCCTGCCTGCCTGCCTGATTGCCCCTAACCATTCTGCCTGCCTGTCTGATCACCCTTAACCACTCGCCTGCCTGCCTGATCGCCCCTAACCACTCTGCCTGCCTGTCTGATCACCCCTAACTGTTCACCTGCCTGCCTGATCACCCCTAACCCCTCTGCCTGCTGCCTGATCATCCCTAACTGCTCGTCTGCCTGTCTAAACACCCCTAACCACTCAGCTGCCTGCCTGATCACCCCTAACTGCTTGCCTGCCTGCCTGATCACCCCTAACCACTCTACCTTCCTGCCTGCTCGCCCCTAACCTCTTCTGCCTTGGCCCCCGCTGCCGCAGCTTCATCCAGAAGGACGTCTGGAATGATGACAGGAAGGTTGTTCAGCTGTCTGGTCTAATTAGCATATTAGACATTGATTATTATAGATAATTCACAAATTATATGAAAAAAGAATTATTGTAACTATAAGCAAATTAGTGTGGGTATTTTGTTCACTTTTTTATATCTGTACCCTAGAATAAAGACAGATAATACAAAATTAATATTCTTAATATTACAGAATTTTAAAATTATATTCTTCATTTGAATTTTCATGTAAAGTTTTCATAGTGTAATTTTTTTCCTTATATATGTTAACTAGAGGCCCATTACATGAAGAGATTCATGCAATAGTCCCTCCCTTCCCCTGGCTGCTGATACTGGTTTTCCTCCGGCACCTGGGACCCAGTCCTTCAGTCCTCGTTGCTAAGGCCGGAGCCTTTAGTCTTCGCTCCGCCACTTCATGCCTATGTATGCAAATTAACCGCCATCTTTGTTGGGTTAATTTGCATGCTCTCCTCATTGGCTGGTGAGCGTAGCGGAGGGATGGTCAATTTACATGTTTGTCTATTATTAGGTAAGATATATTCAACAGCTTTGTGAATTAAATGTTATAATGTTCATTTTATAGATGTAAAAACAAATTTATTTTCCCACTGTCTCTTTGTTCAGATTCTTTAATCTTACTAATATTTATTCACTCAGAATTGTTAAGTAAGCGATGATGTTTCTATTTTCATCTACAAGTTTTCTAGCCAGGACCAAATCAAAGAGCTTACAACTTATAACTTCTACATTGAAAAAAATAACATTTTAACAATAAATGTTAAACCATAAAATGTCATATTATTTGGAACAGTGGAGATACAGGCTTGTTCACTATTAATCTAACCTTATTGGTGAGAACTCTGACAATGCAAGATAGTTATGATTGCCCATAAAACCATATTATAGAATTTGAAATTTGCAAAAGGAAGATATTAATCAGAGTTCTCCAGAGAAACAGAACCAATATGGGATCTATATCTATCTATATCTATACATATATTTATATGCATATCTATACATATACATGTACATCTATATATATATATATATATATATCTATCTATATATCTATATCATCTATATCTGTATATGAGAGATATTAAGAAATTAGTTCATGTGACTGTGGAGGTTGACAAGTCCAAAATCTGCAGTGGGGGGCGGCAGCCTGGAGGGCCAGGAAAGCCAATGGTACAGATGAAGTCCAAAGACACTGCTGATTCCCTCTTGCTCTGGGAAGTTTGTCTTTTTGTTCTGTTCAGAATTTAAACTGAGTAAATGAGGCCCATCCACATTATGGAGAACAATCTGTTTTATTCATAATTCATTGATTTAAATGTTAATCTCATCCAAAAATATTCTCAAAATTGTTACACAAAATTAACTCACAAAAAGCAAAAGATACCATCATAGGTGCATTGAAATAGTTGCATGTAGATAATTATAGTTGGTTTTCCTAGTCATCCCAAGCAGTCATCCCTAATCATTTGAATGTAGTATAAATGGTCATACTTTGTATGATGTCTATATTTAAAAGTATGATAAAGAAAACATATAAAACAAGTAAATGTATAAAATATTAGGAAATCCAAAGCTATTAATAATACCATTCACTATTTACATATTTTAGTATAATAGTTTGCCAATATTTTGCAACAGATCTTGGTAAACTGGCTTCAAAAGTGATTTGCTGGTGTACATAATGAGTAGGAGTCAATGGTAGTTTCCTTTTCCCTACCCTTCTTTTGGGTAGGTGTTATCTCTTGTAATTCAGTAACGACAACCCTAGTGATACTCTACATAAGATGAGATACTTAAAATAAATTGTAATGTTTTATGCATATAAAATTATTTAAAATATTCACAATTTACAGGTTCTATTTTCTGCATTCTTATGATATAACACAATGACATTTTTCAGTATTTGCTTTTATATTATAAGCCTTTATTCTCCATTTTCTTCACTTATTTAGTTATCAGTGGCTGTTTTATTCCATCCAGCATGTTTTTAATAGTTTGCCTGTTTATTTCTTTAATGGAGCTCTCTTTTTATAAACTTCAATGAGTAGCACTTGAAACCTGACAGATATTGCTCATTGATTGTATGTCTTCATTTTAAATGTAAGTAATTTGTTGTAAGGAGAAACAGAACAAGAGACACTGAAATAATTCGGACTTGGAATTAGACATGCCTCCATTTGAATATGGTCTCTATACATGTTTGAATTTGAACAAAGTTTTGCATCCCAATTACTAAAATAACAAGGTAGTGGAAAGAATAGGGATGTGGAAATGGGATGTGTGTATTTGTGCGTATGTTAGGATATTTTACCTGCTCCATGGATGGAGCTGAAAACTATAGATGTATACAAAGCATTGTTATAAGACCTGGTATGGTAAACACTTCAGCGAGACAGTCATAGGACGCTTGTACTCCTACATGTCTTATGGGAATGCCAAGATTACGAAGTCTTGACCATTTATTCTCTGGGTCAATTTTTCAGAGTTATATTTAATTGAGAGTTGTGTTTACAACTTAATTCCAAGACAAAAAGCAGGCTGGCTACCTGTTTGTCATAAAATGGTAGATTCCTGAAGCTCAGTGTTCCTCCAACAATAAAATCCACTTCAGTTATTATGACAACTGGACTGATGACTACTAGACTATAGATGAAAAACATTGCTTAGAATAAGCTTCACTATGTTATCTCCACCAATTGAAAGCCCTTATTTCTATTGATGTAATTGGTCCCCTTCCCTTTCTCATAAATACCCACTGCTTTTGTCTCCTAATCGAAATACTATTTGGGTTTCTGCCTGAATCAGTTCATCCCTAATAGCTATTCTTATTGATCTCAGTAAAT
The DNA here is from genome assembly GCF_000147115.1 of Myotis lucifugus. Lineage (NCBI taxonomy): Eukaryota > Metazoa > Chordata > Mammalia > Chiroptera > Vespertilionidae > Myotis > Myotis lucifugus. Next base: position 6,239,223 of record NW_005871072.1, read on the forward strand.
GCTGGTTGCCTCTCATTTTGAAGGCCCTTTTATTTTTAGGTTAACACTGGTAGATGATTCAGCAATCCCACTTCTGGGTGTAAATTAAAAGGAAGCTAAATAACTTACTCAGAGAGATAGTGTACTCCCATGTTACTGCAGCAATATTCACAATAGCAAAGGCATGGAAATAACCTAAGTGTCCATCAATGGATAAATGGATAAAGAAAAGATGGTATGTATATATGTATGCACACACACACACACACACACACACACAGTAACACAATGGAATATTATTTAACCTTTAGTAATAAAGATATACTGGCATTTGTGATAGCATGGATGGACCTGGAGGCCATGATATATGCTATGCTATATAATAAAGAGGTAATATGCAAAACGACTGTCACACCCTTGCACAAGATGACCGCCCCATGTGGTCAAAGATGGCCGCCACAAGATGGCCAGCAGGGGAGGAAAGTTGTGGGCGATCAGGCCAGCAGGGGAGGGCAGTTAGAGGCGACCAGGCTGACAGAGGAGGGCAATTAGGGGTGACCAGGCTGGCAGGGGAGGGAAGTTAAGGGAGACCGGGCCAACAGGGGAGGACAGTTGGGGGCAACCGGGCCAACAGGGGAGGGCAGTTGGGGGCGATCAGGCTGGCGGGGGAGGTGGCAGTTGAGGGCAATCGGGCTGTCTGGGGAGCAGTTAGGTGTCAATCAGGCTGCCAGGGGAGTGGTTAGGGGCTGATCAGTCTGGCAGGCAGAAGTGGTTAGGGACAATCAGGCAGGCAGGCAGGTGAGTGGTTGGAAGCCAGCAGTCCCAAATTGTGAGAGGGATGTCCGACTGCAGGAATTGGGCCTAAACCAGCAGTTGGACATCCCCCTAGGGATCCCAGATTGGAGAGGGTGCAGGCTGGGCTGAGGGACACCCCCCAAGTGCACAAATTTCATGCACCAGGCCTCTAATCCTATATAATAAAAGCCTAATATGCTAAGTGTCCTTCGTCCGGTCATCCATACAACCAATCAAAGAGTAATGTGCTAAGGATATGCAAAGGCTGCTCAACTGCTTGCTATGATGTGACCTGACCACCAGGGGGAAGACACTTTGACCAGTAGGTTAGCTTGCTGCTCTGGTCCAGCTGATCAGGACTAAGCAAGACAGGCTGGATGTGCCCTTGAGCCCTCCTATGGTCCTTCCCCAGCTGGGCAACCTCCTGCATCCCTCCCTGGCCCCAATTGTGCACCAATGGGGTCCCTCGGCCTGGGTTGCACCCTCTCACAATCCTGGCTTAGACCCCCCCGTGAACGAATTTTGTGTGCCAGGCCTCTAGTATAAAATAAGCCAGACAGAGAAAGACAAATATACTTCATGGTATCATTTACTATGTGGAAAATTTTTTAAAAAGAAAAAAAATCAAACTTATGGTAAAATACTAGAAAAGCAGCTGCCAAGGCTGGTGTGGATATAGAGAGGATAGGGAGAGGATGACAAAAGAGTACATGCTTTTAGTTATAAGATGACTAAGATCTGAAGGTTTGATGTGCAATGTGGTGACCATAGTTGATGACACTGTATTGTATAAATGAAATTTGCTAAGAGAATAGAACTAAAGTGTTCTTGCAAAAAAAAAAAGCTAAATATGTGAAGTGATGGATGTGCTAATTAAGTGAATGGTAGGGATCCTTTTACGATGCACACATATATCAAATTGTCACATTGTACACTTTATATTATAGTTTTATTTGTAAATTATACCTCAATAAAATGGTAATAGAAAGAATATATATCAATATTAACTCTTCTATGCTTTATTTTTTTGCAATATTATTTATAATAGCAAAAAACTGGAAGAAGTCCAATTATTCATCAACTGGTGAATAAACAAATTGTATTTATCCATACCATGGAATATTATCAAGTAATAAAATAGTAACACAATAATTTAAAAGGAAGTCTAAATGTTTTTACTTTTAAAAAAATGCTTTCTTCTTTTTTAATGTTCCAATTTAAAGCTTAAATATACACTTAGAACTTATGTTTCTTTTTCTTAGTTGTTATAATCTTTAATATTACTGTACTTCTCCCTCTGCTTCAAATGTATCCCTTCAAACTTGGTCCTTTATTAGATTCATTCATTTTTTTCTCCTTTAGAATGTCTCAGGACGGTGTTTTGAGGATGCTGAATTTCTTTAAATATTTTAAGTTTTGGGATCCATACCACTTACTGAATTAGGATTCCAAGGTGAAGGCCTGGAATTGTGTATTTTAGCAAGCATCTGGATGGTTATGATTAGACATTTTAGAGAACACTATCTTAGCATTTAAGTTTTTGTCTGTAAGTCTTAACTTCCTTTAGACCACACTAAAACATTGTTAAACATAAGAACTTTAGTTTTTGATTTGTGTCAAATGACATTCCTAAAATGGAATATTTAGAAAGTGAGTAAGCATTTCCTTAAGAAGTATTTCTAAGTATTTATTATATAAATATTCTTTTCTTGGATCTGTGGAAACCATGCTAAAAATCTTCCTTATTATCCTAAAGAGTTAAATATATTCCTGATTTAAAAGGACTTGGGGTGATTGAATATTTCCTGGGAGATTTAAATTTGGTGAAAATGTAGAAAGCTTTAAGTTTTATGACAAGGCATTAGAAATGAATGCTTTATATTACTTATTAATTGTGTTTCTTATGTTTTATTAACTTTGATGTATTTAGGGGAGTGATGGTGCCATTTCTAAGAGCATGTGCTTTGGAGTTAGGCAATCGGGGTTTGGATCTTTCTTTACCACTTTCACCTTTGTAAAATTTTGGAAATCTCTGCCTTTAAGTTTCAATTTCCTCATCCTTAAAATGGAGATCATTTATATTCATAAAGATTATGAGAAATAAATGAGGTACTGATTTGTAAAACACTTTGAGCAACCATCACACATTATGGACTAAAATCTATTTTATTTATTTATTTCAAAAGCTTTTGAATACTTTCTATGTGTCAAACAAGATTCATAACATCTTGGGGCTTTAATATCCACAGCAGACGCACACAGGGGTGGGAGCCTGCTCCAAGGGGCCACAGCATGGTTTGGGGAGCAGGCCCCCAGAGGACACTCACAGTGGGGCCTCTGCACATGAGCTGCAGAGGAAACACCTTTTCTGACTGCTCATTGGCTAAGCTCCCCGTATGCCACTCACAGTGTTCTTGGTAACTTGGGTAATAAGAATCCAAGAAAGTAATCTAGGGTTTTTCTACTTCACTCTTGGAGGAAAAAACAAGGGTCCACTGCTGTAGGGGCTGAAAAATGTCATATCCTGCCCTAGCTGGTTGGCTCAGTGGATAGAGCTTCGGCCTGTGGACCGCAGGGTCCGGGTTCGATTCTGATCAAGGGCATGTACCTAGGTTGCAGGCTCCTCCCTGGCCGGGGCTCAAGTCAGGGCTCATGCAGGAGGCAACCAATCAAAGTGTCCTTCTCACATTGATGCTTCTCTCTGTCTTTCCCTCTCTCTTCCATGCTCTCTAAAAATCAATGGAAAAATATCCTCAGGTGAGGATAAAAAAAGAAAGAAAGAAAGAAAGAAATGTCATATCCTATGAAAGAGACATCTTGAAAATGCCTAAAGAAAGTTGTCATTTTTTCATGGTAAAGGGACTAGAGTCTGTGTTGATGAAAACACCTTGGCGGCTGGTAGTGGCAGCAGCAGTGGAGTGATGGGGGTGGTGTCTTCCCCTGATCAGCCTGGTCACCTCCCGCAGATGGAGGCCAGACTGCAGCTTCCTTTGGGGAGCAGGCCTAAACCATCAGTAGGACATCCCCTGAGGGCTCCCGGACTGTGAGAGGGGGCAGGTTGGGCTGAGGGAGCCCCCACCCCAGTGCACAAATTTTGTGCACCGGGCCTCTAGTATATTTATAAAATAATATAAAATTTTAATATAAATTTTAAAGTACATTTTACTACTAATAAAATTATTTTATTTTCAGTATCTAAAATTCAAAATATTCATAAATATAAAAAAGAAAATTATAATCACCCATAATCCTTATTCCTAGATATAAACTTCATTAAGGTTTCCTTTTATTTGCTCACTCTTTCTCAATGTGTGTGTGACTCTATATGAGTACTTGTGCATGTGTATGTTTATTTACATACATGCAAATATATCATACATGCATGTGTGGATTGTGCTTAGATGCATTCATATGTATATATACATGATGACACCCTATATAAATGTATATGTGGATTGTGACATGCAAACACAGTGTGTATGCACACTTTGGAATTTATATATTAATTCTTAATTTAATAATATATCCTAAACATTTTCTACATCAAAAGTAGTAATAATAAGCATTATTGTTAATGATTACATAATATTTTATCATATGGAGTCATTATTTAATCAAGCCCCAACTGTTGAAAATTTAAGTTAATCTCCTTGCCATCATAAAATGTTAGGTAAGACCGACTTTGTAATCTGTATTTGCATTTTAAGTTTTTCTCTTCTCTTACATTTCTTTTTCTTCTCTCTGTCTCTTATTTATAAATATAACAATAAAAATTAAATTCCAATCCCTTATTTTGGTACCGTTTATGCTATTTATAAGGTAACAATAAGCCCCATTGTCCTTTACTCTTTCCTTCCAATTCCTGGACCTATTGTTGGTTGTATGTCTCAGCATCACTTTGGATACTGGAGAGATTTTGGTGCTCAGGTGCCCAGGTAACGAGGCCTCAGAGAAAATTTCCTAAGAATTTAGAGACTCACTTTTTGTATATATAGCATGGTCTCTGTTTAGATCTTTGAAAAGGGAGATGATTTTCCCGTGGTAAAGGAGCTGATCACAAAATATGCTTTTCACATAGGGAGAAATGACAATTCAGCACATATGAGAAAAGAGAACAAAGTAATAACAACATATACTTTTGAAAGTTTTTCTTTTTATAAAGTTTACTGTAAGAAACATTTTAAAGATAGGAATAAGCCTAAATGTTATTTTGAAGCTCTACAATCAGTTCACAAAGAATGGACAGGGTATTGTATTACCTGTAAGTACAGATAATTGGTGCTTTACAAATACAATAAGAGTATTGAAGCTATAATGTTGTGCTAAGAATGCAACAAAATTCAATGCAATTGTAAATATCAGTGTGTGTGTGAATGAATTAACTAGCATTTAAACTCAGTGAAATTAGATAGGTTGATAAATCAGTACTCAAAAGGAATTTTACTGATTATTTGTCTATCTTAATTATGCAGGAAGTAAAAATCATTGAATTATGAAGTGCATTGAATTTTAAAGTTGGGAGAATACTTATCAATGAAATAATTCAGCTTCCCTATTTCACCAATTTGGAAAGTGAGGTTTAAAAAATGAATAGCCCAAATCACTAATTTGAAATAATATATGCACCCCTATCTTCATTGCAGCATTATTTACAATAGCCAAGATTTTGAAACAGCCCAAGTGCCCATCAGTAGGTCAGTGGATAAAAAAAAGCTGTGATACATTTACACAATGGAATACTACTCAGCCATGAAAAGAAGGAAATCTTACCTTTTATGACAGCATGGATGGACCTGGAGATTATTATACTAAATGAAATAAGCCAGTCAGAGAAAGACAAATGCCATATGACCTCACTTATATGTGGAATCTAATCAACAAAATAGAAACAGAGGTATGGATACATAGAATAGACTGATAGCTGTCAGAGGGGAGAAGTGTTGGAGGACTGGATGAAAGAAAGTGAACAGATAAGATTAAACAAAAACATGTGTGTGTGTGTGTGTGTGTGTGTGTGTGTATGTAAGTGTGTATGTATAAAACATATAGACACAGACAACAGTGTGGTGATAGCCAGAGGGAAAGGGATATGGGGGCAGGTGGAGGTGAGCAAATGGGGGATAAATGGGGAAGGAAAGAGACTTTGCTTTGGGCGATGAGCACAGGACGCAGTGTGCAGATGATGTTTTGTTGAGTTGTATGCTTGAAACCTGTATAGTTTTGTGAACCATTGTCACCCCAATATACTCAATTAAAAATTAAAATTAAATAAACCTTAAAAATGAATAGCAATTTATATAAAGCTTAAACAATTATAAAAAATGAAATCTTTCACTGTTTAAATGAATTCAAATGAAAATAACTTTTGGAACAAAAGAGTGACTAAAAGCTTACGAAGACTCATTGGTAATGGAGATGTTATAAAAACTCCAGGTCATGAGGAATCCTGCCTTTGTAGAGCCAATTTGAATAAGTTGTACAGCAACCATAGAATATAAATACACCAGAGTTTCCCTCATATCTAATACAATAAAATTAAGTGATATGTGAGGATTTCAGAGAGAAGCCAAAAATGTCATAAGTAGGGTTAGACTACAAATTAAGAACGATTTAGCTAGTGAGAAAGGCTAATGGAAAGGTCAAGGTACTCATGAACCATGAAGATTTCAATTTTCCTGACATTTACTCTAGAGACGTGCAATTCACAGTCTCCAAAGGTGCTTTTAGGTTCTATTTAAAGACAGAGAAGAAATACTGTTTTACAGCTATGACTAACTAATAAGGCAAATGCATAGGAAGCAGCAGTCCTAAGAAGCACAGCATATAGACTAAAATTCCTTTATTGGGAATGTCTATCAATTTCATCATATCTAGATAATTTGGAAGCTATAACATGAGTAATACGGAGCCTGAAGGAGATATACTGAATGTCAGAATATTAGAATAAGTAGCCACAACGAATAATAAAAAGTTAACTAAATTTTTAGACTGAAGTTATGGGGGCTGGGGAGAAGGAATTCCAGTTATTTTATTTACCTGTTGTCTTGATCATATTCAGTAAACTAAAATGACTATATTTCATTTCAGAATTTTTAGGGACATTAAAGTAATGGAATATATGAAAGTTCTTGGTAATAGTTAATGCATGATTTTACTTTGAAAACCATAGTCCAAAATACAGGTTGTATGATATTTTATGTGATTTGGATAAATAAATAAATAAATAAATAGAAATAAAATATATAATTGGAAGTAAAGTAAATGTATCACTTTCAGGTTTAAAAGATAATAGAGCTTTTTAAAATATAAGCAGAATCAAACACTAAATCTTAAATACCTGAATATTTAAAATAAAAGCATTCTTATTTGATAAAATAGTATCTTCAATATACTCTTTTATTTTTATTCAAATTTGTCTAGGTAAATGAGCACATTTATGGTATATCTTGTCAAATAATGCCTTTCTTTTGCATTCAATATGTCCTACTTGGTTTTTTGCAGGCAATAAGAATATTGAAATAAAGCAAAGGGTAAAAGGAGTCTTGTAATGTGCCCTCATATTGTTATAAAAGAGGAAGAATAGTTGGCATTCACATAAAATTATATTTTCATTAAATAATCTTAAGATTTGGATTTTGTCCCCCTGTGTATAGAGACATGTGGGAATGCAACATCAGGCCAGAAGTATGGCATTTGGATAATCATCTTTGAAATTTCCTGTTTTCTACTAATTAACTTGATTCAGGTATTGCAGACATTCTCACTTATCTCTCTCCCACTCACAGGTATTGTCCTTATTTTACTTATGTTTTTCAGGTAGCAAACAACTGAAAATATGTATTTGGCTCATGAGGAGAAAAGAAAAAGTAGTTTCTGTTGTTAGCAAGGTTTTTTTTGTTTTGTTTTTTAATAGTTCTCAAACATTTATCATTGTAGAGAAACTCTACCATTATTTCTTGTTACTAAGTTTTGTATAACTGTTTTATTCATTAAATATATAATTCATTGTATCTATCATATTTCATACATCTTAATTTTTCTCTGTATAAGAAAGCAGTAAAGATATAAATGTTCCATATATAAATCAAGTTTATATACAATACACTTAACAAAATGCAAATGATGGCTGTTTGGAAGCTGAAAATGCGATACAAATATCTCTGAGATGATCAGACTAGAAATGGGGCTACAGTTCAAGGCTCCCTTGGTTTCTGTCTCTAAATGCAGGTCCACATCGCCTGTCCTGTGTGTTTGCAAGGAGATAAACAGATAGCATGCTGCTTCGGAGAAACTCAGAAGAAGAAGTGTTGGCATTTGGAAGAGCTCACCCAGAGTGTTTGCAGAAACTCCATCCTGGACTGATTGCGAACCCCCTTTTGACATTGTTTATCTTGAAAATTTGATGGGAAATTCAGTAGGAGAGAGTCATACCAAGCCTGTAGCAGGGGTGTCTTAGAATCCTTTCATCGGAGAGTAAAGGCTGTAAAACCCAGTGACAGGCAATCTACTCCAGGTGTAGAAAATTAAAGGCACTTGACCTGTTTCTGGTCTTGCACTAAATGCAAACATGTCAGACCATTATTGTGAGCACTGTCAGGTATGTACTAACTTTAATATTTTTTATATATTGTTTTAATTATTCCTTATTGTATTGTATTGATCAATTTTAAAAAATATACCACATGAATACACTCTATTTTGTTTTAAATGTAGACGGGGAAATATATTTCCATGGAGCTGGCAAGCACAGCATAAATGTTTGAAATGATTATCACAGACATCTAACATTTAGAATGCTACTCTGCCATCTAGAGGGAAATGGAGAAGCTGACATCTAATGGGGGAAAAATAGAATGCATTCTTTATGCTTAAAATTATGGTAATAAGTAGTATAAAAGTGCCACAAATAGTGAGATTTTTCTACCAAGTTTGTTAATGTAAACAATAGAAGCAATTGTGATAAAATAATTACACTTACACAAATAAATGGACACACACATACACATGCAAAGCAGTAAAAAAGTAAAAAGTGTATATATTTTTTTAGCACTTTTGTGATATGATTGACATTTAACAGTGTGTAAGTTTAAAATGTACAATGTAATGATTTAATATGCATATATACTGCAAAACGATTCCTATAATAAGGTTAATTAATACATCCATCACCTTAAATAGTTATCATTTTTGTGTGTGTGGTGATAACTTTTAAGATCTACTCTCTTAGCAACTTCCAAGTACATAATACAGGATTGTGAACTATAATCACTGTGTTCTACATTACATAATAGAAATTACTCGTTTTATATCTAGAAGTTTGTATCACTTGACCGTCTTACCCTATTCCCCCTTTCCCCTGGAACCACCAATCTACTATTTCTATGAGTTCAGGATTTTTTTTTTTAGAGTCCACATATAAGTGAGATCATACAGTATTTGTTCAAAAGCCTAAGCGACCATTACGACCGAACGACTGGAATGACCAGAATGATGGGTCGACCAGTTGCTATGACATGCACTGACCACCAGGGGCAGATGCTTAACATAGGAGCTGCCCCCTGGTGGTCAGTGCACTCCCACAGCTAACCTCCTGTGGCCTGCCAACCTCCCATGGCCCAACCCTCCCACCCTCACCTGCCAACCTCCCATGGCCCCTCCCCCCAGCCAGCTGGCCTCCCGATTGGCCCCAATGGGGGGGGGGCTGGTCGGCCAACCTCTTGTGGCCCCTCCCCACTGCTGTCTGGCCCCCTGATAGGCCTCGATCACCATCCAGGCCAAGGCACCCCACCCGTGCATGAATTCATGCACCAGGCCTCTAATATATATATATGTATACACACACACACATATATATGATTCTTTTGTTATAGAGACAATATCTAATCTTTAAATAAGTTGCATCTGAAATTCATTCTCTTTCTCAAAATTATTTGTATTCTAGTCTATGTGTTGGAACACAGTGTCTAACTGTTGAAATCTTTTTTCTTTCTGAGTGACCTCTATGTTCAGTACCAAAACTGTATAGGACCCAACCTGCACTCTACACATGTCCTCACATATACAGCAAGGGAAAGGAACTCTGTGTATTCTCAGATCACTTTCATGGAAAGCTTGATTTCTTTCAAATATTTCCAGTCTATTATTATTTACTCTCAATCAAACTGAAAAGGTGCAATGCTTAAAGTATTTTTCTGGACTAGCAGTATGCTGGTTACTTAATAAAACTGTACATATTTTGACTAGATAGTGATATATTGGTTTTACTATATCTCTAAATTTTGTTGTTATTGTTGTCGTTGTTGCTTGTCTATGTTCAACATAGCACATTTTAATCCCACAATTGTATATAATGTGTGATTTTGGTAATAAAATAAAATAAGGTGAGTTAAAATCACTGACCACTATATTGAGTGACTTAATGTCAGATAACAAGAAATCACTCAGTAGCTTATACTCAACACCTGCTATCTTTTAAAAAGGTCTCCATACAAATTGGCATTTTTATACTGGTCACCTTGTGAACAGAAGGAAATCCAATTAAGGCAATTAACTCAGAGCAAGTGAAAAATATGTAGTTTATTGAATTGACCTATTCATTTATGTTATGGTAAAATAAACAACAATTCAACCATAATTTAATTCCGTTAAAATCTAAACATTTAAAATGACCATCATCCATGAATAAAATAAAATATGTACTGCTTGAAATAACTTGGTAATAGGATCTACTGAGTCATCAAATAAATGATTCTTGGAAACTAATAGCAAAAAGGAATTTATGGGGTCAGAAAAAGTAGGTTCACAGTTGTGAGTATGTAGAACACAGATATTATTATTATATTATTAATTATTAATGATTATATTATTTTTCATGGGAACAACTATAAACTTTCTTTTGGCCCATTCTATATTAATGTTTTATGATTCTTCTCATATGAGGAAAATATGCTCTTATTCTATATTACTATCTCAATAGTTTTATTGTGTCCTTCTGAATTATCAAGGCTAAATATTTAATATAATCCCTCCTTTCTAAGCCTTTAAAATATAAAATAGAATAGGCATAAAATATAAAAATAAAATATATAGCTTAATGAAATATTATGTTTTAATAAGGTAAATATCACAAAGAAATATAATTAAGCCAGAAACTCTAGAAGCCCTTCATAGGCTGAGATTCAATCTGAAAATTATCCTTTACTTCAAGAGTAGTGATTTCCTTTCATATCTTTATAGTTTTATCATTCAATTGTGAATCTCAACCCATATTTTAATACTGTCCATATAGTTTTAATGTGATGTGATTTTCAATTTCTTTAAAACTACAAGTTTTCCTTCTATCCTTTTCATTTCCTTATAATATAACTGTTGAAAAAGATGTAGCATTTGACCTTTAGAGGTCTCCATAGCCTGGATGTTGCTGCTTGTATACTCATGTGCAGTCCAGTATGTTCCCCATCATCCGTCTTTCTCACAATTGGCAGCAGCTCTAGAGCATCCATCAGACCCATGTTCAGTGTTCTTGCCAAGACTTTAGGTAGAGATGTGGTTTTTCAACAGGAGACATAAAACTTTTCTTTTTTCTGTGATTATATTGTCTATTGATCTTCAATGACCAGATCAATTGCTGCATAATGAGTAGCAGAATGGCTATAGTCAAACAGATGCTTCATTTATTATTTGACGTTGTAGTAATTTAGCTCACTTGGAAGGACAGAAAAATGTTTCATTCATTCTCTTTATTTCAGTTTTTTAAAATATAATTTTATTGATTTCAGAGAGGAAGGGAGAGGGAAATAGAGACAGAAACATCAATGATGAGAGAAAGTCACTGATTGGCTGGTCCCCCACATGCCCTCCGCTGGGGATTGAGCCCACAATCCAGGCATGTGCCCTAACTGGGAATTGAACCATGACCTCCTGATTCATAAGTCGATGCTCAATCACTAAGTCATGCTGGCAGGGCTCTTTATTTTCATTATAAAGCTAATTCTTTTCCTCCCCATAATCTTCTGAATTTGATCAATTAGGAATTTTTATTAACCTCAAATCTTATCATCTTTGGCCAGTGGCAGCCTATTCAATATGGCACCTGATAAGATCTTTAAGAAACAAAAGAAGAACCTTGCCCACTACTGGGCATAAATGTTACTCTATACTTGATTGTCCATGAAGACAAAATGTCTAGAAAGTAAAATGTAATTGAAAAATAGAAATAAAAACATGCACAAAAAGACAAAATGTCTAGTATCCAATAAAAAATTCACACACACACACACACACACACACACACACACACACACACGGTTAAACAAACTGTAATATATCCTCCTATACCCATAAAATTAAAAAATACCAATGATGGATTGTGGAAAGAGTGGAGAATGAGTCTAAAGAAAAAAAAGTATTGCCTTTCCATTTCCAAATTTATTCCTATTTACTTTAAACATCAGTGTACATATCTTGGTTATTTTTTAAAAAATATATCACTGTTCCATTATTGCTCCCACTTTTTGTGCTTTTGTATTTTTAAATTTCTTCTAAAATTTTATATTCTTTGCTGTTTTCTAATAAATTTTAGACTGAAGTTTTAATTCACTTATTTTTGTGTCTTTATATGAGTAGTTAATCCATTAATTTTTTTCTGTGGATTATTCTAGGTGAATTATACCAATTCTAACATGCCCAGATCTTTCTCGCTATTTTCAATATATTTTGAAATTATGTATTTTTATCCTCTTTTGACTATTTTTAAATTACTATCATAGAGTGTTTTTTATTTCCCATGTGAATGGAGACTTCTAATTTTTTGCAATCATTTTTAATTTCATTACATTGATTTTATACCATTTCCATTTTTATAATTTGTTGAGCTTTAATATAGCCCACATCATGGTAAATTATCAAAAGCATTATTAATTTACTTGAAAAAGTTTATGCTCTATTAATTGAGGAATTTAGATGTGTGTGTTGGTGTGCATAAAGAGAGAGATGTTGTTGATTATGTTTTATTTTTAGATATTCTATATACTTACAAATTTGTCTACCCTATTATTCTTTGACCAAAGAATTGTGTTAAATCTATTTAATTATAAGTGAAATTGTATCTATAACTACATGCATCCTGTATAGATTTATTAATAAAAATTGTTACTGTATTATTGTGTCCATAACCATTATACATTTATTATGAATAAATGTATCATGACATTGAGAATAAATGTAATAAAGTATTTCATTGTATAAATGTAATTAACAATATAAATTACTTTTATTTCTTGAATTTTAATGCTTTTTGCTAAATAAACCTTAATTTTAGAAACACAAATGAAAGATATTCTTCATGTATATAATAACCTCCCTATTTTTTTGTTTTTAAAACTTTTATTCTAATGCAATCTATATATATAAAACCCTAATATGCAAAGAGACTGAATGGTGGAACAACCAAACAACAGAACAACCAATCATTTTGATGTGCACTGACCACGCGGGTGTGCACAGGAACATGGCGGGATGGTGAAGCAGGTGATCCGGGGCGCCAGATCAAGGTGGGGCACCAGTCACTGTCACTGGGGCAAGCCTCTCTCTGGTGGTTACTGAAAATTCTTTGTTCCCTGTGCCACAGTCCCACCTGGCACTCACACTGCTGCCAGTGCCCAGCCTTGGCCCTGATCGCTCAGCGCCATCAGTGGGTATGAGTGGTGGTTGCTAGCCCCGATCACCCCTCAGGGCTTCTCCACCTCCCCCTGCTCCTGAGGGGCGCTGGGGGCCGGCAGCCACCTCTCGCACCTGCTGCCGGCAATGGCCCCGCTTGCACCTACTGTTTAGCGCGGCCCTGCTCACACCTGCAGCTGGTGCTGGAGCTACCACTCGAACCTGCTGCCAGTGCCCAGCGCCAGTCCCAATCGCTTGGTGGCAGACCAAATTGCTTGGTGCTGACAGCAGGTGCGAGTGGTGGCTGCCAGCACCGATTGCCACTGAGGGCTTCGCCACCTCCCCCTGCTCTGAGGGGCGATTGGGGTAGCAGCTGCCACTTGCACCTACTGACGTCGCTGGCCCCAATTGCTCTGCGCTGTCAGCACTGCGAGTGGGAGTGGCGGCAGTGGGAGCTGAGCCGCCAGCAGACAGGGGACTGGGGGCCATGGCGGTGAAGCCAGGCGGGGGCATGGAGGATGGGCTGAGATCCGCCCCTGTGCCCACCGCAGTCTCATGGCCCACAGTTCCTTTCAAGGTCCACGAATTCGTGCCCTGACCTCCTAGTATACAATAAAAGTGCACATATTAAATAGCTTGATGAATTTTTATGAACTGAATACATTGTGTAACTATTGTCTAAAGCAAGAAACTCTTCTATTTAGACTTCTAACATATTACTATTATTTTTTATTATTATTATTTTAATCCTCACTAGAGGACATACAGAGAGAGAGAGAGAGAGGAGTGAGGAAAGAGAGAGAGAGAGAGAGAGAGAGAGAGAGAGAGAGAGAGAGAGAGAAACATCAATGTGAAAGAGAAACACTGATCTGTTGCCTTCTGTATGTGCTCCAACTGGAGATTGAAACCACAATCCAGGTATGAGCCCTGACTGGGAATCAAACCAGCAACCAATCAGTATACAGGATGACACTCAACCAAATGAGACACTCCAGCGGGACCTACATATATTATTTTAGACAGTTTTTATTTATAAAATATGTAGATGCATATAATTCATGTTTGGTTTATTTCACTCAATATATTCCTGAGATTAATCATTACGATCATCATTACTATTACCATGTATCATTGTAGAGATCATATTTCATTGCTATATAGCAGCATTTCTTAATGTTTTATTGTTTCCACCCAATAAAACTTTTCAAGCAACTTTTTCCAATTTGCCCTCCATCTTGAAGTTTTAGTACTACATATATACTATATATATATTTTTATTACATACTTAACAAACACATTATCTGTCAATCTATCTATCCATTCTTTCTAGATAAAAGAAGAAAATATATTTTTGCTTCCCAATAATCTTTAGGGGCGGCATCATGACATTGAGAATAAATGTAATATAGTATTTCATTGTATAAATGTACTAAAATTTAACTTAATTTTATCTATTGTGATGATTGGTATAATTTCAAACTTGGAGCTATGATGAATACAGCTGCTAAAAATAATGCAATAAATGCCATGAAGTAAACATATTTATGCTTTTAGGCTGGGTATATAACTAAAAATAGAATTTCTGAATTATAGGGCATTTATATGTTCATTTTTAGCAGATACTGTCTAAAATTTTTCCAAGTGGTAGTAACTCCTTTTCTTCCCATCATAATTATGTGTGTTCTGGTATCTACTTTTTTATTGTATTAATTAAATTTTTAATTTACTTATCAATATAGAAAATATATCATCTCCTGTGAAATTTCTGTTCAAGTCATTTGTCTATTTTATTTGAACTAATAAAATTTTTAAGTTTTATATAGTTTTTGTGTATTATGGATAATAATATTTTATGCATACCTTTTTATGAATATATTTTTCTATATTTTAGAGTATAGAATTTCTTAAATGTAATGAAGTCCAATTACCAGGTTGCACATTTTAAAAATGCTTTCAGAGCTCTGTATCTTTCTATAAGAATACAAAAAAAGCCCTGGCTGGTGTTTCTCAGTGATTAGAGAGTCGGCCTCTGAACTAAGGGTCAAAGGTTCAATTCCCAGGCAAGGGCATATACCTGGATTGCAGGTTTGATCCCAGCAACCAATCAATGTGTCTCTCTCACATTGATGCTTCTCTCTCTTTCTCTCTCCTCCTCCCTCCTCCCTCACACTCTCTCTAAAACATCCAATGGAAAAAATATCCTCACATGAGGATTAACAAAAAAATTTAAAAATAAAATAAAAAAGAATACAAAAATATCTTCCTCTGTATTCTTTTAAAAACATCATTAATTACCTGTCTACATTCAGTTCTATAATCTATCTAGATTATGTTTATCCTAGCAGGAAAAAATGAGCAGAAACTAAAGTGAGTTCCCACTTATCCCTTTCTTTCGATATTTCCTATACACAATTTCCCCTCTTGTTAACATCTTTTATTAGTCTAGTGCATTTATTACAATTAATGAGCAAATGTTGATACATTATTGTTATATAAATTACATAGTTATATTAGAGTTTATTAGAGTTTACTCCTTATGTTGCATATTCTATGGATTTTGAGAAATATATAATGACATGTAGCCATTATTACAGTATCATACATACATTCATTTTTCCCTCCCTCCCACCAACCTTTGGAAATCACTGATATTTTTACTGGGTCCGTAATTTTGCCTTTTTCAGAATGACATATACAGTCAGAATCAGGCTAGTATATAGCCTTTTCACATTAGCTTCTGTCACATAACAATATTCATGTTAAGTGTCCTCCATATCTTTTTGTGACTTTGTAGTTCATTTTTTATTGCTGAATATTATTCCATTGCATGGGTTACGAGAGTTTGTTCATCCATTTTATATTGGCATGTTGGTTGCCTCCAATTTGTGGTAGTTAAGAATAAATCTGCTATAAACATTCATGTAGAATGTTTGAGAACATACACTTTGGGTAAATATTAACTTACTAGAGGCCCGGCGCATGAAATTTGTGCACAGGGGGAGGTGTGTGTGTCCCTCAGCTCAGCCTGCACCCTCTCCAATTTGGGACCCCTTGAGGGATGTCTGACTGCCCTCTCACAATCCGGGACTGCTGGCTCCCAACCGCTCACCTGCCTGCCTGCCTGATTGTCCCTAACCACTCCCCTGCCAGGCTGATTGATGCCTGACTGCTGCCCTGCCGGCCTGATTGCCCCTAACTGCCCTACCCTGCCAGCCTGGTCACACCTAATTGTCCTCCATGCAGGCCTGGTTCCCCCAACTGCCCTCCCCTGCCAGCCTGGTTGCCCCCTATTGCCCTCCCCTGCCTGCCTGGTTCCACCAACGGCTCTCCCCTGCTGGTCTGTTCCCCCCACAACTGCCCTACCCTATAGGCCTTGTCCCCCTTAACTGCCTTCCCCTGCAGGCCTGGTCCCCCCCAACTGCCTTCCCCTGCTGGCCTGGTCACCTCCAACTGCCCTCCCCTGCTGGCCATCTTTGACCACATGGGGGTAGCCATCTTGTGTATTGGAGTGATTGATGGTCAATTTGCATATTACCTTTTTATTAGATAGGATTTGGGTAAATGCCAAGGAGTGAGGTTGCTGGATCTTATCATAAGATAACTGCTAACTTTTCTTTCAAAGTAGCTGTACTATTTTGCATCCCCACCAATGACAAATGAGATTTCTTCTTGTTCCACATTCATTTTTCATGTTATAGTAAGATTTTAAATCTCCTTACTGACCGGATTGTTAATTAATCAAACTATAAATTATGTTTTCTGGAAAAAAAATAGGAAACTTTTTTAAATGATGAAAATAATAAATTAGGGTGAAAAGAATGAATATTTGCCTTCAGTCCTGCTCTGGCATAAAGCAGATTGACACAGCATTTCTGGTGTTACAATTGTATGAATTATCTGCTTTTAAATTGCTTTATGAACACTGAGCTAGATTTTTCCTTTCACAGGTGGTAGCATGAGCCTATACCCTAGATGGTAATGCATAAAACACCTCCTTTCACTACTCTTACAGATGCTCGGAGACATCTGGCCTTACACCTGAATATGAGAAGCTAGAGCAGTTTAAATTGAGGTCATGAAACAGCCAGGAAAAGTCTCCCATGCAGCTTTCTTGGGCATCTAATGAACTGTCTGTTATATTGGTTATTTCTTAAAAACCGGTCCCATAATCATTTGAATAAACACTTAAAATGTCCTAAGTTCATTAGTATTCTAATAAATAAATAGGGCTACCATTGAATCTATAATATACATTTACTGACCCATAAAATAATTTGGAAGTGTGATCGCTTATAGTATTTCTCCAAAAACTGTGAAAGAGCCATTTAGAAACTGTAGCATTTCACACCCATATAATTAAATGCTTATACCTTAAAAAATATTTCACATGGCATTTAGATGAAACCTGCAGGTATATATGTATTAAAATACATTATATAATAAAAATTATTTATCCATATTTTATAGTTGAATAGTCATGTTTGTAAACTATCAGTTACATTTTGAGTAAGTAACTCTCATGTATTATCGAAAAAATAAGTACATATCAAAACTTGTAATCTATATAACTAATTGCTTCATCTTTTATTTTTAACAGAATTCAAAGGAAAAATGCCCAGGTTTGCCTATAGTAATATAAGAAATTAATAAAATAATGCTTTTATTATACTAGTCAATATGTATGAATTTCACTGTTGAATAAAGAGAAATTGTCTATTCTTCTTCCACAATGATGACAATTTGCATTTTGGCAAATCTTTAGACTGAAATGACATTTTATAGGCAGTTTTACCATAACCCTTCTCTTAAAGATCTTGGGATTTCAATTAATAACTTATTATCTATCTTATATAATAAAAAGCTAATATGCAAATAGACTGAATGGCAGAATAACCGGAATAGTCGAACAACTGGAGAACCGGTCGCTATGACATGCACTGACCACCAGGGGGCGTGAGTGGAATATGGTGGGCATTGGCCATGGGGAGATGGTGGAGCAGGTGAGTGGGGGAGCCAGACCAAGGCAGGGTGCCGGATCAGGGTGAGCCTCTAATGTTTACTGAAAATTCTTTGCTCTCATGTGCAGTGGTCCTGCCTGGCGTTCGCACCTGCTGCTGGCGCCTGCCCTGCTCACACCCACTGCCGGTGTTGGTCCAGATCACTCAGTGCCATCAGCAGGTGCAAGCCATGGCTTCTGGCTCTGATCGCCTCCAAGGGCTTCTTTACCTCTTCCTGCTCCTAAGGGGCAATGGAGGCAGCAGCCACTGCCCGCACCCACTGACAGCACATAGGAACGGTGGCAGTGGCAGTGAGAGTGGGGTTGCCAACAGACAGGGGCCCGGGGACCGTGGTGGGAGGGGCCAGGCGGGGGCATGAAGAATGGGCTGAGACTTGCCCCTGTGCCTACCGCAGCCTCTTGGCCCACAGTTCCTTTCAAGGTGCACAAATGCATGCATTGGGCCCCTAGTATATATATAAATGGCTAAGCAACTGTCCAACCATTTGACAGGTAGCTATGATGCACAATGACCACCAGGGGACAGTTGCTCAATGCAGGAGCTGCCAAGCTGCGGAGACTTGGCAGTGGTGGTTCTTGGGTGATGCACCCCAGAACTAGAGAGGAGGAAGGCTGATTCTGGGGTGCATCACCTGAGAACTGCCCTGGGACCACTCAGGGGATGTCAGAGAGCCAGTTTTGGCCCTACCCCCTCAGGGCAGGCTGAGGGACTCCATGTGCTGGAGGGACCCTGCACACTCCATAGACGCCCTTTGAGCCCCGGTGCCACCCCAGGTGCAGCCATCTGGGGAGGGACTCTGGGAGAATGGTTCCAGGGTGTGTCTGGCCCCTCTTGCCCAGTCCGGCCCCGCCCCGCCAGCCATCTTCTAATTAATTTCCTTTCAGTGTGCACAAATCCATGCACTGGGGCACTAGTGTTTCATAATGTCATTGCTTAAGGCAAGACAGATTGCAGGGCATTGTAACCCCGGACATCTAAATACCTTCCAGACACATCATACTGATAGACATCTCACTATTAAGAATCCTTTCTTTGGGGACTTGGAGTTTTAAAAAACTTTAGTATTTAAAACATTCAAAGTAAAGAAAAATTGAAATATTAAAAAACCGATAGAAGAGGATAAATGGCAACAGAAGGAGACTTGACTTTGGGTGGTGAATATATAATACAATATACAGATAATATATTATAGAAGTGTACCCCAGAAAACTATATCATTTTATTAACCGGTATCACCCCAATAAATTCAATAAATTTTTTTTAAATATTCAAAATCTCAGAAGTGGCATCCATATTTATCAATGGCTACCTAATTTATCAATGGCTGCTTGTAGGAATCAGAAAATTAAGGAGAGGGATAGAGACATAGGAAGAGAAGCACTCACCATACAGAAGGACAGGAGAGGGTGCCAGAGTTCCATCACATACTTTTTATAATTTTGGAGAGCCAGTGCTGTATACAAACTTAGGAGGCTGAGAGCTCAGCAAAATCCTTCCCACTTGCCTCAACATTGAAAAAGCATTTCCTTCTTTAAATGATTATTAAATGTCTACGATGTTAAATTTCTTGGTTTTACTTTGAAGCATCCTTTGCCAAAAGCACACATCAATTCTATGGCACTAAATATATAAGCAAACTTGATGCACAATGACCACAGATCGAAGGTTTTGGAATACAGCACATCTGGATTTCATTTCTAGCTCCATCACTTACAATGTAGGACAACACATATGACATTCAGTTTCTTGGGTTCCAAATATGCGGAATGAAGATAACAATTTCGTGTAGAATTGTTTCATAATAAATGTTTACAATTTATGTACATAGAATGCTCTTTGTCACAATGAAAATATTCAATAACATTTCAAAGAAAATATCTTATTTACCCACTATGAAATAATTACAGTAATAGCTTTCCACCTTACTTCACGTGTATTGCAAAGACTTAAACAAACTATAAACAGTGTTTGGTAAAATATGTTATACAAATGGTGTGTGTATGTTTGTGTGTGTTGAACTAATACTACTGTATGTGTTTTTTCATTTACTTTGGAGAATTGGACAATAAAATATTTTAGCTAACTGCTTCTCTGAAAAACAGAGATATTCTCTATGTTTATAGAAAAACTGTGATAGAACGTAGTCATAATCTTGGATTTTGCCTCAGCCTCCTTTGATAATGCTTCTCATATGCCTGATGTTCTATTTGGGGTGAGAGTCTTAGCACAGGTTCTGAATTTTTCTTCCTAAACCCAAAAAAAGATACTCTTACTATATCTCTATTACAATGCTTCAGACAATATTATATTTAATGTCATTGAAAAGTATTCACAAAAATTGTTTATTGTTATTTTTTTCCTCTTGTAAATTTCAATATTGCATTTTTAAATCTTTTGAAATAATTGGTCCATAAAACATCTAAGTAAATTTTACATAAGTATAACAGCAGAAATACTCTAAATTTTATAGGCAATGCCATGGTCTTTTAAAAATTCCTTGATTGCATTTCCTGCATTAGAGTAAAAATTATACAATTCTAAAACCTTAAATTTTAATAACCCTAGGAAGGTCATAATGCAGTTAAAGATGTTTAACCAAAGGTAAATATAGTAAATGTTGAATAAAAGGACATTTTATTTTTTATTTTTGAATATACAAAAATTATTTATCTTTTCTTGTTTACGTAATTATTAATCATTTTAGAGATTATAATTTTATGGTTGAAACTAACTTTATTTAAACTACAGAATAAATTGCTTTCTGAAAAAAATAAGAATTCAGAAACTTCTCAATATTATTAAGATACAGCTACATATTAAGGATGTAACAGTTAAAATTTCTTTCACAGAAGTAAGCTGTTTTCTAGATGAAACTGTGTGGCCTTAGTTGAAATTTAAATTATATGTTTACATAAAAATTTCCAAGATGAAGTAAGGCAATACTCTTCTATTGCTTCAACAGGTGTTTGGTCACTTGCTTTCTGATGAAAAGGTAGGATTCGTGTCCTGGCCAGGTGGCTCAGCTGGTTGAAGTGTTCCCATACATCAAAAGGTTTCAGGTTTGATCCCAGGTCAGGGGAAATACCTAGGTTGCCAGGCAACTGATCAACTGATAGCTCTTTCTCTCTCTCACATCCATGTCTCTCTTTCAAAAAAACAAAACAAAAATAATAATAAAAATAAAATGTATTCTCTGGGGAGGATTAAAAAATTAGGGTAGGATTCCTTTTGGAAATCAAATATGTATCACAGAAGCTAGAATTATTTCTGCCTTTGATCTGTGACCAAGAAGCACCCATCTTTAGATAAAACAGGATATTGGCCACAAACACTATGCTCATTTATTGCTTTTGTTAAATTGTAATCATATACAACTATACATTCAGGGTATTACTTTCCTTAAGGAATGTGTTGCAGTTGATATTTTTCACATTATTCATCTCTAACTCCACTACATTTTCAGGAAACTTTTACTGTCTACTTTTGTATTAATTTATTTACATAACTTAATTTAGGAATACATTATTTTTAAATTTGGAAAAAATACACATCATATTTTAGGCCTTATGTGCTTTTCAAGATTAAATTTGAGTAATATCTTTTGGAGAGAAATTTGTTAGTATTTGAATATTTTTATCAGATAATAAAAAATTTCACGCAAATGAGTATTTTTTCAGTCATTTTTAATATATGGTGGATTATTTTTATGAATATGCATCTTATTTTATCTAAAAGCAAGTTTCTTCTATTATTTAATTTATTGTTATTATTATCTTTTCTTCCATTTTACCACATTTCCTAATTCATATACATCACTAGTAGTTCCATACCCTAGGTTGCCCCCTTTGTCATTGCTGTTCTTGAAAATTCATCAGTTATGTCTACATTTAGGATAAGTTATTGATTTCACTTTCTCTACTATTTAATTTTATAGTAATTATTTTATATCTTCTTGATAGTATTTTATTTTAATACTAGAGGCCCAGTGCACAAAATTCATGCCGGGGGGTGGGGGGGACCCTCAGCCTGGCTTGCACCCTCTTGCAATCCAGAACCCTTGGGGGATGTCTGCCTGCAGGCCCGATCCCTGCACCAGCAGTCAGACATCCCTCTCACAATTCGGAACCACTGGTTCCTAACTGCTCAACTGCCTGCCCTGCCTGATCACCCCTAACCATTCTGCCTGCCTGCCTGATTGCCCCAACCACTCTGCCTGCCTGCCTGATCACCCCTAACTGCCTCTGCTTCAGCCCTCGCTACCACAGCTTTGTCTGGAAGGCTGTCCAGAATGACGTCCAGAAGGTTGTTCGGCTGTCCAGTGTAATTAGCATATTATGCTTTTATTATTATAGACTAGGGGCCTGGTGCACAAAATTTGTGCACTGAGGAGGGGTGTCCCTCAGCCCAGCCTGCCCCCTCTCACATACTGGGAGCCCTCAGGGGATGTCCTAATGACAGCTTAGGCCCACTCCCTGCTCCCCTTGGGGAAAGGGCCTAAGCCGCAGTCTGGCCTCCCTTTGTGGGAGGTGACCGGGCTGATCAGGGGAAGGCACCAGCCCCATCACCCCGCTGCTGCAGCCACTGCCAGTCACCGCATCCAGCAAGGTTTTTTCATCAACATGGACTCCAGTCCTTTCACCATGAAAAAAGGACAACTTTCTTTAGGCATTTTCCAGATGTGTCTTTCATATAATAATAATTTCTTTATTATTTTTTTATCCTCACCTGAGGATATGTTTCCATTGATTTTTAGAGAATGTGGAAGAGAAAGGGAAAGACAGAGAGAAACATCAAAGTGAGAGGAACACTTTGATTGGTTGCCTCCTGCATGAGCCCTGACCTGGGCCCCGGCCAGGAAGGAGCCTGCAACCTAGGTACATGCCCTTGGTCAGAATTGAACTCAGACCCTGCCATCGTCAGGCCAAGGCATCATCCACTGAGCCAAACCGGCTAGGGCAGGATATGACATTTCTTAGCCCTCCAGCAGCGGACCTTAGTTTTTTTCGCCAGGACTGTGGTGAAAAACCCTAGATCACCTTTTTGGATTCTTATTACCCAAGTTACTAAGAATATTACCAGTGGCATACAGGGAGCTTAACCAATGAGAGGTCAGAAAAGGTGTTTCCTCTGTAGTTCACATCAATTGCCTGCTTGCCCCCTCCCCCGCCACCCCAGGCCTGACGCCTCGGCCAGAAGCGTCAACCCCCATCACCCTCTGATCGCCAGATCGGCCCCTTGCCCAGGCCTGACGTCTCCTCCAGAGGTGTCAGGCCTGGGAAGGAACACCCATCTCCCCCGATCACCGGCTTCTGGGAGGCTTCTGGGAGGCTTCTGGGTGGCTTCTGGGGCTTCTGGGGCCGACCTGTGGCCCGGGATGGCAGCTCACGCTGGCAGCTGCGCTGTCCCGCCCTGCCTGCAGTATGCAAATTAGCCGCCATCTTTGTTGGTGGTTAATTTTCATATCGCACTGATTAGCCAATGGGAGGCGTAGTGAAGGTATGGTCAATTACCATGTTTGTCTATTATTAGATAGGTTGGTATTTTTTTTGTCATTTGAAAGCATATTTTCTGGACTCAATTTCTTGTCTTCATATTGATAATGATTCTTTCCAAGAACTGTACACACTGTATACCATAAGAAGAAAAGAAATCTTTTACCTTCAACAATATTTTTTCAGAATCTTAAACATTTTTCTCTACCAACCACTGAGACATTTAATGTATCTAATAACCTTTATATATTCTTTTCTTTGACAAATTCAATTTCTTGTTGGAAATTCAAATCTATTCTGTCAGAGACATCACATTCCACTTTTCAAAGTCTTATATTACAGGTAAAGGAATAAGGGTAAAGTTTGTTTACCCGGATTTAATTTGATCATTTACTGATCCAGTTTGCCATAATATCTGAAAGCCAAGTTAGCCAATAAGGACAGCTGCTAATGAAGCAGGGGGTCTCATGCGTGTCAGGCAGCTGCTTTGTGGATGAATTGTGATAACCACAAATTCTGATAAGAGTCATATGCAATACCTTAATCAATAAAGAAAATAAAAATAAATAAATAAGAGTCATACTGAAGGGACATCTGCTCCCCCTCTAACCACATTTGACAGTATCTTCAGCTGCTGTCAGATTGGGAGCTTACTAGGTAGGGCTCAGGCCAAGTCAGAATTCTGCTGAGATGAATTGACAGGCATACCACAGTAGAGTAGGGAACTAGACACCACTGCTCAAGGTTTTCTTTGGTTCATCTCTGTATGGAGGTACTAGCTCAGAGATAGTCAGTACATGGCTCTCCTTTCCTAAAGGGCACAATTGCTCTTTTATGAAACCTACTGTAGTAATGCCTACATTTTACTCAGGCTGCACTTCATGCCAAGTAATGGCTGGAGATGAGCTCTGTGCCCAGTGCATCTCAGAGGAAACACTTCCACCGTTTTCTGAATGGCTGTTTGTTCCTATCAATATTCCCATTCCTTCATATTGATCCCAACTTCTGCTAATCAAACCTCAGGGGCTTTCTAGAACTTTCTTTTGGCAAAATTCATTTATTTTCTTCCTTAAAAACAAAAGAAAGCATAAAGAGCACATAAAATATTTTCTTTAATTATGGTGAAAATTTTGCTAATGCATTCTTCTTTGTATCCTGTATACAAGTTCCTAAAAGTATTTAGTGTGTTATGGATCTTTTTTCTTTTCTGATTTAAGAATTTTAAAAATATTTATTTAAAATATCAGTGTTACTACAGACATGACTTTGAAAGAACAGAAGTCCCAAAAAAACAAAACTTATTTATGTCTTCCAAAATATAATTCTGTTTTAATTTGTTCAAGGCATATCTTTGAATTATACATTTTGACATATTTACATTATATGAAATGCTTAGATACAGTATTGTATATTATTCCTTAAATATGCATAGGTATCTATTTTTCCCTTTTCTTACATCATCTCTCATCCTCCTAGCCCACCTACAGGTAGGCAAGGTTAGTATTTTGGTGAGTGTTGTTCCTCAATTTACTTCATGCTATTACATATCTGTGTGTGTGTGAATAAACATACACATTTTGGAATTTTGTTTTATTAGTTGTGGTTATTTAATTGCTTCTTGTACAATTGAAAAAGCTATCACACTATACATTTTTCTCTCCACTTTATTTTTCTCATTTAATAGCATGCAAATTTATGCAGATTAAATTACATATGTTGTTTTTCATAATATTTGGTATTATGAACAGAACCCATTTTTTAAAACATTTCTTATCAGCATTCATGTTGTTTCTAGTTTTTACAGGCACAAAAATATTGTATACAATTTGTCTCATTCTTATTTATGTTTTTTAAGTACCACTTTTATATTATTCATCCTTGTTACTATAAACATATCTAATATTTTGCTTCTATGAAGTAATGGATACCCAGGTTACCACCAATTTCCCAACATTAAAAGCAATATTGAAAAAAGACACTTTTATTCATACTTATAGGAAACTGTGTGAATATCTTCCTGAGATTTTTCCCCCCCTAGAATTGGAATTGCAGTATTGTAGAGTATAGATATTCCTATTTTGACTAAATAATGCCTGGTGGTTACAGATAGTTCTACAGTGTTTTAGTCTAACAGCCCAAGTAGAAAGATAAAGTTCCTGTATTTATTCATCCTCACCAAGATTTTGCATTTTCCAGATTTATATGTTCCTAAAGATATTTTTTTAAAGGAACTCTTCCCAATTCTTTTCTCGTGAGGATATCCTTCTCCATTTCTTTCAGTAACTTCAAATTTTATATAATTTTATATAATTTTATTTAGGAATCCAATTTTGTTTTTATCCTTAGGGTGATGCAGTTTCCCAAATTTTCTACTAAATAGTATATCTTTTTTCTCTTAGATTTGTACTGTTACATTTTTATATTAAATCTTGTATTATGTGTGTGTTTCTCTCACTCAATTCATTGAATTGCTTTTTTATCAAAACCACAACATTTTCCCCCTAAGACTTTGTCTAATCTACAAATATAAGAGGGCAAGTTCACACTTTTTTCTCTTAGAGCTTTCAAAGTTTATTTTTGCTATTGTAGACCCTTTTTGTTCATATGAACTTTAGATTTAAATTTTTCAAGTTTTTAAACTGTTCAACTAGAATGGTTTGCTAAGACTATAATTTGTGGCTTAATTTTTAGAGAATTGACCTATTTATAATATTAAATTATTTTACCTGAGGACTTGTGATATTCTTCCATTTATTCAAATCATGTGCAATGCCCCTTACTAGAATTTAAAATTTATTCATTAAGTAAACCAATTCTTAGATGATTTATAGGAATTCTTCTCAACCAACAGAAAATATTATGAGTAACTTTATATATGTAAAATGGGAAAAGATTGTTATTTGGGGGTGTAGTATGCAAGAGACAGAGTTCATCTTAAACATGTAAACTATACTGAGTAACTTTTAGTTCCTCTTACTTCCAATAATAAAGAAAACTTTGATCCTATGGGCTAGAGTATCTTTAGGCTCAGAAAGAATTTTCCTGAAGCAGCCAGCATTTAAGTTTGGGGATATTCACCATTGGCAGAAACCTTCCAATCTATGTATTTGTTTTCTCAATTCAAAGTAAACATCATTACATAAAAGGGTACGGTCTTTTTTTTTTTTTTTAGTTTTATTCATTTCAAACGGGCCGAATCCGGCCCGCGGGCCGTAGTTTGCCCACGGCTAGGCTAGAGTATCTTTCGGCTCAGAAAGAATTTTCCTGAAGCAGCCAGCATTTAAGTTTGGGGATATTCACCTTTGGCAGAAACCTTCCAATCTATGTATTTGTTTTCTCAATTGCCTAATTTGTCTTATTCCTACCAATGCCAACATTTTGTGAAATTTTATCCCATGCATTTGAGGTTGACTCTGTGTTATATTAACAGCCACTCTACCAGGTCTTTTTCTTCCATGGATGAATGGAGATGAGAATTATTCACTTTTTTCTACCTATCAGAAGAACCTATTTGCCAGATCTCAGAAACTAGAATCAAGAGGAAGTGTCATTTATGCTGTTATTAATAGAAATAAATATTGTGACTACCAAGTCCTATTTCCTGATTAGTTCTAAATATGATTGCAGCACAGCAGAAACTATAAAAAAAACACACAACCAAAACAACAAAACAACAACAACAAAAAAAACAAAACTAAGTAGTTCCCAAGTCAATCAGAAAGAATCTTCTTGGCTAGTAAAGCTTGTAACAATAATATAGATGCCATGAAAAGAGAATTTTCAATTATGTTGTTCACTGCTGTATACCCAGTGACTTGAAACATACAAAGTACATATTACATGGTCAATACTTTATAACTAAATAAGCTGATTTTTCCTGTGTGTTAGTTCTAAAAACAGTGCTTGAAAATACTCACCAAATGCTAAAAATGTTGGTAAGCATACCTACCTTCCCAAATGTTTTTCTTTGTAATGTTATCAAAAAATAGAAGGAATTTTCCATGAGCCTAACTCAACCAATTTGTATTGCATTCATTTATAAATGATACCTAACTATTGCACTGAGTGGTTATCTCTAGAACTCTCATATTTAACACTTCAGAAACTTTGTTATTTTTCTATGTAATTATAATTATTTAAAGAAATTTTTGTGGTAAATCTATGTTAAATTTGCAACATATCTTGCCACTAAAGTGTACAAAAATTCCCAACACCAAAATGATTATAAGTTCTGTGTCACTCCTGTCAAAATGTGATTCACTATGTCCATGATTCTCAACAGCAAAAGAATATACATACGCCATTACTTTCTAGATCATCCCCCAGGGTATTTCAGAATGTCCATTAGAGAAATTCTTCCAGTTTGTTGTTGTTACAGGATCCCCTGCGTTTGGATATCCCCTTGAGGTAAGAATCATTATTTGAAGAATAACTGTTCACCTGCTAAGAATTGTAGAATTGATAGAGTGAAAAGTCACCTCTAATTTATCCCACTAGGAGAGAGAAGTTTATAGAAATAGCTCACTATGTCCTTGAAGGAGATATGGATATAATCATTTCAAAGGGTTAATGACCACATGATGAGACATCAGGACAAGTAACAAAGCAGCAAAATATGAGAAGTGCTTTCAGTTACACTACTTTCTAAATTTCTTGAGATCATTTTGGTAGGTATATAATTCTCTAGTTTATAGATTGTTATAAATGTAGTAAATCATTCCAATGGCCTAAACAAGGAAAAATCTGTCACACAGTAGAGTGAATAATATCAACTATTTTTAAAAAGCACTTTCGGAAAAATAATCATAGGCTTTGAATTTTGAATGCACAAAGGTTGACTATAATGATTTACTCTAATGTATAATCAACAGACATTCACTGAAATTCCTATGGATGTCCCATAAATTTGTGATCAACAATTTTCATAATTAGCATACATCACTAATGTCATGGACTTTCAGAAGTCTATTATTAACTGAACTATTTCACTGGAAACAGCCTATACTTCAATTCCTTTATCTCTGGCAATAAAACTCTATTGAAAATTAGATCACTTTATGGTTTTAGCTAAAATGATTCTGTTTGAAATCAAAACTTCTTGACTAGTGAGTGACTTTATCTATGCAACAGAAGTATCAAATTCCAAGAGATAGCATGCAATTCCATATATTCCAGAATAACTTCCCTAGTGCATTATAAATTTATTAGTATGTTTTTCTCTATTCATTTGGGATATGAAGAGTGTGGTTAAAGCAACAGCATTTATCTCAGGGTATCTGGGAAAGCTGTCTGTATTTATAATTTTAAAAAAGATAATATGCCAATAAATCACAAAAAAACTCAGTAAAGGTAATTTTCTAAACTAAAATATTTAATTTATAAAAAGAACAAGGGTGGTAATGATAAGCTGATTTTTATTATCGCTTTTTTAAAATGTTCAAATAGATGAAACTCTCTCATTAATAGATGGAGGCATTAGCTCTCTTTCCCCATATGCATACATGTACACACTCCCTGTCCATTGGATGTTGCATTTATTTGCTTCTTAGAGAGCAGTTCTCTTGAATTATATTACTGTTCTAATCATGCAACTCACATTCATATATAAGAATAAGAAAACAAACTTGAATATTCCCTGAAACATACTGATCGTTGGCATTTTTTAACTTACCTTAAGATCCCAAAGGACTAAGAAAACTAAGGTCTGGTTGTAATACTTCTATTTGTCCACCTTTCTCAAACAATTCCCATCCTTTGACCTAAGTAAGACTTCCATAAAACCCAAGCTGAAACAACACCAGTTTCACTTTTGGCACTATTCCCAGCTCATTTAGTCCTCTTATCAGTATTATCAACATTTTTGTCCTGTATAACCTTTTTCACATCCCAGTTTCTGTATATACATGATGCCCCATGTGCTCTAATAGTTTCCCCATGAATTTGATTTAATGCCATATACGTGTGTGTAATGTTAGCTGCTGTAGTCAATATCCTAAATATGTAATGAACCAAATATAACTAAGTTTATTTCTCACTGACCTGAATTTTTTAAATCTCAATTCTTATAGGTTTATCTCTTCCTTGTGATGATTCAGGGATCCTGGTCCTTCTATTTAGAAATTTGAATTATTTCTGGACCTCCCCCCCATTACTTGTTTATTAAGGAGAGAGTTCAACTATTTAATACTTAATGTCTCTTATTCCAATCTTATGACATTTTTATTTAAGTAGCATGTTTTAAAATTTTCTTCTCTTTCTTTAGAAAGGTTTTGTTAACTTGAATAGAAATAAAAATTTTAAGGTATTTCTTTTTACTTAGCATGAATTAATTTTACCCCTTGATAACTGAATCATTACATACCTCCAAATAATTTTTGTACATATAGAGTGGGGCAAAAGTAGTTTTATAGTAGTTTGTACAGAAAATAATCCAATTAATAAATAATAATTCAAGAATAAACTGTTTCATGTACTCAAACTATAAACCTACTTTTGCCCCACTTTGTATTTAAAACTTTCATGAATACCCTCTTGTTCTTTGTAAACACTTCACCAGTTGGAAAACAATGCTGTATCTATATTTTGAAAGGCACACTTCCCATTTCTTATAACTTCTGAGAAATATGCAATTCTCAATCTTTTATTCAACTGTAATACCTTTGAGAGCAGGATCCATTCCTGATCCATGTTGTATCACCATGAGCACATTATCTTTGCCTTAATAGATGCACAATAAATGTCTGTACGTCACTTTAAAATATAAATATTTGCCATTTTCTTGGATGGATATTATGCCTTCTGAGCCAACATTTTGGATCCAGTCCTTATTGCAGCAATAAGATAAATAAGATTAATCTTGATAAAAACCTATCTTGCCCAAACCGGTTTGCCTCAGTGGATAGAGCGTTGGCCTGCGGACTGAAGGGTCCCAGGTTCGATTCCGGTCAAGGGCATGCACCTTGGTTGCAGGCACATCCCCAGTAGGGAGTGTGCAGGAGGCAGCTGATGGATGTTTCTCTCTCATCGATTACCCCTCTCCCTTCCTTTCTGTAAAAATCAATAAAGTATATTTTTAAAAAAACTATCTTAAAAACTCCACTATATACATCTTATGTTTTACTTCTGGCTTTTCTGCCACTTGATTTTGGGACGCTGATGGCATGTGCTCTCCTAGACCCTAGTAGTCTGAGCACGTTAACTCTTAGGGCAATATTTGATCAAAGAGGTAGTGGTGGTCAACAAATTCCCTCCAGGGTCAAAGGTGCATTTTTGAAACACATAGATATTCCAAACCTGGGTGGGGACTGAGACCTGATATTCACAGCAGTAATCAGCTGAATACTTCATCCTTGAATTTATATTTCCTCCTTTGCTTTCTATGATTAACAGAGGAGGAAAACACTCAGAAAAATTTATATATGAGTTAACATGAAATATTTGGACCAGCTGAAAATGGACTGATGCCCACAACGTAGTCCAATGAACACACAGCCCTGGAGTCCGGTTGTAAAGGAAATCTTCCCAGCGAGCAGCGTTATGAACAGTGAATTTAGTCATTCACTTTGTATGTAGGTTATGGTTATACATCAAATACTGGGCAAAGATGAATGGATTGGCTGATTTTTTATGGGCCTGTAAAGAGTCTGATTGGAAGAATGGAGACTAAGAAATTTGAGAAAGAGACCAGTAAATGGGCTCATGAAAAGTGGTCACTCTATATGTAAATGTTTGAATTTCACA
The DNA here is from genome assembly GCF_000147115.1 of Myotis lucifugus. Taxonomy (NCBI): domain Eukaryota; kingdom Metazoa; phylum Chordata; class Mammalia; order Chiroptera; family Vespertilionidae; genus Myotis; species Myotis lucifugus. The sequence continues at coordinate 6,270,904 of NW_005871072.1, forward strand.
TTAATGTCCACTATAAACTACAACACAGGATGCATTCAAGAACTAACTATTCAGGATGACTCATGCTGTGTATGTCAGCCAGGCCCTCCTTTTAGCCTCTGGGAGCCATGAAAAGAAAGATTTTGAATGAGGAGATAGAAGACATAGCATATGTTCCCAAGCTACCTTTACTTTCCTGTCATTGACTTTATCATGTTTGTAATCTATAATTTTGAAATTATTTTATTAATGATTTTCTTACTGAATTTTAACCTTCACAAGGGCAAAGAAGCATGTCTACCCCACTCAATACTATAATCTCTGTTCCAATTAAGCATCTGGTACATAAAAGACCCTGCGTCAGTAGTTGTTAAATGAATCAATGAATTAATTACTTTATATTTAATAGGATTGGTAAGACTAATGTCCAATATATGTCTATCCTATAGTCAGTGTATTCAATTTCTATTGCTATTGTCTTGAATTGCCACAAACTAAGTGGCTGAAAACAAGGTAAAAGCATCATTTATATTTTTGCAGATCAGAATTCCAGATTTTAGAAATCACCCACATCCCTGGGCTCTTCATCCCCTTCCTCCATTTTCAAAGCTAAACACATTAACTTTCTCTGACCCTTTTTCTGTCATCTCTCTCTGACTACAATTAGGAATGTTCTTCTTCTTTTAAAAATTTTTAGGATTACCTTGAACTCATCTTGATAATCCAGGATGATCTCTCCATTTTAAAGTCCTTAGACTTAATCACATCTGTAAAGTTCCATTTGTCACATAAGATATTATATTCATGGCATCAACTTACTTTTGTCTGCCTCTCATTTTCAGCCCCTCTTGAAATCAGTTTTCTGAAACTGAATAAGGGGATTAGAGCACTTTCTCAAGTATAACATATGATGTCCCCAACATTCAAATAGTCAATGATATACCCTGACTCTGTTTTTAGAGACAATCTGTGTGAGATCAAATATATCACCCTTAATCTGGGCAAACCCTGTGCCACTGGACTCCAAAGTCTTCACTAATGTAGCAGACTGCTTCTTCATGGGATCTCAATCTCCTAATCTCTGGGAAGCATTTGTCTAAACTGGGCCTCTAAAGGCACTTGTCACTTCCAATTAGTAAAATATCATTAATACAGTGGACAACTAGAATGTTTTGTGGAATATAAAACAATTATGCACCCAGCAGACTACTTTATGACAGAGAACAGAAAAATAAACATTGTTCTGAGGCAATTCAAATATCTATAGTGTCATGTGAACTGGGTTTTATCATGCATATTGATGAGAATGCATGTGCTGCATCAATATAGCCACATACCAGGTGAGAGAGGCTATGTAGATCTGCTCCAGTAAAGATACAACATCCAAAAAATCAGGTTAACATTATATGGGGGTGAGGGAGGAGGATCCTATGTTTCTAAATCTTTGATAGTGACATTAATCTGCAGTTCCTCCTAGAATTTGATTTTTTAAAATGTTTGTAGTGATTTTTTAGAGAGAGGAGAAGGGAGAGAGAGAAGCATCTACAGCTGCCTCCTGCACGCCCTCTACTGGGGATGAAGCCCACAACCCAGGTGTGTGCCCTGACCAGGAATTGAACAGTGACCTCCAGTGCATAGGACAAGGCTCAACCAACTAAGCCACACCAGCCAGGGTGATTTTTCTTTAACCCTTTGAGTGCCAACCAACATCCTAGGAACTATGCTAAAATTGCCAAGGCATTTTTGCTGATTTTACAGCAGTTTAGGAAAAAAATTAAGAATCACAAGTAAATGAAGTTACATATTCAAATACTTAAGGAACCCTTTACTACATTGACATATTTAGCAATATCATCATCATTAATAAAAGCAGACTTAGAACTGGACGCCATTTCGAAAAAATTCTATGGAAAAATATCCTCCGGTGAGGATTAACAAACAAACAAACAAAAATGTGAGGGAAAGATTGGGAGAATAATACTAGTGATGGTATAAAGGTCAGTTTAGGAAGGGCATTTAAGCATCAGTTGTGCTCAACACTATTTGGAAATGAAGTAAAATATTTTAGAAAATCGTATTCTTAAATAATGCATAGACATACAAGAGCATGAATGAGTTACATAACGATTTAGTCAGATAAGAGATGGATGGGATACTGGTTATAGTTACTAGTGAGTAGAGACATTGTCAATAATCATTTGTGGAGAAGATGGCGACTTGAATTTTGGCATCACTCAGTGAAAAGAACTATGTCCTTTTGTGTGATAGCTTCATGGATACATTTACTAGGCTTTATTGTTGAAAGTATTACATATATCTCCTCCCCCCACATTGACTTCTTCTAACTCACCCCCTATTTATATAGTATTTTTAATGGCTGGTACATTCTATAATGTTAACTATAACAGAAAATAAGATATAATCTGTTGACTGTTATTGGGTTTTTTGAAAACATTACTATTGGATTGACATTTTAAAAACTGCGTTTTTTAAAGTTTCAACATATGGCCTGAGTTATTAAGCAGATTAATATTTTTATTAGACTAATAAAACTCTGAGAAGGCAAAGTCATCATTTTCCAAAGTCATCTTTTTCTAGAAATAGGGTTGATAGATTCAAGACAAGCAGTAATGAGTGCTAGTTTTTGTTTGCTTGTATTTTGATGGGAACTGGAAGATAAGACCACTCAGACGGCTTGCAGATGTGAAATAAAAAGGGTCCAGAGCATCAACATCTGTATTTGCATGCCAGAAGTTTTAGTTGCCATGACATTTTTTCTGTCCTTTTATTCCCCAATGAAGGATTTAAAATTTTTAAAAATATAAATGCTTATTTTCCATGAATGGAAAATGTTTTCAGAGTACAAAAAATAATAAACTTGAGGAAAAGTTTGAAACATAAAAATTAGTGAAATAAAAGATACAATTCCTTGGATGTCCCCTCTACTAATTCCATATGGATAAAAGATGAAGTAAATGTTAAACTTTAATGGTTTTCATAAAGAATATAAAGCAGAATGAATAATAAAATATTCCCAGTTATAACCAATAAATGTGTCAAATAAAAATGTTACTTATGCTCATTTACCAACACACAGAGTGTAGCAGTGGCCAGAAAATGCCTAATTTTGAAGTAACCGATCTATTCAATGATTTCTGTGACTAGAGTCTATCCATCTGTCCAACATTTTAAGAGGCTTTTTATCTGAGTAGGGAAACTTTCTATTTGGTTGCTTTCTTTGTTTTGTTTTTCTTTTTCTTTTTTTGTTTGTTTGTTTGTTTGTTTCTACAGGTAGAGGAAGCCAGGGGCACTGGGAGAGGATGCTCAGGACAAGGAGGGCCCTGACTGGCCCCTGGCTCTCAGAGAGCACAGCCCCCTGCCGGCCTCCCACATCTGCACACAGCGCACAGACCTCTGCTAAACACAGCATTCTCCTTCTCCTGCCCTAAGCTCTGCGGCGATCCTCATCACTGCCCCCACAGAAAGCTCAAGCACTTTAGCTTGCAGCAAAGTGTTAATGGTGAAAGGTCACCAAATGTTAGACTTTGGTCCTTGAGTTCTGGCTAAGAAAAAATTCAGAACTAAGACTCAAAGACAAGGGAAAGTTATTTAGAAAGTCACAGAGGTAGAAGAAGTGAGCCTTAGAAGTGAGCCAGCTGGGCTGCATGGGCTCAGGAAGAAGTTACAGAGGCCAGAGAAGAGCCTTTAGAGCTTAGGGGAAAGAAAGCAAAGGTACTTGCCTTAAGGGAAGAAAAGAGGAGGAAAGGTGCAGTTGCGCTCAACAGAGAGAGAGAGTGCACATATCTGGGGATGTTTTTAATGTAAAAACGATTTCATCATTAGCAGTTTTTATGTTGGATTCCAATTTTTCTGACATTTTTAACACAATTTCCACACATACACACAAAAAGGGAAAAAAATCTCTAATAGTGACAACCAAAGTAATATCCTTTAGAAGCATTTCTCTCCCAATGACCTAGCACAGATTTATCAATTTTTATTAGAAAAGTTTATTGAGATTTGTGTAATTCAAATATAATTTAGTAGGAAAATCTGTCTCTCAGTAAAATACCAATATACCTGACAGGTTTTTCTACAGAATGTCATTGAGTCAAATACTTCATGCATTTGTTTTAATGTCATATTTTATTCATAAAAGGGCGATAAGCCTGTCAATTCAACATTTAAAACCGAGGACCTCAAGAAAGAGAAAAAAATTGTCCTGTCAAAAATAACATTTAACTACTAGCTAGTCACTTTTTCAGATTCCCCTCTTTCTGTAGTATTAGATACTGATCTCATTTCATGGAAAATAAGAAAGCTTGAGAAATCAGTGTTTATATTCAAAGTATCTTTAAGGTTTCAGAGTTCATCAATTACATAGAAAATAAAATGAATAATACATTAATATTAACATCACTTGTGCAAATCATTCTGTGCTCATACAATATGCATTTATTTGGTTTAGTAATAAATGTAATATACAGGGTGTCTCCCTAAAATGTATACACACTTTAACAGCTGATAGCTAAATTTTGAAAATGAAATGTATTTTAATAAACCCTGCCTTTATAATTACTCCAAGTGTGTGTATACATTTTGAGACACCCTATATATTATATACATTAATATAATATGTATAGCAACTTCATAGAGTTGTCAGGATCGAATAAGTTAATGCATGGAAAACAGGAATAGATATAATTTCAATCAATCCTGTAGATATATTTTTGCTTCAGAAACTGGGGTTTATACAGGTTATGTTACTATTCCAGTTTGTTAAGCACTGAATTTGTGTCAAGTATTTTTCTAAGTATTTTACATATGTTATCTCATATTATGGTCACAGCAAACCTAGGAAATAGATACACACACACACACACACACACACACACACACACACATTTTATAGGGAAGTGTTACCTGACCAGTATTACTTCTCTTGCTTCTCTTCTAGACTAATTGAATGATTATGCCTTACCCATCTTTGTATTCCAATATGAGACAGAGAATAGTACTCAATAATTATTTCTTGTAAAGATGACAGTTGAATAGAAGAATAAATTAATGAATGCATGACTTATGTCCTATTTTACTCTCTATATAGTCTAAGAAAACGTGTTTTAAAATATTAGTTTGGGAAAATTGATTAGATATATCAATTTATTTGAGACATCCCCAAGTTTTACCTCCAAAATTGAGTGGAAGGTTCTCCCAATTGTTACCAAATTAATCCCAACATTATTTTAAAATGCTAAATGACTGGTGTGAGGACATATCTTTGACTGGTTTGGTTTAGTTTAGTTTTTTTAAACATATTTTTATTGATTTCAGAGAGAAAAGGAAAGGGAGAGAGAAATAGAAACATCAATGATGAGAGAGAATCATTGATCGGCTCCCTTCTGCATGCCCCACACTGGGGATCAAGCTTGCAACCTGGGCATATACCCTGACCAAGAATCAAACTGTGACCTCCTGGTTCATAGGTCAATGCTCAACAACTGAGCCATGGCAGCCAGGCTGGCTTAGTTTTTGCCTACTTTCCCTAGCACTGTTATCATAAATTCAAGTTCAAGTGAGATGTGAGCTATAATATCTGCACACGGAGATCTATGGTGAGACCTGTGTGTAGCTGTGGATTGCTACAGCTAAAGGTGAGGACTTCCTGTTCTATTTGTCCTCAGCTGTCAGGTGGACCCACTGCTTCATTAAAAGAAAGGGGACAACAGACTGGCCTGAGCAAAAGGAGGAAAACAAGGGACACAGTGAGGACACTATCATGGTGGAGAAAGAGCATAGTAACAGATCCAGCTAATAAAAAGGGTTGCTAATATTTATTTAGTTTCCATTAGTGGCAAGTTTATACTATTTATCACTATTTTATGTCTAAGTTTTCTTTACTGGAGCTCAAAACTGATTTAAAAGTCCTGTTTTCTGAAAATATGGATTTCAAATCTCTAGACTGTGGAGAAAAAAAGAACTCAGGAATGTTTTAGTTTGCTAGGCCTGACAAAACAACATACCACAGGTCAGGCGACCTGACTATCCGAAACGTATTATCTCTCAGTTCTGGAGGCCAGAAGTCTGAGATCAAGGTGTCCTCAGGGCTGATTTCTTTTGAGGCCTCTCTTCTTACCTTTCAGACATCAGCCTTCTTCCTGTGTCTTCAGGTGGCCTTCCCTCGGTGCATGTCTTATCCTAGTCTCAAGACTCTTCTTATAAGGCCACCTGTCTTAGGGTCCAAACCAATGATCTCATTTAAAGTCCTTACCTCCACATACATCCACAAGCTGAAGTACCTGGGGTTAGTGTTTCAACACATGAATTCTGGAGGGACACAATTTAGCCATAACAGAGGACCACGTAAGTCTAAAGATTCACCTGGTGGGTAATCTGTATGTAACTATTCATCTGTTATTGTAGACAGGCATCTCAGCCCCAGTGCTGTGAGGGGTGTGGGAGAGTTTTTCACAGCATTTTTCTTCTAAAATCCCACTTGAGAAAACTATGGAGAAATATATTTCAATTAGGGGTAAGTGGGGAAACTGATGATATAGTATCTTAATCTTTATTCTAATAAAATAGACATGGGAATCTTGACTGTATTTAGTGAAACATTTTGAAATATATTTTTGAAAAAGTAAGTGTTATTAGTTTTGATCTAATATAGCTAAAGTGATAATTTAAAGAAATATTATTTCTACATTCTTAATATCACTCAAGAATGTAGAAGCAATCAATTGGAGGGGTAAACATGGGCAATCAACTTTTTTGGTGATAAGAATATCTGCATCTATGGACGATGGACACAGACAATAGAGTGGTGAAGGCCTGGGGTGGGGCGGGAACCAGGCAGAGGGGGCAGAGGGGTGAGAAAAAATGGGGGACATCTGTAATACCCTCAATAATAGAAATAAAATTTAAAAACATATATATTTGCATCTATGTAATTTTTACAATGGCATACATAATATTTATAAATATGTAGCAATCCCAGGGTTGAGACTGACCTTACAGTTAGAAGAGCTGAATGTTATTAAGTAGGAGATCAGCATAATTGAGCCAGCCATTTCTTATGCTCAATGTCAAAAAAAAGAATTTAAAAATTAAATGTTTTCCTAATTCCTTATACCAATAGCCTTCTTATTTTCTTTTTATCTAATCTTTACTCTATCTACTACAATTTTCAGTTGAGGATCTAATAAACATAAGATGTGAGTTCAGTTTATCTAATTGTTCATCTCTGAAACACTAGAGGGCACCCTTTCCTTCTGTTATAACATTCTGCTTCTGAATTGTGCAGTAGAAATATCCTAAAGTACTGGCATGTAAAAAGAATATATTTTTTTATTTTAATACTTATGGACTTGCTTCCATATTTAACTTATTTTGCTTTTGGTGATCCTAACATTCTCAGCATATTGTTTTAAATAATGTTCCATTTATTTGTAGCTAAAGTTAATTCTAATATGTTGGAAATGTCATTGTCACAGAGGAAAGCCATGCTACTCAAGAGCCAGATGTTTCCCTGGTACCATGATAGTGAACAAGAATGAGCCTGTGTTTGACATGGTTCATGGTGTCTATCAAGAATAATCCAGCCTAAACTCCTGTGTTTAGATTTTGGAGTGATTTGTCTTGAATGTGCTTCCCTGTTCTTCATCTTCCCTGGTAAATAGTACACTCCTGCTAAGTTAACCCACTGTTTCCAACAGTAATGCAATGAAACTGGCCTGGAGGAAAGGACAGATTCAGTGAGAATCCAACTAATAATAATAATTGCCAATATTTGTTTAGCACCTATGCATGTCCAGCACTCACTTAAGCATTCTACTTATTTTATTGATACCACACTTAATACTTTGTGTATTATTGCTATTTTTATTCTCATTTTATATATAACAAGGATAAAGTAAACAAGAGTAATAAATAATCTAGCATGAAGGTTATTTACATATTTTGGAAAACTATGAAGGAATGAATCAGGATAGTTTCTTGAGGTTTTCATCTGCTTATTTCTAAGGATGTTTGTTGGGTTAGGGTATGATGTATACATTTTAAAAGCTAAGTAAACTTGAAAATATTCACTGATTACTAAAGCATGTCACAGGTTTCCAAATTTTGTTGTGCAAAATTCAGAAGGGACAGAAACATTCGGTAAGTCTGCAAGGTTTTAAAAATCTTGGTTTTAAAAATCTAACAATTACTCTAAATCAATTATGTACATTAAATTGGTGTTACACAAGGAGACACACTAATCCTATTTGCAACTTGAGTCACCTTGTATTTCTTCAGAAAAGGAAAGTATTATATAAAATTTTTTAAAATCAATAAAAGTTCATTATAAAATATAAATAAGTAATTCTAACAATTGCAGGTGAATACATAAAACTAGGAATAACCGGCACATCATCTGTTTTTCTTCTCTTAGCTATGGTCAGACCTTTCTAATAATACTGTATTCCAAAAGTCACATACTGAATATTTCAAATATCTTTACTCACGTAAGAATCTAGGTAACTATATCAATTTTATTTTCATCTAAACATAGAACACATTCTTGTAATATTCTCCTTTTATTTTGGTCATTGCATGTGCATGAATTGATTTTAGTACATCTCTTACACAAGAGTTCAGAAACAGAGTGAATCATAATAAGGTAAAAATCCTCAAAAGAATGTTTAATAATGAATAATAATAAAAATGAAGAACTATTTAAGCAAAAATTAAAGGCCTATATCAAATCATAATCATCTCTCATTACAAAAAAATATATGTAAAGAAAAAGAAAATTTAATGAAGAAAATGATAGTGATTATCACCAGATGATGGGGTATAGCATGATTTTATGATCTTTTATAGTGTTCCCTATTTGCCTTTTTCTTACAACAAATATTTGTAAATGTAAACATAAATATTTATTATAAAATAAAATTCAGTTGTATGAGCATACATAGAACCCACATCTTAGTTTCTAAATGCCAGTTATTCAATAAAAAGAGCTAGGGATCCCTGAAGAAATGGCCAATTCTCAGATTTGGGCAAGAATAATAAAATATGAGCCTTGAATGTCTTGTAGTTCTATAAAATAAAGTTAGGAGATAGGGCTTGTGTCAAAAGGGGGTTAGGAGATAGGGCTTGTGTCAAAAGGACTAAGAATTATTCTGAAAAATCTCCAAATAATCAAACTGACAGTAGCATAAGAAAGAGGGAATCATTTTGAAACACTTGCAGTGATCAGGAAATGAGAAGTGACAAGTGAGAGGGCATGAAAATCACTTTGGCCACGTGAAAATGACAGGAAAGCTACTAACCATGAAGTTGGCACTTAAAATCTATATCCCTCTAATGTCATTACTAATATCTATTACCAATACACTGTGGTAAACAAGCAGAGTGCAATACAGAAGGACAGATAAATTCTTTCTGTGGATATCACTTGTTTTGCTGGCTTTTATTCGTCCTCAAGTTTATTCACCAGTGGCATGCTAGCAAACGTTTAAGGTCTGAACTCTAGGGTTGGAGAGAGCTCCAATTTGTAGTCTTCAATGATTTCTGAGGTGTAAATACTCCCACCATGACTCATTTCAGGCTGCCAACCTCAAGTCACTGAAAGCAAAATTGGATACGGCCTGCTCCCACATAAAACTACAGGAGACTTCTCAACTGGTGCACATCACAACCAAGAGGCTATAGGTGTTACTTGACTAACATATATTTGAATGGTTTGAGAATGAAGATTCCATTTAACAACATTCTTATTCATACGGGACCTCTAGGACTATCTATACTTTGCCCCTGGTCCACACCTATGAAGCAGCTAAATGTTATACAAATAGTTTTCACTCTTCTGTGTCTGGGAAGATCATAAATGTGCAGCTCTGAGAACTGACATAAGACATTGTCATCCTCGATGCAGTCATTCCAAGATGCTCTGACATGGCTCAAGAACAAGCAATGGGCAATTCCTTTTATAATTGGCTCATATGAGTTGAGAATGAGGATTTGTACATCACATTCCGCAATTGGAATAAGAAATGAGAGCCCTTTGGACTTAAATTTGGTAATGCCACGAATCAGAAAACAGTAAAATCAAATAATGATTAATATGTATCTTTCAATGGAGTTCTATTCCAGTATTTTTCATTCCTTTGTCCTCATTTAAAAAAAATGTTTGGCATCTATTTGTATCATGGGTTTCTTCTGTCTGACTAGCTTTTTATTCTGCTATCCCAATGATTATACTTCACTGTCTTAATATCCAATTCCCGTTAGAAGCAAACCCTCATTTTACTTTTTCACTCACTCTGCAGGGATCTCACACAGTTGGCTTTAGAGTATAAAGCTCTTGGCTAATCACTCAGCCACTCTCGCACACAGCCAGCTATTCACACTCAGTACAAATCCTGCAATTCAATTTTATTCAATGCTGTTTAATTCAAAGAGTCTCAATTCAATTCAGTTCAATTCACTTACCACATGTTGGTGCCAATTCTAATTCTATCTTCCTCTTTTCTCTCTCTCTCTCTCTGTCTCTCTCTCTCTCTGTCTGTCTGTCTCTCTCTCTCTCTCTCTGTCTCTCTCTCTCTCTCTCTCTGTCTCTGTCTCTCTCTCTCTTCTGTCTCTGTCTCTCTCTCTCTCAGTATAGTTAAAGCATACATCAGAAATCAATCTGGTAATTTGATCAGCCATTTAGCTGTCCTTGTTTTGGAAGGAGTATGTTTACAGTTGTGTGCCATTCTTTACTATTTCCAGTTTTCCATGCACATCTTACTTAATGCAGCAATACTTTTTCCTTTAGCACTTGTGATATTTATTATCCCTTTCTTGGATCTACTCAGTCTGCTCAGAGAACTTTCCATGTTGACTTTCAATAACAATTTTGTTGTACAAGGATAAGAATTTACATAATATTATGTTTTATCATTGCAATAAAAATTAAAGAGTGATTTTTATTTCTAACTTAGTTTTTTTAAAATATATTTTTAATGATTTCAGAGAGGAAGGGAGCAGGAGAGACATAAACATCAATGATGAGAGAGAATCATTGTTTGGCTGCCTCCTGCACACCCCACATGGGATTGAGCCCGCAACCCAGGCATGTGCCCTGACTGGGAATCGAACTATGACCTCCTGGTTCATAGGTTAATACTCAACTACTGAGCTACACTGGCCGGGCTCCAACTTAGTTTTTATACTGCATCAGGACAAAGACTATGTCACCTAGTCCTTAGAATTACACAACACAAAAACTCTTGAATTATCCCTACCATTGTGTTTGTCATACTCCTTTTCTCCTTCTCTATATCTTTGTACAAACATCAGATTATTTTACTCCTAATGTTCTTCTTGCAATTTTTATTTTCTGTGAATTGAGTCAGTCAGATATCAATACCATTTTCTTTAAGTGGTTTAGGCCAACCTTCTCTGTTTTTGAGAAATCAGAATTACCCCTTCCCTGTCTTTCTGTCATCAGTCAACCATTTTCTAATTTATACAATCACTACAGTTCATTTGGAGTTCCTATCTAAATAGAATTACATTTACATTTATGGTTAGTTTTGAATTATGATATGTCTTTTGATAGGTTATCTGTTATTCATATCTGAACTTGCTACTTTGTTACAAACAATCTGAATAAATAACATATCTATATTTGAATTTTATATAAACCTTGGAAGAATTAGTAAGGAATATAAATAAATATTGACCAGGCAGCAATTAAATTCAAGGCCATCATCCTTTAGTGGATCTATAAGTTGTAGTCCTTGCTTTACAGAGTAAATGTTCTTCTGTCACTCTTCCCTAGATAAGCAAGTGACATCACCATTAATGGAGTCGTTTTGGCTGAGCTTTAAAATTCACCTTTGATTCCGCTCAAGGCCTCACACTCACCTTCTCGTTCATCAGCTGCACAATATATGTAAAATCCAGTAGCCTCTCACTAAGAGCCTCTTCCAATCTATCCCTATACTGAATATTAGCAGCCCTGCTCATCTCTTTGTTTCTATTTTTGTCTCAACATAGTCCATTAGCAGACAGAAGAATGTCTCCAAATAGAAATCAAATCATGTCAATGCTTTCCAATGGCTTTCATAGCAATTAGGTTAAAAATCATGACTTTCAAGGCCCTACAGTGTTTGGCCCCCATCTACCTTTATGACCTTCTCTTTCAATTCTCCCCCTTATTCACTGAACTCCATCCACAGAGCTTTCTATCCCTGAGCACCCTATACTCACTCCCCTCTTAGGGCCTTTGCACTTCCTTCACGTTCCTGTGCCTAAGAAAACATTTCTCTCAGGTGGTATTTTGGATTTTTTTTTCCTAATCCGTTGGGACTTTAAAAAAAATTTTTATCTCTTTGAGAAAACCTAGCCTGACCACACTGTCAACGTAGACACTGTCTCTATGAAAGTATCCTCTTTATCATGATCATTTCTCTAGAATAATTTTTACTGTGTCGAGCATTAGAGTATCCATAAAACTCAAGGTTCAGCTGAAGGGGATGTTTTCAATTAGATTTCTACCAGACTCTCTGTTCAATTTGCAGAGGTAGCAGAAGTATAGAATACAGTCCTATAATTTTCTAGATCGTATTTTGGGAATCTGGGATTAAGAGAGTGTAGTCAAACTGGGAAGCATATATTGATGCATTTTAACAGTTCCAACACTTTTATTCAATGAGATTCAGTGTTCATACTTTGAACTATAATTTTTTTCAATTTCTTTATTGATTAAGTTTTTACAAATATGTCCTACATAAACTATCATTTTTAATGACACAAAACAGAAAGCTGAACAACAGAGCACATGTTATGAGTGCTCTCTAGTGGTCACTCAGTCAGTAAATAAACTAGCAGTTTGCAGCCTAGAAAATCACTACAGAGATTTGAAGCTCCTCTGATCCCTAAAGAAATTGAACCTCAAGAAGAATAAGTAAATTTTTTCTATTGCAATTCTTGTAAAAACTCAAATTATATCCAAATTTTCTGATAATAATTTTTTAAATACAAATTCTTATTAAAATATTTATTTATTATTGGCTTTAACTGAATACCATTATATAAAAGTCCATAAAAAATGATATTTCATTAGCAGATATCAAGTTCTCTTTTTTTGTCATTCCTCCATCACTGCTTTCCTCTCCTTTCTGCCTTCCCTTTAAACATTCTTATTAAGCTTTTCTTACTGCTTTCTTTAGCATGTTCAGAGTTATACATGTATGTAATATTTTAACATTTAAAAGTACCCAACACTTACTAACAGCTTAATAAATATTTGATAAAGAAACTCCTAAATGAATGATATATTGTCCAATTTAATGAGTGAATGAATCTAATCACAACTGTAAATAACTGAAATAGCATTTTAACTAGCAGTGGAATCTTTTAATTCATGTTGAATTGTGTATTGAATTATCTTTTCAAAGTAAATACTTAAATTTTTGCTTAATGTATGAAGGAAATTTATAAGCTATCATATTCTTGTACATTTTGCTATATGAATGTATTTTATAGGTAATATTTTATTCTTTTTTCTCACTGATTTAGAATTATATTTTAAAATGTGATTTAATTGTTTGTTTTAGATTATTATCAGAAAATGTTTTTTCTGTGCTCAGGATGGCATTTTAGACACTGTTGAGAAAATAAAGTGAAATAAATGTTCTTATATTTAGGAAACCTATTTTCTGAAATCCTGAAGATAAATATAATAAATACATATAAGATAATGTTTTAGATATTTCATATTTAAGTTTGTATTTTTCCACAGTCTACTTTCTATCTGGGTATTCTTTGCTAAGGATAACTTTGCAAACAGGAAAAAGAAAAGTAGAATTCAAGTTTACTGTGACTGATAAGTATCTATACTAATAAAAGCCTAGGTAGTCCTTGCGTGCAACGACATCACAAGATGGCCACCACAAGATGGCCACGCTCACAGCGGAGGCGAGGCCCAGTGGCTGCTCGCACAGTGAGGCCTAGGGGTCCCGTGGCTCCACACGGTGCAGAGGAGGCGGGTCCCAGCGGAGGTGGAAGGTTGTGGCAGGGGAGGGCAATTGTAGGTGAACAGGCCAGCAGAGGAGGGTAGTTGGGGCAATTAGGCTGGCAGGAGAGGGCAGGTGGGGGAGACCGGGCTGGCAGAGGAGGGCAGTTGTGGGTGATCAGGCTGTCATGGGAGGGCAATTGTGGGTGAACAGACCAGCAGGGGAGGGTAGTTGGGGTGATTAGGCTGGCAGAGGACAGCAGCTGGGGATGATTGGGCTGGCAGGGGCAATTGGGCCAGCAGGGGAGCAGTTAGGGGGCAATCAGGCTGGCAGGCAGGCGAGCTGTTAGGAGCCAGTGGTCCCGGATTGTGAGAGGGATGTCCAACTGCTGGTTCCTCCGAGGAGTCCCTGATTGGAGAGGGTTCAGGCTGGGCTGAGAGATACCCCCCCCCCATGCACGAATTTCATGCACCGGGCCTCTAGTGTATTATAATAAGCATATGAAAGATTACAACTTACATTATCTTTCCTACACATATTCTTTTTTTATAGTGTTTTTCATTAAGGAACAACTTGAGACAGATTTTTGAAGGATAAATTATAATGAGAATATCATATGAAATAAAATTTCTACTCGCACTTAGCACAATGCTGGATTTAGAGTGTGAAATATATATTAGCTATTGTTCTTATGTTACTATACTCAAAGATAACATATAACTTAAACAAAGGAAGATAAAATCATAATAAAAAATTAGTTTTCCACAGATATATTTAACATCATATTTTTGTTTTATTTTCTCTTGTTGTTAGTCTCAGATTTTAAATGATAAAAACTTAAGAGAGCCTCGACAGAGAGCCTTATTTTAGGAATCCACTACCTTATTCCATTTGGCAGAATTAATTTTGCTCATATCCAGGGCTAGCAAGGGACTATCCCTCTCTTTCTAGACACAGTTAAAGGATAGAGATTTTCCTGGAAAAGTGGTACCAGACAATTATGGAAGTTTATCTCAACAGTTAGCTATGGGAGTAACATAAATACAGACAATTTGCAAAAGTTTATGCATAGTTTATTAAATGCATTGAAACTTCAATTTCAAACTGAATGATTCATTCAAGTGAATGACATATTGTGAATGAGGTGTTTTTTTTAAAGCTATAGCAATTGTGTATCCCACTGACCTCCGTTTGCTTCTGAATTCAAGGAGAATAATTCATGCTATAAATAACACTTGTAATTGGCAACATAGTGTGGTATATATAGCCACACACTCTCCACTAAAAGATATGGAAGTTTCTAGTAAACTTTTTATTTGCTTAGAAATATTTTTAGCACATATTTAATCAAATTGAATTTCCTACTCATACTACTTTGGTAGCATTCATTAAAACAATGAACCCTGTTTGGGTC
This sequence comes from Myotis lucifugus, assembly GCF_000147115.1. NCBI lineage: Eukaryota > Metazoa > Chordata > Mammalia > Chiroptera > Vespertilionidae > Myotis > Myotis lucifugus. The sequence continues at coordinate 6,286,285 of NW_005871072.1, forward strand.
CTATAGTTTATTTTCTAGATAGGCAGTGGCCTCCCTCTTACAACAGAATTATAATGTTTATTCTTAATAATGAAAGCATAAACGGCAAGAGGAGGCTATTGCCAGTCCAGAAAGCTACATAAGCTATAAAAAGATCAGGCCAACTTACCTCTGTGAGCATTTAAAATTACTGTTAAGATTTAATCTATACAATGCTTTATCTACTTGCTGAACTGTCTTTAACATGTGCTGTTTGCTAATAATGCTATACAGCTCTTACCAAAGGGGAATAATGATTATAAAACAAAAGAAAAAACAAACAAACATCTGCCTTTATCAAATATTTACTTGGGAGATACTCTTTTTTTCTGTGTTCAATAGTAGCATCCCTCCATGAACCAGAGTGCACATCACCCACCACTTGGGAGATATAATATTTAGATCATAATAGATGTTCATTTCTTCATCAAATAAATGACATAGGGTGATGTTTCTACACTCGATGTCCTGAGGGTAGTAATGAGGATTTAGAATAGTGGTACTACAATGAATCCTTTCTGGTACCTTTGTATCTAAATCTCCTTGGATAGAGCCTAAAACAATGGATTTTAGAGCTTTCATACATATAATGATAGATCACATAACGATAGCCAATCCTACCACGGGGCTTAAGTCATTCTTATTTTACTTATTTGAATCTTCATAATAATCCCGTGAGGTAGGAAATAAGGAATATATGGAAACAAAGGCTTAGTAGGGCAAAGTAATTTCCTCAAGGTTATGCCACTAGTAAGTCATAAGGCTGGTGAGTCACATAACTCATTCCTGAGTACCATTAAGCCTTGACCACATTCATCATTGTCTGAATAAAGTGTATGCCTGTCAAACTGAATAACTGCCAAATCCCCTCTTTCCTTTATGTAGTATACATGTATAAATAATTCTTTTAAAAATGTTCAATTTTCCACTACTTTTAAAAAGTATGGTCCGTGCCCAAAATGCTGGTTGAGAAAGGCAGAACCTTAAACAGTGTTTTGACTTCTTAACTGGCTGTTGCCTATGACAATAATATAAATTCAACACTGTGAAAAACAAAATGCATCAGGCAATTAAGGCAATAATTTTACTAGAGTTATTACAATTGAAAGATTTTCAAGGAAAAGTTGAAAACTTAGGGTTTTATATAACAAGAGAATTATGAGCAAGCCTGAAGAGAGGTCTTATGGGAGCCACTGAAGATGGAGTTTTATCCTCGTCTATGTCAGGCCATAGTGGTCCTTTGGGGTTAGACAAAAAATGAAGAGTGGGGAGATATCTATGTTGTTTTCTAGTCATAAGATCTCAGACAAAGTTCAAGGTTATCAACACACTAACATAGTCCTTCTGAACATTAATTCGTTCTAGATTTACTCATCCATGTCATAAAATTTTTTTAAATTAATCTGAAAAACAGTTTATTGCTATAGATTTGGAACTATTAAAAATTTCTTAAATTAATTTACCAATAGTAAGAAAATTTTTAATTAGACTTTCTTTTCTGTATTACCCCAAATCATATACAGAGTTACTATTTTATAATTTAAATGGAATTTTCCTAAAAAAGAACTCAAATCTATTGAAGGAATTAAAAGAAATGTGAGGATAATAAAGAGAGGTTTAATATAATAAATTTGCTTTGTGTGTAAAGAATAAAAATGCAAAAGAAATACTCAATAGAGCCTGCAAATCAAGTCGGAAAATTGATGTAGTATTTTCAATCCGCAGAGGGAAGATAAATCAATACACAAATCTCCTACTGTGTGGGTGGTTAGTGTCACTAACACCCACTTTATTCAAAGGTCAACTGAAATAAAAAACATCACATAAATGATTTCTTGCAATAGTTACCAAGAAAATTACTATAAGTAATCTATGTAATTTGGAGATTTTACTTTCTGACTTTTGGTTTGATTTGGTTTGGCTTTGGTTCCACCAGCCACATTAGTGAGCAGAAAAAGGAGGGTTATATTTTAAGGATCAGAACACCATCAGCTATAGAAAGGAATATGCTCCCACTTAGGATAAGCACCTAATGAGATGGTTTGGGATTGAACCTCGCATGCAAATGTGCAGGCTATTATTTCATAGACATTTTTGTTAACTTAGAGATATAAAGTTATCATTTTTTCCTAGTTAAGGTTTGTAAACACTTCCTGGCCTACAAAAGCAGTCTTCAGCAAACATACACCAACTGAGAGCCACGCAGAAATCTTAACTAGGCTCATACATGTGGTCCGTCTACCTCACTAATGATATTATTATACAGCTCAGGACATAACCAGTTTGAAAAGATGTAGGGAGCCCTGTGTGAGTGTAGAGCATGAAAATAGAGTTGTAAAGGCAATCTATAGCAAACTTTAACGTGTTAAAGTTTACCCCTAGATTCCCTATGTTTTGTTCTGCTAGGATCTGAGACTAAATACTTCCGCTCATGGCTGTCTCCTAGAGCCTGGATGGTTTACACTCAAACCCTTTCTCTATGCCACTAGCAGTCTATGGAGGCAAACTTTCCGATATTAGACCCCTCCACAATAGCAACAATGCGTTCCTTCTGTAGTGGTTTCATTGTCCCAGGCTGACAGGAGTCACCACTATTTTTCCAAGTAGAAGTAGCCACATTTGCTTGGTTCCATGAAAAGTCTCTTTTATCCTCTACTATCTTCCAGAATAGAATGGGACTACCCCAAAAAATGAAGTGCACACAAACTACAGATTTTAACCAGTAAATTCTATTGTATATATGATTAGTTGGAAATCATAGTTTGACCTAAGTTCTAAGGCAAAATGCACATTCACAAAACACACACATGCATATTAACTTGTGACAGTCTTAACCTCTAACTCTCAGGGAAGAGAACACGCATGCATGCACAGACACACACAGAAATATATGTGTAGCAAATTTATATGATGGGTAAAGTGTCAGGTTCCCATAAACATATTATATTTTAGAATATAGTTTTAAAAATAACCCACCCAACTCGATATAGTGCTAAATGTTTAAAAAATCTGGGGAATTTATCTCACTGTGATCTACTTGTATTTGCTAATTCAACTGCTAGTGCCTCTTTAAACAGCTATTTTCATAGTGTCAGGTGAATACAGCAGATGAAGGACTTCCTATAGCAATAGCTAAAGAAATACCAGCTTCACATGTCTCTTCTCTAGAAACAGAGAACATACGTTCTTTAAATTATTAATTAGGTGCATTATTCATCATCAATGTGCAAGAATACCTGTAATGTGATAGTAAGTTTTAAAAAATGCTTTGAGATTTGAGATTTCAGGAGTAATGTCACGACAAATGACAAATCTGAAATAAACCTCATTTTAATATTGGCAACTTATTTAAAATTTTCAGCAATTAAGGTGCACAGCACACTCTGAAGCTCATTTATCTTCTTTCCCAGCTATTAAAACGTCCACCCAACTTTTACTTCAGAAAATAATACATGACAAAGTTTCTTTCTTATCTAATTATAAATGGACAAGCCATCCATCCACGTGTGAGAAAGCTTGGCCCTAGACTGACAGATCTTAGAGCACCGAGGAATTGCACCACCGGTGTCTTTCCTGTCCACTGCCCCCAGGGGTCCTGCTCACAACCAGATGGAAGAAATGTCTGCTGCTTCACAGACCCAGGGAATTCCTGCTCTTCCTCTCCTTACAGACACACTGTACTGATCCCACGTTCGTCAAGAACACCAGGTGCTGGCAGCCATGACCTTGGGAGGAATTGCATTGTGCTTAAGGAAAGACGAGAGAGAGAGAGAGAGAGAGAGAGAGAGAGAGAGAGAGAGAGAGAGAGAGAGAGAATAAAGAAAGCAAGAAATAGAGAAAGAAGGAAAGTAATTAAAAACTGAAGGGGTTAAAAAATAGAGATATGGAAAGAGAAGGATGGAAAAAGGAAAAATATTTTGCCAATGCTGCCATGCCTCATTCACCATTTTCTCATGAGAATTGTAACTGCCTATATTTTCCAATGTTTTATAATAATTTAACTTTCAAAATGTTACTTAGAGAAGCAAATATACAGAAATACATTTTAGGCAAGTATCTAGTTCTCCCAATGTATGTATAACAATTGATTCTCTCTCTCTCTCTCTCTCTCTCTCTCTCTCTCTCTCTCTCTCTCTCTCCTGTCACACTCTACCTGTAACTGTATTGCAAATAGTAGTATTGATTATTTTTTTAAATAAGGCCAGCCTTCTCCTTCCTAAGTGAAGACGCAATTATTTGTTGTACTGCATTATTTCTGAATACTCTTTGCTAGTAGTGAGTCTTTTTAGTGGATATTCTGAAACCAAATCAGGAAATTAAAAAAAAAATGTATAAGAAGCTCAGCGGTTGAGCATCCGGCCATGAACCTAGGGATCATGGTTTGATTCTTAGTCAGGGCACATGCCAGGTTGCAGTATCAAACCCCAATAGGGGGCATGCAGGAGACAGCTGATCAATGATTCTCTCTTATCATTGATGTTTCTATCCCTCTCTCCTTCTCCCTTCCTCTATCTGAAAGCATATATATATATATTCTGACTATATATTTTCATTTGAAAACAAAAACTGTGAACATTGAAATATTGTTTTTCACCTTTAAACAACTGGAAGTTCTCATAAACTGTAGAACAAGGTATAAGTGAGAGGGGTGGGGAAACAGTGTGAGCAAGGAAAGCAGGTCCAGAGGTGGACACTAGGTCCTGTGGTATTTTTGATCCCCAAAGGATAAGCAACAGTCTTTGGTAAGGATACATTTTTACCAGCAATATTTTCAAGTTACTTCACCTTTCTAAACTTCTGATATATGAAGGTTACTAATACTACAAGGGTTAAAACCAATCATTAATCACTGAATCAACACTGTCTGTATAAAATGACAACCTTTGGTAATGGAAAAATTATGGGTTTTAGAGCCATACTGACTAGCCCCTTGAGAAGTGTGTTGGCTGGGGCAAATTTACCAGTGGCTGTGAGTCTCACTTTCTTTATTAGAAAAGCATCCAGCAGAGCATGTGTCATAGTAGATGTGGGATAAATCATTACAACAGTGAAAAGTTTTGTTTATTTAGAAAATCACTTTATGTCAGATTGAAGAATCTGATTTGTTACCTCAAATTATTGATATGACTCCATATGTAAAATTCCTCTCCTTTATAATTTTGTCTCATTTTTCGGTACTATATGTTTTTTCTTACAGCCCCTTAGAATTTTTTATTCATTCTTTTGTGTTTTGGTATTTGCTTGCTTTCAATAAATCTGTAACTTTTTTCCTCTCCAATGTAATAAAACATTGCTCAGTAAACTGTGAGTTCATTGAAATTAGGAATTATATCCTCAAATGATAGAATAACAGGGATAATTGGGAGAAATGGTTTGGAGGGAAAGTATATAAGTCATATCTCCCATTAAGCCAAACATATGGCAGAATTAGTTTTAATACTGTTTTTGAATATAACTATAGTTTTCCCTTTATCGGTGTCTAGAATTTAATTAGTTTATGCATATGATATTAGAAAAATATATTCTTTCAGTTTGCTTTGTTTCATTAATGTGTTCTTTCATTTTCATTCTTTTAATCGATCTACCTTTTTTATTAATACATATGAATTGAACATTCACTATGCAAGTGTACTCTTCCATTTTGGGTTAACAGGGGTGAACAATAACACCTTTATATTCTAATAATTGTCATTGAGATATCTTTTTATATAACACAGGCTCTTAATATCTGAGAAAATTAAATATAATACTAACACTTTGATAAATAATTTGAAGCAATGAATTTTACATGATACCATAAATCAAATACAGAGCTTTTGTTTACTAATATGTATATGAGTATGATACATATAGATTAGGAGATTTAATGCCATAATAGATGCCAATACTTCCCAAATTAACAGGCAATGAATTTCTAAGTTCTGAGACATTTGTACAAACAAAGGATACAAGTATGTCTTAATACAATGATAGAATTTATTAGAAAAAGAAAGTGAATATCAATATTTAGATATATTGAAATTGAAAGATAAGTTCATACCATAGAAAGTAGTATTCATACCTTACTACTAATATTCGTTCTTCCTTTACATGATGCTACAATGTACCCAGTAGTTCAAATTTTTTTTAAAAAAAGATGTCATTCCTGATTCTTTTTTTTCCTTCACCTCTGTACTTTAAATCAATTAGTAAGTTTTATTTGGTGCTTTCTTCAAAACATATTCTAAATCTTTGCACATCTTCCTTCCTATTGTTATCACTTTAATTCAAGCCATGATCATCTCCTTCCTGGAATACCATAGCATCCTTCTGTCTGCCTTTAGTTCTACCCTTACTCCCAGGCATTTCATGCCTGGTAAGCAGAATTACCCTCAGAAGTTTCCCACTAGAAAATAATAACCCTTTCTCACTGACTTTACCTTCTACTCTCCACCTCACTCATTATTTCCTAACCACACTGGTCTTTATCCTCATAGAAGACAAACAAACATGTTCATTTCCAAGGGTGTTTTTTCACATGCTATTTCTAGAATATAAGCTTCATTAGACTACAATTTTTTCTTGGTCCCCTTTATGATTAGTGCTTATACCTAGAGCAATTTTATAAAATCTTTGCTTCCAGTAATAGTGGGTTATTTTGCTTCAAAGTAACAATCCCACCACCAAAATCAAATTGAATGCAGAGGCAAAATGTCATAAAAGGGGTGTCAGTGCTTATCAGAAAGCTCCTAAAGCATGAAGGACTTAAGGGACCACGGGAACAGACAGCAGGGCAGCCAATGGAGGGTATCTTGACATTTGATCCTGCTTCTGAGGCAGTTTGAGAGACTTAGATATAAGGCCAAGATTTTTGCCATTTTATACTAATGAGAAGAATTATGGTTTAAGGTCAATCAAAGAAGAGACACCTGATAAGTACCCTGGACTTTCAACTTTAACATGAAGAATACTACATTGGTATGAGTAGGATGTATGCCAACTTTCACAAAACTTAAGTCTAGTTTTGTTTTGAATATTCTCAATTTCTCATTAAAGTGATTTGCTATTCCTCAACTACTTCCATAAGCAGAAAATAATTTTTTGAACAATATATAACAGCATGCATATTGCCGAACCTCAAACTCCCAATTCCAAAAGCCCTCCATTCAATAAAAAAAAACCAGAAATGCAAAATATAGGAATTGACCCAAAACTATAAAGAAAGATTAAAAACACACCCAATGAACATCAGATAAAACAGTAACCAGAAAGGAATTTTAAAAACAACTTTAACTAAATTTTAACATATTAAATGACAGGAAGACATTAGTAGAAACAGGAAAATATTTTAAAAGAATCACATTGATATTCTAGAACTGAAATTTTGAATAACTAGAATTAAGAATTCAGTGTACAGGCTTAATAACAAATTAGAGACATCCTATATAATAAAACCCTAATATACAAATTGACTGAACCGCAGAAGGACCCATTGCTATGACACGCACTGACCATAAGGGGGCAGACGCTCAATGCAGAAGCTGCCCCCAGGTGGTCAGTGTGCTCCCACAGGGGGAGTGCCACTCAGCCAGAAGTGGGGCTCATGGCTGGCGAGCACAGTGCTAAAGACCCTAAGCTGGCCTAAGCTGGCAGTAGGATATCTCCCAAGGAGTCCCGGGGTGCAAAAGGGCACAGACCAGGCTGAGGTAGTGCATCGGGCCTCTAGTATGAATTTAAAATTAATTGAAAACCTGGAAAAAGGAAAGAAAATGTAGAAAAAAAACTGTAAAATATACATGTATTCAAAGTCTTAGTAGAATAGAAGTGAGAAAATGAGGCAGAATTAATATTTGAAGACCTCATACTTGAGTATCTCCCATAAATTCATCAAATAATATAATAATGAAGTGGTAAAAAACTTTAACAAAATAAATACAGGTTAAACTGCACATTACGACACTGCTGTGAAAGTAAAGTAGATCAAAAAGAAACAGAAATATCTTAAAAGCAACCAGAGTGGCAGGAGGGACATATTACCTTAAAAAGGTCATGTGGAAAGTAAAGGATAGTAAGGATAGAACCATCCAAACACCAGCCAAACAGTGGTTGTTCTTTCTGCAATACAGTTTAGGCAGGATGTAATCACAAAGGTAGAAGGATAAACTTTGTAATGACAAGACTCAATTCAATAATAATACTTAAGAAGTAATACTTCTTAATGCAGCTAACCATTAGGGTCAAAATATATAAAAGAAAAATTGACAGAGCCCAAAGAAGAGATAACTACACAATCATTCTGGGGTGATTTGATTTGTAAATTTGATTTCAGTGCAATAAAAGGTTTAGATAAAAACTCTTGGATGTTGGGGCAATTTAGTGTGGCTGTATACATGGTATAAGTTTGAAAAGGTAGGTGGTCCCCAATTAAGAGGTCCTTTGATGTTAAGTCCCTCTGTTATCAATGTATTTTTAAATTGTTCTCCATTCTTTAACCTTTATTTTCACGAAATATATATGCTTCCTTATGATGAAGAATAAAATGTGGATAGCTGCCTTGCTGATTTCTAGTTGTTCTGATAAAGCCCATGGACTAAGGAAGGAAGAAATTTAAAATATAATTTTATAAGTTCTGCAGATTCTTTGTATATTTTCTGTATGTATTTCACTGTGTTAACATAGTTCCTACTAATGACTAACTCAGGAAAGCTCAGTTTATGTCACTAAAAATGCTACTGCTACACTATGCTGAGCAATTCCACTTACCCAGTTGAGTTTATGTCTAAGACCTTTCCTAATTCATTGGATGTATTATGTTCATATTTTTAGAAATACCAACCATTAACAGTAACTACAGTCTAAAGGGTTGTCTCTACTTATAAACTACTTGAATAAAAACAGAATTACTTTCAATATTAGGTCATTAATATTTCACATTCAAATTTTCCCAACTCCCATTTTCATGGAGTTCTTTTCCCATTATTTTTAAGACCTTTTTTCTTTAAGTTGGAAGATGAAAGTATTTCTAAGATTTTGGAATTATTTCTATTGGTTGTATACCATTAGTACTAAACAGTTCATTTTTTCATAAAGTTACAAACAGTTAATCATAAGAATGTAGTGAAATATCTGCCATATTAACTTCACATGCCTAAAAGAGGAGAAGAAAGAGAAAAAAAATGCGTATAGAGTATTTGAGTGATGTGAAAAATGACTTAGTCTTTGGGAAATCCAAGATTTGGAAAACACATTTGAATTATCTCTACTTTCATCCATGTTAAGAAATAACATTTCTGTGGTAAGAAATCAGCCATTATTTTTAAAATTTTATTAGTTATATTTTAGTTCTCTTCCTTATTGACGCTGTCATAGAACAGTTAGGCAAAATAAATTAAGCGCCTTGGGTTTGAAGCCATTAAAATGTTTCAGTGCAAAAGGAAATAAGATGGGCCTTAAAGAATTAACCTCAGCAATATCTGTTGGAACACTTCTAATGCTGGCTAAAGTGCATTCTGTGTATTTCCACTTAAGCCATCTGCCAATCTCAATGCTTATTCCTGAGGGAGGAAAACTTCCAGAGCTATTTTTCATTTAATTTGCAAGGACATCCTGTTTAGGTACTTATCAAAAGAACAGAAGAGTTGATGCCAAATACCACAAACCCTAGTTTAGAAAACTTAATGGGTTAGACTTGAAGTAATAACCTACATTTAAAAGGAACTGTAGCCTACTTCCTTTATATTTAGTAAATAGTCAGAAAGTATGGTCGTTAGGCCTAAATGCTTTTTAAAAATAAAAGCACTTTGTTCTATATACATTAAGGGATTTATGGGGAAAGAGTTGTTAACCTTTTCCTATATGATGACTAAATATTTTAGTGCACTAGAACCATGACCCTTTGTGTTCCAAGATAATAAAAAGAAATTTAAACACCTACTTCTTTGGAAAATAAATTATCTAATCTAAATATTTTTTATCTTCTATAAGGAATAAGAGTTATATATAAAAAGATAGCTACCTATCTTTTCTCACTGTGTTCTACATTTTTTCATAGTAAATATTTAGTTTAACTCTACTTAATTTTGTAATTTAACTTAAAAAATACCTTGTTTGACTCTTAATATTACTGTTGAAAGAACACCATGTAAGATAAATAGATATACTTTGATTTTGAAGAACTTTTTATTTGAATGATTGTGTGGCTAGAGACCTTTGGAGGAATGTACGTTATTTTTTTTTTCTTACCCCTTTTTACCCTTTACATTTAAGTATTGTGTCAGTTATCATTCTAGATAATAATTATGTTTATACATTTCATTCTCTCCTACTGTGACTTTATGGAGACAGAGATTATGCCTTTTTCTTTTCTTTCTTTCTTTTTTTTTTGTCCTCCAGCTTATGTAGTATGAAAAAAATAGCAAGTGCTTAATTTAAGTATGTTTAATTAATAAAGACTTAAAATAATCTAGTTCTTTTTATTTGTCTTGAAAATAACCAAAGGCTAGAAATTTTGAAAAATATTTGTAGTGACCTGACTTGTTATTCTGTTAATTACTTTACCATGTTCAGCACAGATATTAAATATTTAAAAATTTTTAGATTATTTTACAATTTATTTTAAATTGAATTTATGGGGTGAAATTATGAGGATATGCAATGGAGGTTTATGGAGATTTTAGTGCATCGGCACATTTGCTCCATGGGCCATAATTTGCTGAACTCTGGTCTAGAAATCCATTAAATTTGAAAATTTAAGATATGAAGAAATTTAACTTTTGAAATGAACACACTTACTGCTGCCTTGTTTTAAATGATCTCTTCCCACCCCCACCCCTTCCCTCTGAGAAATTATTCATTTATGAACAGTAGAAGACATTTGTTGGCATAGGGAGCTGTATGGAGAAGGAAAAAGAATTACCAAGAGAAACTTGGGTTAATTGGTGAAGAAAATAATTTATGGGACTCTCATTATAAGGGCATTCTTTATAGTTAATTTGGCTTATAGGGTACTTGAGAAGGTCTTTGTATAAAATAAAAAGATATAGACCCATTTCTCTAAATCTGAATTGTAGCCAAATCCTGTTACAGTTACAGGAATTCTCATATAAAGATTTTCTTCCAAGATTTTTCAAACGATCCCCAAAATGAGCTGAAGATAAGTATCACATGATCTCACTCATATATAGAATCTAATGAATAAAATAAATTGATAAACAAGATAGATCCGGAGACATAGAATTGCGGAACAGACAGTAGAACCTCAGAGGGAAGGCTAGGGAGGATGGGTAGGTAGGAAGAGATTAACCAAAGAATTTGTATGCATATATGCATAGCCCATGGACATAGACAATAGGGTGGTGAAGGCCTGAGGCAGGGAGGTAGGGGTGGGCTAGAAGGGGTCAATGTGGAAAAAGAGGGGACATATGTAATAGTTTCAACCATAAAGATTAAAAAAAAGTAAAAAGAAAAATGAGCTGAAATGCTTTGTGAGATATCTTCCATTGACAACATACCTCCATTTTCCTTTGTTCTATTTCCATTTTCTTCTCTTCTGTCTTTTTCCCATTCTTTTTTTTTAACTCTTCATTTGAAATAGGCTTTCATTTAGTCTGTACCACCTCTCTCCCTTCAGTAATTATTGTGTAAGGAAACAGCTGCTTTTTAGAATTATCATTTTGAAAAAGTATTATGTTTGAGAATATCTTGATGTTTGTTCATTTTGTTCTCTATCTTCATTAACTAAATCAAACAAATAAACAAAATCTTGGAGGCATCCAAAGTTCTGCTAAATTCATCTTAGATATTCAAAGATTAAGTGAACACAGTTTATAGACATTATAGAGAAATGAGAATTCATTTCAATTAAAAATATATGTGAGAAAACTGATGTTTTTCCTTTGCTATTGTTCATTCTCTACTTTGTGAAGATTAGCACTAATATTTATTTAAAAATTAGCAGAAGTAACTATAAAAGGATGCTCTGACTTTTGTAGAGTTCCTTCTATTTCCAAATAAGGCAATCATGGGGCGATGGCAGGGCCCCCTGACCAATCGCATCGCACCCGCCTTGGTTGGCCTGGCACCAGTGCATGTCATAGTGTGGTCATCTGGAAGGTCTTCCGGACAGTTTTCTGCTATTCTGTGGTTTGGTCAATTCACATATTACACTTTTATTATTATAGATTATATAACACTATTTATAATATACTAGAGGCCCGGTGCACAAAAATTTGTGCACTGGAGGGGGAGGCAGGGTGTCCCCCAGCCCGACCTGTGCCCTCTCACAGTCTTTGACCCCTCAGGAGATAACCACCTGCAGGCTTAGGCCCACTCCCCGGGTGGTAGATGGCAGGCCCTATCCCATGGTGCCTGCCCCGCCTCCCCGGGTCACCCACGGCAGGCTCCATCCTGCGGTGGAGCAGGAGGCAGATGTCGCTGCCCCACCCCGCTGTGCCAGGTGCCCCGCCCGGGTCGCCCACCACAGGCCCGATCCCGTGGGCAGCGTCGGGCGCTGCCGGCCTCGCCTTGCCGGGTCACGGATCCAAGGCCCAGATCCCAAGGGAGCGTCTGGCACTGCCCGCCCCACCTGCAGTATGCAAATTTAACAGCCACCTGTGTTGGTTTAATTTGAATACTCTTCTGATTGGCTGATGGGCGCAGCAAAGGTATGGTCAATTAGCATCTTTGTCTTTTATTAGTGTAGATTACATATATTAAATATTTATATAAATATGTATAAATATTAATATGCAAGATTCCTACATTTACTTTGCTTTTAATAAATTTTTATTTTATTTACATTGCATCACCTTTTATGTCTTGAAATCAATATTTGTACTAGAAGTATAATTTATATTTATAAAGTTTAATAACATGTAGGGTATTAAGCCAATAAAAACAAAAGTGACTAAGCTTCACAAAGATACATTCTAATATGAAAAAAAACCCCACAAAATAATTTTAATTTCAAATAAGCATATATTTCCCCAAGATAGGTTAACAAAATGTTCAGGAATAATTCTGCCCATGTTGAATATTTGGCTCCACTATTATGTATCCTTAGTCAGACTATATGGCTACTATAAGCTCCAATTTTCCTCAATAAATTAGAAGTAATAATGTATTCACTCTTTCAAATTGTTGAGAATTAGTGTGATAAGATATCAGTATGCTCAATCAAAGCATAAGGAATCCCATCAAAGTGTGATAAAAGTCAAGGTTGTGAATAAATTATTTTCATTGTAGCCAATTAATAACAATTGAAGAATATGTCAATTTTTGCAAAAGCCTAGTACAACAAAGGTGTAATAACAAAGTTTTTCTATAAAAACAAAATTTTATTTAGCAGAACATATTATTTTCTAACTACTCTCATTTTCTGTTAAAAATTATATTTGCCCCCTAGTTGAATGGTTATAAATGAATATACACATATCTAATATATTTATATGCATATTTAATGGCTCTCTTGTTTTGTTTCTTGTTTCTTTTATTTCTCTGTTGCTTCAACCATCTGCTTTATAATGCCTCTTAGTTACTGCATTACTCTAATAGAAAACTATTTCAACTTATATAAATTTTTAAATAATTTTCAGTACTGAAAATTCTGTGCTTATTGTAGTCACAGTGTAGTAGGTGATAAAATATCAAAGGAAGTAATGCTTATGAGCAAGTTAGCAACAAAATCTTTGCCCATATACATTCTGTATTTCAAGATGTCATGGGATTGGAAAAGAGAGCTGAATAATTTGGAAAATGGAATTGAAAGTTAGTGCTTTTTAGTTGCTTATGAATTATAAATTATTTTTCTTTTAGAATCAGGCTTAAACATGACTTTAATGATGTGATAAACTACAAATAATCAACAAATTGTAAAGAATGTGCAGGTCAAAAATATTTTTGTTTTGTGTTGTAATTACCAGTTAAATTATCCTATGAACTCAAAGAGCTAAATCAATCTTTCTTTCTTTCTTTCTTTCTTTCTTTCTTTCTTTCTTTCTTTCTTTCTTTCTTTCTTTATTATTTTTTGAAATATTTTCAAACTGACAGGTAAGATACAAAAAGTAGTACAAAGAATTCTCATATATATCTCACTGAAAATTTTACCAACTGTGCAATTATGTATTTTATAGTTACAGACCCAATTCTATATTGTTCCACTCAGCTGTCATTTCTCTTCAGTATTCCTCTCTGGGAATTGTTCTGACCTTTCTTGATCTTCATGAATTTAACAATTTTGGAAAAATTACAGGCCAATTACTTTGTAGAATTTTTCCAATTTCAATTAGTCTGATTGTTTCTTCAAGTATAATTTTAGGTTATGCATTTTCTGGTAGAAATACTACAGGGTTATTCTATATCCTTACTCTTGTGAGGTAGTATAGGATATCAACTTGCCCATCAAAGTTATTTTAACTGATCACTTGAATAATGTTGCCAGTCTTCGCCAATGTGAATGAACTCTTTTTACCTTTGTATTTTTTAAGTATTTGGAGGACCTAATTTGAGATTGTGTGAAACCTCATCAAAGCCATCTATCTTAGTTATAGAGTCCCTTGATGATTGTTATTTGAATTCATTATTAGTATGGTGAATGCCACATTTTCTAATTATATTTTCTCTAACAGATGATGAATAGATAAGTTTCTAATTATATAATCCCTTCAAAATTTGTTAGTTGGCATTCTATTTAAAGGAAGGCATATAACCTACATGGTTACAGAGCTGAAGAAGGGCTGAAAGGAAAAGAAAAAGCCAACTCCCCATAATTAAGCTTTAAGTTCCCTCTGAAACCATGTAATTATATTATTCATTCATTTATTGATTTTGTTCTACATCTAATCCTCTACCTATTTGTGACTCCCATTTCAAAGAATGAGAAACCTAATCTTACTGCTCCAGCTGCATGAGTGCTGCTGGCCCTCTGCTCCCAGTTCTCTTTAAAATGTCCCTACAGGGCAGATTGCTGCCCTGCCCAGAACCAAGCCTTATTTTTGGGGCACCAGTATCCAATGACTGGTTGATGTAGGAGTAAAACATCTCCTTACCACATCTAAAGGGCCCATCCTAGCTTTAGCATTCCGCTAGAGCAGTGGTGCCCAACCGTTTTTTGGCCATGCCCTACCTAAGCATCTCTAAAATTCTGATGCTCCCTACCCATTCTATATAATAAAAGAGAAACATGTAAATTGGCCATCCCTCCACTACACTCACCAGCCAATCAGGAGTGAGTATGCAAATTAACCTGGCAAAGATGGCAGGTTAATTTGCATACTCAGGCACCCAGGGGGAGAGTAGAGTGGGAAAGCCAGTGGAGAGTGGAATGGAAATTGGCTCCCCAAGCCGCCAGACGGGGAGAAGAGAGGGAGAGCTGGTGGCTTGGAGGACTTGGCAGAGTGGGAGGCCATGGGACAGAGATAGAGCAGGAAGGGAAAACCAAGAGCCTAGGGAGCACCAGGAATGCTGGGAATCGTAGTTCTGGTGGCAGACGGATCTCCTAGACACTAGAGCAAAGTGAGCCTGGAGCAAGTTACTGTTGTGGTGGAGAATGGAGGGAAAGCAAAGGTGAGAGACATAAGTAAAATCATAGTGTCTAGGAAAAATTAAAGGGAAGTATCCTAACACTTCCAGGAAATCTCCACCAATGAAGCAAAGAAAAAAAAAAATGCCTCTATTATTCTGTGAGCAACAAACCAAACTGAGTTGGCATCTCAGACAATTCGCTCATATGATTGCAAAGACAGGCAGAAACTCCTGGATTAGAGAGGGTTCCCTGAAGGCTCTCAGATTGGAGAGGGTGCAGGTCAGGCTGAGGGACCCCCACACCCTCCAGTGCACAAATGTCGTGCACCGGGCCTCTAGTGACAGATAATTCTTATTATTCAAAAAGTGAACTCCGGCCCTAACTGGTTTGGCTCAGTGGATAGAGCATCAGCCTGCGGACTGAAAGGTCCCAGGTTTGATTCCGGCCAAGGGCATGTACCTTGGTTGCGGGCACATCCCCAGTAGGAGGTGTGCAGAAGGCAGCTGATCGATGTTTCTCTCTCATTGATGTTTCTAACTCTCTATCCCTCTCCCTTCCTCTCTGTGAAAAATCAATAAAATATATTAAAAAATAGTTTTAAAAAAAGTGAACTCCTATTCACATGGAGGAAACCTAAAAGGCCATTAACTTGCTCTAAAAAAGCTGCCAAGAACATGGCATCCACGAAAGAGAAAAATAAAAGAATGAAAGGACAGTTGAAGTACTGAGGAAGAAATCGCTAAGAAATTGCTAAAATAATAATATGAAGTGATACAAAAAAATAGCAAATAAAGTTTCAAAACATATAATAGAGAACTGAAATGCATAAACATGTCACAATATATATTTCTATACTGTATATGAGGCCCCTAGAATCATAGGAAATGCAAAAAAAATTCACTCATTCTCGAATGTCCCTCCTTAAAAATCAAATTGCTCCCCTGTGGGGCATGTGCCCCACGTTGGGAACCACTGCACTAGAGGTAGGCTGAGATCTTTGTTGTGGCTGCATCAGGGTCCAGATTCTCCCTCTCACCAAGTCTGTTCCCACAGGTGTAGATCCCAAGAGTCCTCCCTCATAAACGCCCTGCAGGGTCAGCTGACTTGGAGCGGGCTTCCCGGGGTTCTCGATCTACCAGAGGATATCTTTGCATTTCAATAATTAATCATAACATCATACAGTATTCAGAAAATATAGAGGTAAATTAATAATAAACACCTATATAAACAAAGCTATAAAATCTGAATTATCTTATATGGATTTAGAATTACTTCTGGAGTCCATACACCCACACACTATGGACTATAGTAGAATTTAGTGCAATATTGAATATTTAGATTTTAAAATTAAGTAACTGTAATCTAACTTTTTTCTAATGAAGTTGAATTATTTTGTTTATAAATTAGATTTTAAAATTGTAGATAGTACTCGTATTATTAGCATGTACACAGTAATACAAAGGTTTCCTGAACGACTGGAAAGGTAGACAGTAGAAATTTTTGACATTATCGCTTGATTCATAGCGTAATGTTTAATAGTAAGTTCTCTGGAATCTAGCAGCCTGTGTCTGACACCAGCTTAGATATAAGTTTGAGCCCCAAGCTGTTGCTCAACCATTCTTAGCTTCAGTTTACCTTAAAAAGATACAGATGGTCTCTCTAGATTACTCAAGAAATTAAATACAAATATGCATACACAATGCTTGGAAGAGTATGCAGTCAGTGGTCAATGCATGGCATTTATTATTATTACTAGAGGCCCGGTGCACGAAATTCATGCACTGGGGGGAGAGGGTGTCCCTCAGCCCAGCCTGCACCCTTTCCAATCTGGGACTCCTCAGGGGATGTCCAACTGCAGGTGTGAGGGTCAATTACCACATTTCCTCTTTATTAGATAGCATTATATGAAGCCACACCCATATGTTGCACAGGCATGATGCAGCACAGGTTCTCATGTTGCCAGCAGTCCCAGAGATAGCTGTGATGTGATACAAATAGCACTGCACTTGGAGTCTGGAGAATGTGTTGAGGATTTTGGTTTTCCACATACTTCGTGATCTTGACTGCCTTTTTCATTAATCTCTGATATGTAGGAAATTTTACATATGCAGAATGCTATTACAAGGATTCCACAGACTAGTGCATGAGAGAGCCCCTAATATCTGGCATAGAGTCATCCAGTAAGTAGCAGTGTAAGACTGGAGAGATGAAACATGGTCTGGATATTTGCCTCACAGGATACTAGTGTTGGTGAATTGTTCAGATAGTGACCGTCAGTGCATGCCTCAGTTCTCCTCTGAGTCTTTCACACTAATGAATCCCTTCTGCATTATCTTCGGACCCGTTTTCATCACTCACACTAGCCCTTGTCAACCTCAACACTGCTGTGTCTATACTGGTATAACAGTCATGAAGAACTTTCTCTCTTTGTCAGAAATTAATCTAAGCAAAGTGATTAAAGTGCACAGTTTTCCTAAAACTACGCTCCAAGCCCTCGGGATATCCCTGTTTCTATGATCTGCTTCCAAAATCTGTGGACAGCTGAAGGTGTCATCTCCTCCAAGATGAACACCCTGCAGGTGACTTGCACCAAATCCCAGGCTGCAGAATGCCTACAAATAACAGCTAATGCCTTCTGTGGCTGAGTGGATATTTATAATCCTCAGTGGCTTTAGACTAGCAACAAAAAACTTTCTACTTATATGTGCAGGAAAATGTTTCTTGAAATAGTAATTATCATGTCTGTTTTTTCATTCAGCATCATCAACAGTGTTCATAAAAGAATCAGTATTATTTGCACAGGCATGGAAAAAATTCCCCCAAAAAACAACAAATAAGAGTCTTTTATATTTCACAAATAAGCTTTTTAGAATCAAAAGAGAAATGCTCCAAGAAAGATGAGGATAGAGGTTAACGCATAGATTAGAAGAAAAATGGGAGATTAAAACCACCTGTATCTGCTCCTTGGGAAGATGAGGTGAAGGTTCCCTAAAAGGGAAGAGAAATTCTTTCCTCAAAGTGTTCTAGAAGCCATGAAATTAAAGTGCTGGTCCTGGGGAAGTCCTGGAGAGACAAATGAGGTCAAAGATAAGAACTGAGACCACTGCTTATCCAGAACAAGAAAGTCTGATGGTGGCAGAATAAAGTCTGCAGACCATCTCTCACCATCCAGTGTAGAGGGACCTCAGAGCCCCAATAGTGGTGCCTCCATGTTGTCCATTCAGAGCCTCCCATGGGAACCTAAATTGTCCAGCAAAAACAGAACTTGTCTTTCCAACATGCTTGTAACTACCTCATACAGACCACTTATATCTTTCCCTTATTTGTCCTTACTCTGGTTTAGGACAAAAGATCCATAAACAAAATAGCATTCATGTTACCCTAGAGAGGTCCAAGTGGAGGATAAAGGATAGACTAGCACTGGCCCTTGGGTAGGACATTGGGGAAACCCATTCAGGTTTCAAATGTGTATATAAGATGTCCTATCTCATTACTCAGCCTTGACTTCAAAAAGTATAAATATAGTATTTAATAAATCATGCATACATTTCTGTTCAGAGTCTTGCTATGCAAAATTATCTGCCATGTACTTGTTTGTAAGAGATGAGATGAAGATAAAGAAAATATGTGCATTTCTAGATATAGACCCATCATAATTATGGCATACTTAAGAAAATTGTTAATTAACGCACAGTAGGTGTGACCTAAGTTACATCCCTTAGCTAATTCCTTATTTTAGTATCGTTGAGGTCATCAGGGAAAGGAAGGGAAATGATAAGCTGCAAGAGCCTTTTGATTTTTAAATCTCCACCTATGATTCAGGATGCAGGCTTTTATGAGAACTTACAAAGTTTTAAATTATGTTTTTATCATATAAATTTAAGAAACCAATGAGTGTCTATCTGCTTTATTTTAAGCAATCTTAGAATGTATGAAACTTGAGTAGCAGTCTGAAACAATAGAAGCCATTTGTCTTTAATAATTTGATACAAAAACATTGCTTATACAAATAACACATTGCAATATTGGTGATTATAGCTGCTCTAAGTGAACAGCATGGAGTGTATCCTGTGCAATAATTCTTGATTTAGTCAAGGAAGTACAATGGAATGTTTAGTCTTCCCATATGTCCTGAACTGTTCATTTCCTGTGCTTTGCTGGAGGCAGAAGCCAAAGACTTTCAGTTTTCCTGACTTTATTATACATCTGCTGGTTATTGCTACTTAAGCTGACTTGGTTTGTGATGACCACAAGGTGACTTACTGTAGTTGTTTTCCCAAAAGGCATTAGCAGCTACGCATGTGTTTAAATACATTCAATGTTGTGTTGAGGCTTTTCAAATAACTTGGGAGCAATCAAATGTAGACTGCTAGTCAAAAGTTAATATAAACGTCTTTAGAGAAAAGGACATAGTTGGTTTCGATCTATAAATTGCTTTGATTTAAGTTTTTTTAATCAAAGTTATAGTTCTACATTGCTCTTGAATTTATGTACAATTTAGTTCATTCTATATACTTCTCAGAGCATGTCACGTGTTTATATCAACTATGCAATATATCAAAGCATTATTCAGAGAACTTTCAATGGACTATGCACATATTACCCAGATTACTTCCTTATCTGAAGTTGACTAAAGAAAACACCTACTTATAAATGTATATTGACTACAGCCCAATTTTATATTCAGAGAATTAAATCATCCTGCATCCATAGTTCAATTATATTTTAGTATGTAATGTTTGATTTGATAGAAAGAAACAGAATAGTTGGAGGTTTTTCAACATGGTAAGCTCACTAAAATTTTAGTTAAAATTTTTATCCTTTTAGTTATAATCAAAAATTTAAATGCATTTTCTTTCATATAGACATGCATATTTTTGCAGGCATAATATAATCACCATTACCATTCATTTTCAACTGTGCATCAGCATCTGCTCAGCACTGTGCTGACCCAGGTTTCTTTTCAGAGCACATCATCCCCTGAAGCCACTTTAATAAATAAGGGATTATTTGATGGTGCCAGAAATAGAGTCTAGGTGAAGAGTTCATTAGGGAAAACTAAGTCACAAAAGAAAAGATACTGTCTTTTCTACACCTGAGAACTGGACAGGGAATTGGGAAGCTATTCCTTCACTTCCAACTGCCGAATCCCAAGGCCACTGCCATAAACAGGAATCCCAGCAAAGCTGAAAATCACCACGACCAGCTATTGTCACCAGCCTCAAACCATGCACATTTTTGCATAGTTTGCCAACAGCTGCAGCTCTGCCACCAGGTAAGTGCAAAGCTGGTGACTTTATGCTGCACTTCTGCGAACACTGCCCCAGAGAAGTACCTCAGCACAGTGGACAGCCAGTGTTTCACCAGCAGCAGAAGTGTGACCTCTGCCTCACTCTGCTTCCAACTATGAGCAAGTGCATCTGTGTTAGCCAAATCAGCATCATATCCAGAGTTTCGGGTGTGACTGAGAAATACAGTTTTAACTTTCCAGCCTTTGCAAGACAACACACATTAGAAGGAAGTAGAGAGACCACCTCCTGTATTGCCCACGTGTATTTAAGTATTTTGTCCTATCTCCACATAGAAACACTACAAGTCAAATTACTCCATTTTGTCCACAAGGAAACTAAAACTAAAGGAGTTTAATTTTCATTCAACCAAACCTTTGTGAGTTCCACTACTCTTTCTAATTTTACCTCTACATCCCCCTTTTGAATGACTGATATTTTTCCTTTGTTCATCTCAATCAGATAACTTTTTATAGACTCTGCAGGTATTAATAGATTCTTCCTATCTGAAATTACTGATCAGAGTATAATGATTAGAACTCAATTTTCCATCTTTTATATTTATCTTTTTATTTAACCACTTTAAAAGACAACAGAATATATTTATAAAAATGTGATAGGTTAGTGAATTAAATTGATAGTTATTCTTATTATAGATAAGAATAAGTTAAATATTCTATACTTACATTTAGGAAACAATGAAAACATATTGAATTTACTTTATTTTGAAATCCTATTTTTGTCCTATAGATATAGGGTTTAAAAATGAATAACATCTTTATGGTGGTAAAAATTAAGAAAGGCGGATCTGTGAACCTGAAAAGACTAAACATCCATAGGGCGATAGGAAAGGACCATATGTGGTTTAAGATATTAAAATTTCATAAAATCCATATGGAAAAGACAATGTTTTCTCCTATTTCCTGTAGATGAAAGTTAACAAAGGAAAACATATTTTGTTTGCTTATATAACATCATTTTTTATCCCTGATATTTGACTTTAATAAGGTGAAGGTGTTTGTTAAGTAGAAGATTCAACAAGTCTGCTTTTAGGTATCATCACCTCCACTGTTCTTCAAAATTTCTCCCCCCAAATTGCTTAAGAGTAAAGACATCATAATTAAGTTGGATTATGGGTCCTGTTAGCATTTAAATTTCTTAATGCCTCTTCTTCCTTTGTACTATTTCAATACTTTTATTTAAATTAGTCCAATTCCTGCTTCAAAATTAATGTTATGAGTTTTCCATGAGCATTTTTTAATTGACCTTTTAAAGCTGAAAGAGTAAACAGGGCTATCTTATTTATTTTGACCTTACATATAAGTAGATTACATAGATTAGGAGAAGGAGAATGAAAGAAAAAAGTGAAAGTATGACAGAATAACAATATATAGAATCTATTAATATATAGTAATAGTTCCATTTATTAATATACAATAATAGTTGCATTAACTAATTGTTTGACATTAGCTATTTTCTCTAATTGGAAATAGTAATATATATTACTATATATTTGTAGATTCTATAAATCTATAAACCTATTTATAGATTCATAACATACTGACACATCTTGAGGGGGCACTTTTACTTGCTTTATAAACTTTGCTATGAGAAAGATTTCCTTAAATTTTTACAGATCTTTTAACCATAATTTGTTTTGATACTTTCTTCTTTCAGTCTCTATAAAAAATAGATATATGTTCATTCCCCCATAGGAAAAATTTCAATTATTAAGAAGTAAATATAGCTTTTGTGAGGAAACACTTCATCAGCAAATTAAAAATAATTTTAATAGAAGCCATCTGTCATTTGGTAAACCAGTATTAAATAGAATCTCTATGGTAGATCTTTGATATCTTTTTATCACCCATATTTCATTTCCTCCCCTCCAAACAGCACACACATTTCCTTTGGTGTAATTCTCTTCTCCATTTGTGTGGCATGGTAAACCCTTCCATATAGATGCCAAAGGAACAATAGATGCTCTCTTTAACTTGGGACAGAGCCAGGTTTATCCCATGACAAAGTTCAACCAACTGAATGCTCTTATTTGGGACTTGGAATGCTGAGCAGATGATACCCTAACTGATATTTAGATTCTTTCTTCTTATAAAGATAGAGCCCTAACAAGGTTTTTTTCTACTATAAAACCATTCTGGATGTTCCAATAATCTCTTCACTTAGCCCATATTCCAAACATGGGTTTTATGGTTTTAGTTGAATTTTTTTAGGTCTCTGATAATTTCCTCCCCCCATCTCCAAGAAATTAGCCAGAGTAAGCTTAAACTTGCCACCAAAAAATCCTAATCAATCCGAAATGAGTGGGATGAATAATGGAATATTAGCAACAGATCTATAGGGAATATACAATATTTTTAATTATCTATTCAAGAATGGATGAAAATACATTTCATTCATTCTCTAGAATGGAAAGTAACCGCATAAAACAATGTGGTGAAATAATGAATGTTATTTACTGGAGCCACATGTTTCTGCCACCACCTATATTTATAAAGACTATTATGGATCAGAGGATCACAAAATAAGGTAGCTGCTGATAGTAGATAGGGGTGAATAACTTGAAGCAAAGACATACACGTCTTTGAGGGCACAGACAGAAAGCAGGACCATCTCTGTGAACATGCTGTAAAGGTCTGTTAAGCCTTTTGGTACAGAGCTGGGATTGGTGGAAACAAAAGGAAATCTAAGTACCATCATATGGATTGCCATATTACATTGCTATTGCTAGTTAAATTTACAACCTGCTAAATTACATTCTTGACTGAGAAAGAGTAAAATAATTGAAATGAAGACATCTTTGAATATTCAAAAGACTAGGGGTAATACAATTTTTTAACACTTTGGAGGCAATCACCAATAAATGTCTCTGGAATGATGGAAGAGAGGTGAAGAATGTTAGGAAATGATGTGACAGATAATAGTAGCACA
The DNA here is from genome assembly GCF_000147115.1 of Myotis lucifugus. NCBI lineage: Eukaryota > Metazoa > Chordata > Mammalia > Chiroptera > Vespertilionidae > Myotis > Myotis lucifugus. The sequence continues at coordinate 6,310,039 of NW_005871072.1, forward strand.
ATATCTTATAGGCTGTGAGTGCAAATATTTTGACTTTTACTCTGAATAAAATGCTGGTGAGCAGAGAAATGACATTACTAATTTACTCCTTATACAATTACATCTTGTCACTCTATTACATTACATAAGAGGGACAGGCTGGAAATAAGAAGTCCAGTTAGGAGATTTTAAATAATTCTTGAGAGAGACAATAGTGATTTGAATTGAAGTGATAGTGATGGAAGCCATAAAAAATGGTTATGTCAGAATATATTTTAGAGGAAAAGTCAACAGATGAGTTAGTAGATATGTTTTGAGTAAAGGCAGTGCAGGGTAATCTGAAGGTCTTTGACCTGCATAATGGAATAGACAATAACGAGAAAAGTGGAACCCAACTGGAGGAGCAATTTCTTCTTGTGAGTAATTGAAACAAGAGGTTTCATGTTGGGCTTTTTAATTTTATAATGCTTCTAGACCATCACCTGACCATGGCGAGTAGGCAATTGAATGTATGAGTCTGGAATTCAGTTAAAAGTTTCAAGATGGAGATATAAATATAAGAGTCATTAGTATATAAGTAATTTGATACCAATAATGAAACACTTTGGGACTAGGTCTCCACATCTATAAACACATAGAAGTGAATTATGTAATAGGAGTGTCTACATCTGCATGATGTAGAAAACCTTCTGTGGTCAGAAACCAATTTATTTATTTCCAGATAGGGCATTCCAGCACAGATTTGCTGCTTGAGAAAAATCTCAAGGACCCAGACTTCTTGACTCATAAAAGTTATCATTCTCATGCAACATTTGTCCTTATGTTTGTAAGTTCACTTTCATAGCAACCTCGTGTTCAATTCCAATCAAGGGAAGTAGAAAGGAGTGTATGGCAAAATACACAAAAAGCACACCTACTTCAGAAATATCCACCTAAGTTTGATAAATCTCATTCACTAAGAATGTATGATTTATCCACCTGTAGCAATAAGAGAAGCTAGAAAATGTAATAGTTTAGCTGGAATTTACATATTGAGGAAGAAGGAGAACTGGGTGCTGAGTGTACAACTAGCAATATTACCACAGAACACAATAGAGAATTTTAATGGTAGGCAAGAGGCATGATCCCCTGCAAGTGGGAATAACAATAATCTGGAATAGTTTTTCATATTGTGTGCACATACGCACATTCACAGATATTTTAATTATTGTTCTAGAGTATATTTTTCCTTTTTAAAACATATTTATTACTCAGACATGTGGAGGCATCAGATATATTATGAACCATTCAACTAGATGATTTCAAAAAAATAAAAAAATGTAAACACAAAAATATAGACTTAATGGATGATACAGAACAAATAAACTGTGCTTTTTAGATAATTTTACTATAATAAATGCCCTCCAAAAGCTATTTCTACCAGTTGTTAAAAATGTCTTCTGTTCCATCTCTGATGTTCTTGCTGGAAACACATTTTCACAGTGTCATTACGTGCCCTATGATGTATGTTCCATACAGCTGCAGGAAGATTTCTCAACCTAATATTAGAAAAGGCAACACCCTGTTTCTTAGAAAAGAAAAAAAAATCAAAGCATCTATTCTTCTTTTAAATTACATAACCTTCTTGAATTTGCTTTATTACAACATTCACACGCATAGGCACAAACACACACACAAGCTAGAGATATCTTTCAGATCCCAAAGAGAGGGATTATCATAATCGCAAATGGAAATGCACCTTGTAGAAACTTGCATTGATAGACCAAAAGAAAGAATATTGTATTTTTAAGTAGATTTTCTTCCCATCAATGACTCATCAAATGACCTACTTCTCAAACAAGATATTGTTTTAGTTAAGAAAAAAAGAATGGAAATTTCCTTTCCAATATATAGGTCTATCATATTCTGAGTTTTAATACAGCAATGAAGAAACTTCACATATTCAACAGCTATTTATTGAATACTTACTATGTATCAGTCATCATAGATACAGTAGTTCTATTACAATGTTGAGTAAAATAACTTATAAGACATCACTCTTTTTAAAATGATCAGTGGTAGGGTTTTTTTTTATCCCTAAAGAATTTTTTTTTCATGACACAATAGAATTCATGTTATTTTTAATATAACATAGGAAAATTCTTCAGTATTTTTTCTGTTTTCCTAATGACATTTATAGCAGAAATTATAGTTGATAAAGATAATAGTTAATACTTCATGATCATTTACTCTATAGTAGTGCTTGTATTACTTCATTCCAACCCCCATCAATCTCATGAGATAGACATTATTATTGTGTCCATTTCACAAATTTGAAAACTGAAGCTTAGAAATATGAAGATAGTAGTTTTTAATTACACAGTAAGGGATGCATCTTAGATTTTAAAACAAACAAAAAATCTTATTAGAACCCTAGCTCTTAAACACCTCACTTCTGTTATAATTCTTAATTTTTTCTGTACTGTTTTTGTTACATTTTGTTTCTCCACAGACTAGCTTAATTTCTGCTACTATAGACCATCAGATCATTACGTTGGCTTACTCTTGTGGCAAAATGTTGCTAAGTGCAATGCAAAATGAAGATCAGTATAAAACCTTTTTGTGCTCAGAATTTGTCTTCTGAATAGAGGAAACAGGCAAGTATAAAGGTAATTGTGATACAATTCCTTATAGGCTGTAATTCCTTAAAGACATAGGGACTCATAAAGCCCAGACTTGGATGTGTCAAGGAAGGCTTAATGGAAGAATAGTGTCTAAGGTAAGACAAGGGAGCAAAGTTGGTATTTTCCAGAACTCCTACTTATCCATCATCCAAAACATCTCACCCCACACATAAAATCTGTCTTATACACTATTTAATTTAATTTCTTCATTTGTTGCTTTATGTAGATATGTGACCAACCACAAGGCTTGATTTCCAGAAATCAACACTACGTCTCTTGTTCTAGAAAATAAAACTGCCAATTAGTGGACCAGAAAATTAGTCTATATAGGAATTGCAGATAATTGCAATTTGAGACTAAGATGCTGTAGCCAACACTATAGGCAAGTTCAACAGCAAAGGAGATAAACTTTAGAGAGAAAAAGAAGGAAGGTGGGAGGGGTTGTTTTGAGTGAAAGTCCATAAGAAAGCGAGAGTTCCAGGTGGTGACAGTTCTCACGGGCTGATTGCCAGGTAAGGTAGGAAATCTGCCTTCCCTTGCTGCGGGAGTAACGTAGTATTGATTTGGAAGGTGCCTCTCTTCCTGCTGGGGTCCATAACCGACAATTCTTCCTGTTGGGATCTGTAACTGATGCGCAGTGGTAGTGCATGAGGGCTTCCTCTTCTGGCTTCATTTTAAAGAGGTTTCCCTTTATTAATTTTTAGCGCTCTTTCTTCCAAAATTTGAGTTTGCAGCAGTCTCTGTAATAAGGGAATAATAAGAGCTAGTGAAAGCAAGCCCTCTCCTCCTGCCAGCTCCCGCCCACTCCCCAGGAGTTTCTTCCTAACCTGTTTCTTCCTCTCTTTTCCAAACACTAATCCTCATCCTCCTAAGCAGGTTCACCCTTCAGTTTCCTAGGTCCATGTAGACAAATTGAAGTCTAAGACGATTCATTAGCCAAATCTTTTTTCTCCTTACTGAAACAAGTTTTATGAATATCAGATGACTCAGGCCCCATATTGACTTATGTGATATGACCAAAATAATAGAGTAAAATGTGCCTTATCAATTATTTGCACACTTGCTAAAAACTACTTTTGGAGACACATTTTACCCCTTCACTTTTTCTTATAGTCCTAGTTGAAGCCACTGTTTATCAAATCCTCTCTTGAAATATCCATACTTCATTTCTTTATATTATATCCTTTCTTTCTGATCATTAGAATATTTTCTTCAAATTTTAAACAGATATTGATAAAACAGTTTAACAGTCCAAAGAAACCTTTTCTTTTTCGTTCTAGCTTCCATCCCTCTTCCTACTTTTCTCTGCCTTTTAAATACAAGTATAAAATAATTTTTCTTTATACTCCAAAATAATAAACACCTCTAAATGCTTTTGAGTGTTTTCTTTTTTGCACATCCTTGGAAATTGCTTGCACAGAAATGTTTTCAGCTGATCCACAAATGCTTTTCTTTTTATCTAACTCCAATGTTTTGTTTCAATGAGTTATCGCATTACCTATCAATTCATGTCAAAACCCCTCTATAGCTTTCTATAAAGGTAAAGTTAGAACTAATAATGATCTTAAAACATATCTGGTCTAATGGCTCTATTTTTCAAATGAGAACAATGTTGTTGAGAGACAAAATAATTTATTCAAGGTTATGTAGGTTTTTTATGGCAGAACCAAGACTGAAAATAAATACTGAATTTCCTTATTTAGTATAACATTAGTGATGCCACCTGCTACTTACTATTGGATCTTCACTCCGACATGAAAAATGAAGGGAAGGGTGAGGGCTTCTCCCACAGAATGTCTGGATTTGTATCACACTGACAGTATTTTAGAATGGAATACTCTTGGCTCTGCATTTAAGTTCTCTTTGGAGAAGGTCCAGTCAACCAAACATGGATGAAAAAGAGGAAAAGAGAATAAATAATCTCTCTGCCATTTATGATAGCACTTTAAAACAACATGAAGCTTAAATAAATGTTTTGTTGAAATATTTTTGGGACTTAAGACTCCACTTAGTGAGTAGAAAAGAACTGTATATATGTTATACATTTCTTAGACTATGTTAAAATCCATATACTAGTATACTGTATTTCCTTTTGAGAAACTTCTATTATATTGATGTTTCCAAATTTACTATAATTTACTCCCAATTTTATTCTTAAAATCATATATGTTTAAATAAAACATACTGAGAATTTTAAAAAAAGGATTTGAGCTGTGGTAGATTGATGGGCTTGGATAAGTCACTTTCAGTCTGAGTTACATTATCTATTTAAAGTAGAATAATGATCTTTAACAGTGTAAGGTATGTGAATGAAATTTTAGTTTGTAAAAGTATTCTATATAATAAAGAGGTAATATGCAAATTGACCCTCACGCCCTTGCACAAGATGGCTGCCCCCATGTGGTCACAAGATGGCCTGCAGGGGAGGGCAGTTGTGGAAAATCAGGCCGGCAGGGGAGAGCAGTTGGGGGTAACCAGGATGTCAGGGGAGGGTAGTTAGGGGCAACTGGGCCTGCAGAGAGGGCAGTTGGGGGGAATCAGAAATGCAGGGGAGGGCAGTTAGGGGCAACCAGGCCAGCAGGGGAGGGCAGTTGGGGGGGATTGGGCCGGCAGGGAAGGGCAGTTGGGGGTAATCGGGCTGGCAGGCAGGGGAGCAGTTAGGCATCAATCAGGCTGGCAGGGGAGTGATTAGGAGGTGATCAGGCTGGCAGGCAGAAGTGGTTAGGGTCAATCAGGCAGGCAGGCAGGTGAGCGGCGGTTGGGAGCCAGCAGTCCTGGATTGTGAGAGGGATGCCCAACTGCCAGTTTAGGACAGACACCCCCTGAGGGATCCCAGATTGGAGAGGGTGCAGGCTGGGCTGAGGGACATGCCCCCCCCCCATGCATGAATTTCATGCACTGGGTCTCTAGTAAGAAAATATTAAGCTTTATTATTGCACATCCACTTTCTCCAAAATGCTGTGCCTACATATATAAGCATACAATTCTACATGTTTTCTGTTTTCTACTATGTAACATCAACATCTGGAAAGCTCCAAGGCCACCTCCTCAATGAAGCTTCTATTATCTAGTCCTTTAAGGTAAAGGATTAGATAATGTACTGATTGACTGAAGTCCTTTTACTATCCTATCTAATAGTAGACAAACATGGTAATTGACCGTACCTTCACTATGCCCACCATTGGCTGATCAGAGCGATATGCAAATTAACCGCCAACAAAGATGGCAGCTAATTTGCATACTGCAGGCAAGGCGGGACAGCACGTACTGCCATCCAGGCCCCCGTGTGCGACCCGGAGGCGGGCGGGGGCTCAGGTGAAGGAAGCGATGCCAATCGCCTAGCCTGAGCCCCCGCCTGCCTGCTGGGGACACGAGGCCCTCTTTGAGAGAGAGAGAGAGAGAGAGAGAGAGAGGCAGAATTTGGCACCCCGCATCCCTCCCTGATCGACCACTGCAATTCCAAGCCAGCGAGGGCTGCCTTCAGGCCACAGCTCCAGGTCCCTCACCCCCACCCCAGGCCCGAGAGCACAGTGCTGGGCAGGGGCACCCAGGAGTTCGGGAATGCAGTGCGAGGGGCCGGCACGATGTGGCGGGGGGGCGCTGTGTTTGCACCGCCAAGTTCCCCACTTCTGCCCTGGCCCACGCATCCCTCCTCTTTCCTCTCAGAGGCCCAGCTCCTGCCTACATGCTTGCTGGGCAGGCCCAACTGCACCAGGGAGTGTGCCATGGCGATCGGGATGGCCACTTCTTAGGATGGGATGGCCGGACCACAGCGATTCATGAGGGCGATGAGGCCCGTGGGGCATGCGCAGCCCTCAGGTGGTGGGGGTGGCCGGCCAAGCTGAGTCTGGCTTCAGTGGGGTGAGTGGGAGCCCGAGGCCACCACAACCCCCACAGGTCCCAGGCAGACGGTGGCTCAGTGGAGAGTGGTGTCTCCATGCATGGTGCCCAGGGGCAGCTGTGAGCTGCTGCAACCCCACCCCACACTTCAGGGATGGGGAGAAGGCTCACAGCCACCAGCACCCTAGGCTGCACCGCCTGTGCCTCAGCCTGCCAGGTTGGAAGGGTCCAGAGCAGGTGAGCTGCTCCCTTCTTCCAGTGGTAGAACAGGGAGGAGAGCGCTGGGTGCAGGGAGGGGACCTCAGCTGGGATCCTCCTGGTGTGGGGAAGAGGCCCAGCCTGGGCCCGGTGGGGAGCTTAGGAAGTCTGGCTAAGCAGGCGCTGGTTCATACCAACTCTTACTCTGCCATCTTCCTCCAGCTCTTCAAGCTAGCCCCCCTGCCCCACCTGTCCAGGGCAACGGTCTCTGGGTGACCTCCCTGAGCTCAGACTGTGGACCTAGAGACCTCAAGGAAGAGTGCCCGGCTGGGTCAGGGCAGGGGCTGGTGCAGAAGTACCAGGGCAGAGTTGCTTCAGTGTCTCAGTGAAGTTTGCAACTGACCCAAGGAGGAAACCCAAGAGGGGAAAGGCTGGGAGGCATGAATTGCCAGCACTTTAACCACTTGAAAACAGCTCTACTTGGGATGTGAGGCGGTTGTATGTTCAGCTGAGAAGTGAGAGGGCTGAACTCCACTGTCACTGGGATCCTGTCAGTCCGAGGCCCAAGCATCCACCACGACAAGGAAAGAACAGAGCAAGGGGCCTGGAGGAAGGGAGGACAATTGAAGAAAACCGTGTCTAGACTTTCCCCAGCCCGCTCCTTCTTTCTGCTGCCTACAAGAGCCCCAGGCCCGGCCACAGTTCTGTCTCCACCTTTTAGTCCCCTATTCTCCAACCGCAGAGGAAAGAAATAAGGAAGGAGTCTGTGCTGCCTTCAGAAAGTATCTATATACCTGATCAGCCAGTTGCCTTCCACAGAGGGAGGCCAGACTGCAGCTTAGGCCCGCTCCCCACAGGGACATCAGTAGGACATCCTGTGAGGGCTCCCAGACTGTTAGAGGGGGCAGGCTGGGCTGAGGGATGACCCCGAGTGCACAAATTTTTGTGCACCGGGCCTCTAGTTTATTTATAAATGTATCTCCTTGACTTGGGAGTTTCCTAGTGACTTCTTTATCTTCTTTTAACATAAAACTTTCAATGACTAAAGCAGACATTGAGGATCAATAATAAGTTTATATCCATTTCTTATAATTATAACCTTAAGTTTAGTGCCCTTTCCACTGGTTTGTAGTTTAAAATTAATAGTGTTTTTAGCATTCATGTTATTTAATCCAACTATATTTCCATTTTACCCCTTAAAAAAAAACACCAAAATGATAGCAGAACTAGAGGGAAAAGCACACAAAGTCCCTCTCCATTTTTTTCTCTTCAGATTCAGAACAATCCTTCACTTTTCACATTAGTGCATTCTCCAGTCTTTGGTTCCTATCAAAACCATAAGCAATAAAAAAAAATTGAAGAATGGTTAATACAAGCTAGTATAGCAATATAAAAATTGAGATAGAGTTGATAAAAAAGAGGTTGTCATATTCTTCATTAATATGCCACTTAACTTTGGAATGTTTATGAAGAGAATCCCAAAATGTCTTACCTTTAAATTTGTCAATATTAAATACCAGTTTAATTATTATCATTAGTCATACTAATAGCTATATTTTTTCACATATGTTCCTTTACTAAGCACTTTATATACATTCTCATTTAATGCTGGTAACTGCCCTACAAGTTAAGTGCTGCACTATTGTTTTGTAGAAAGAAAATGGGAAAGTTGACCAAATCCGAGTAACTAACTGTAAGTGGTGGAAATGGGGGGGGGGCGGGGGGAGCCAATAGTTAACTCAAATCTTTCTGACTCCAGATTTCAAGCTCTCAATCACTATTCTTTATTTTCTCAAGTATCAACAGAAAAAAAAAGGTATATTGGTTAATGCTCTGAGAAAATTCATATATATATATATATATATATATATATATATATAGTCTTTTAAAATATATTTTCTTATTGCATATCTTTTAAAAATTGACTTCCCTTTCTATGACCTTCTATATACCTTTTTGTATTAAAGTATCCTTCACATTAATTTAATTTCCAAAGAAGTATTTTGTAAATGGAAAAATCTATAGCATAAAATAATGAGTTCCTTGCCTCTTTTTTTTGGTACAAAAATTCTTCTATTGACTTTTTTTTTTTTAACCTATGATGCAATATACTTTGCTCACCATCACTAGTTCATCTCTAACTTGTTTACAGTAGCACGGGACCAGGTGTTTGCAATGCGTTTTTGGATCAGCTAATTAACCTTCCAGAGAGAAGTGGTGAGAGCGCTGGGCAGTGGGAGACCTGTGACTGGACCACAGTGCTCCTGCCCTAGGACTGTGTGGGTTTGGAATGCCATCACTTTGCCAGCCTCCACTGAGGGACAATGAGCAACCTAATTGCTGAGTGCTGAGCACTCAATGACCCCATGTGTTCTGTATTTCAGATAACTTCCCATTCTGCATTTGCACTTAAGAGACTCAGATTTCAAGCCTTGTACTCTGTAGAATGATATGAACGTCAGAGACAAAAACGGATGTGAAGTGATGTTGATAATAATGACTGAATACATTTAAGAATACTTTTTATTCATAGCAAGATTTAAATTTTCCAAAGAACTTGTTCTAACATTGTGAAGTTCATACCAACCCAATGAAGTAAATAAAATGTATTTTCATACTTTTTTTTTTTTTTTACAAATGAGAAAACTAAGGAGTTAGCTGACTTGCTGACTTTCCTTGGGGAACATGTAAGTTGCTTGAGACTTAAAACATATGTTTACTTCCTGTTCACCTCATAAATCACCTGTACTTCATATTCAAATGCTCAAGACATAGAAATTCCATGATCTCCTTTTAACCCTGAACCTCAAAGGGGGCACCGGGATGTTAGATCCTACAATTGTTAGGTATTCCCTGAGGTAAAACACAGCAGTTCATAATAGCTCTCTACTGAGCCAATTTTACTACTTACTATCCTCCTCTCAGAATACTTAAGCCAGGTACATATTTCTTTCAAATATGCCTGCATGATGATGGCTGAAAAAAAACAAACAGTTGCTAAGAAAATGTAGAAGGAAAGAATGTTAAACAATGAATTCTGTATAACTTAGGTAGGTGAAATACCACACTTGATGCTAATTGATAAATATAAGGTTTTTATTTAACTGTGTGGTCTTTCTAAGTTGTTTAGCAATGAACCTTATGATGGAAAGAGGAGGAATAAATCCATATTTAATAGCCCGATCATGTTTTCAACTGTCTTAGCAGCCCTTAGCAGAAGTGGCTATACATGGATGAACAAATCTGTATGACTTTAGAAGTTTTTCAACATCTAAGGGAAGTTGAAACTAGAGACAGTAATGCTTTTTATTTAGTTCATGAGCTTTTTCAAGCTTAGGTGGGGTTTTTTTTCCTCAATAAGAGATAGTTAAAATTCATAGTATTCAGTATCCACCTATTGCCGTAGGGGAAGTTCAAACTTCTCGGAATGCCTGCTCAGTCTACATTACCTGCATACATTCCTAGTCACATGCCTGTAAAAAGTCCCTCAGATCCTGGCGGTCTTACTGTTCCAAGTGCATTTACATATCTGGGCTTTTATATTCTTGCTGAGTTCATACTAAATGCTGCCAGTTCAAGTCATACAACTTGCATAAAAATACCCTTACTCAAGCTCCTTATTTTTTAAATCTCTACATTCATCATATGTCCATGACATATTTTTGGCACTCCCTCTACCATTCAGCTCAGATTTACACATTATTTGCTATAGGTAGGGTATTTTTTTCCCTAGAAGGAGCTATGCCTTGTTTTATTATTCCATCTCAGACAACAAAATTCTTTTTAAAAGTAGGTGTAGTTATAAATAAACCTTCTACCTCTATTTCTACTCTCACCACCACCTCAGTCTTCACTATATAGTTCAATTGGATTTCCTACATCACTGATGACAGTGCTCAGCCCATAATACGCTATGATAAATGTATCATTTAGTAGGATTCAATTTCTCAATTTAGAAATTGCAACATATACAGAGTGCCTCAAAAAATGTATTCACACTTTAACAGCTGATAGCTCAATTTTGAAAGTGAAATATATTTTGATAAACATTGCCTTTATAATTATCCAAAGTGTGTACATACATATTTTGGAACACCCTGTATTTTCCAATTGCCCCAATACTACTAAAAAGTATTAAATATATTCATGAGAAATCAAAATTCAATTTATATCTTAGACAACAATTGGCTTATCATTCTTTTAAATATAATGCATACAAATATCGAGAGCTTATTGTAAAAAATTGAAATTCATTTGAAGGAAAACATGCTAAGCTCATAAAACCAAAACTTCAGATACTGGACCACAGTTCTGTGTGAAGCAAGTTTCCTTTTCTTGTCTGTATTTACAGTAAGCAATTCTAGACTAAACCCCATTAAGTGGAGACATTTTGATGGCCTCTTGCTGTACACAAACAGTATATTCGCTGTAAACACAATGACGGAGGTAGGAAGTGGACATCACCAAAAACTACACAAAAAAGTATACGGGCTATTACATATTTTGGCAAAGTAGATAATTAGGCATAAAAAGTTAAACACTCTTTAAAGACTTAGTAATATAGGCTTAATTAAAAATGATACTATTTCATTTCTGTCGTTGCAATATTGAATGATACACAGATTTAATTTCCAACCAAAAACAGAAGCTCATTTAGAAATTCTACTTGGAAAAAAAATATGTTTGCATATATAATTGATAAATGACCTACAGTACTATCCAGAGTCATTTGGGTTTTAACTTAATCTCCGTGTTTATAAAACTTTCAGACTATTTCCTATTCACTAGAAAAGTGTTCTTAAAAAAGAAAGAAAGAAAAGCCTTCTTATATTCCATAGTTTTCTATTATACAGTCTTTATATCTTTGCTGGAGTAGAAAGTGTGTGTGTGTGTGTGTGTGTGTGTTTGTGTGTGTAATTTATAATCTTTTCAAAATGTATTAAAATGACTCCTTAAAAAAGTCAAATTATTTAACTTCAATTTTTAGTGGGTGTTTTTAAAAAATATTTATAAAAATCTATCTATTACCTATGTTTTAAGTTAAATGATCAGTCTTTAAGGCCCACTTTATGTAAGAAATATGTCACTTTATGATTACACTTCATCCAATACAGCTGGATTACTGCTTTTCACTTTCAGATAGACATAATGAAATGTTCTTGACTGATTAGGGACATCAAAGCTATGTGCTGCTATAGGCTTATTAAGGTGAGCAGACCCTAGAAAAGAGCAGCAGTCCATTTCTCCTGTCCTTTAGAGATTTCTCATAGGTCCGCTGGAGGACAGAGGGCCAAAGAGAAGATTTTAAATATAACTGTCTCAAATCTAAGAAAACTGAGGACTGTTTACCACTAGAAGAATTACATTTCTGAGTTGGCTTTCAGAACCAATTTATGATTTCACAAGTCATATCAATTAGACTCCATTTTGGTTAAAAAGCTTTTTCTGGGGTATCATAAGACTTATTAAAGAATGAAAAAATCAGAAGAAAAGGAAGGGAGGGAAAGAAGAAGGAAAAGAAGGTAGTGGAGGGGAGGAGTGAGAAGACGAGGGAGGAAGGAAATGACCTTTGATTTTTTATCAATTTGACAAGAGACAGAATTGATGGCTCCATAGTGACTTCAATTAGGCTGCAGCTTTCTGAGATTAAACCCGAGGAGAGGGGAATGGAAAAGAGAGAGTGAATTTCATATCAAAAAATCTGTTTTCTGTTTCTGAAGGAGAATGCTTAGCTTACATACATATTATCAAACTTTATATTTTGCTTTAATTTCTTCAAGAAAGACATCATTCATATTAGAAAGATGTATCCAAGTGGTTGAATTCATCTATGCCTTGAGTAAGTGGTTGCTTTCATTTTCCAAAAAAAAGAAAGAAATATTCTGATTAGTAATAATATTAAAAGTTATTGTACAATATTTAAAATCTTCCTCAGTTTGAATCCATATGAGAATAACTTTGACTTCAGTGGAGGATGCTGTCCCACAATTACATGTCCCATCCCATTCTTCAGGATAGTGTTTTGAAGCTAAAGAAAGGAGTTGGATTGTACAAGTTCGAGCTGACAGAAGGGAATGAAAAGGAATAATATTGTGAAATTCAGAGGTATGTTTAGATGGAGTACAAATTATAAGTGCAAGTTAGGGAAAGATATTTGGGTCTTTATACATGAAAAGCACACCACTGTATAAAAAGCAACATGCTGTTTCTCCATATCTGTTAGAAAACGCCTAAAACATGTGTATACTATACTATGAACAATATATTTAGAAGTGTTCTACATAAACACAGATGTGGAATAAGTAAATCTAAGGTAATTTCCTGTGTGCTAAAGTGGAATAAAAATGTACCCAATGCATGAAAATTTTTGAAGTTAGAGCTTACGGCTATTTTGGTAGTGAAGATAACTCCCAAGTATTCATCACTATTGAAGCCCATATGAAAGTATTAAATTGCTCAAGTTTAAAAAAATTAGATGCCGTTATTGATGTCAATACCATTTTTTAAAAAATTAAATTTACTTTTTAATTCCATTTAAATTAATTTGTATGTCTCAAGAAATGTGTATATTCATAAAGAATCATTTTCCACAAAGCAGAGTTAGGGAAGAGAAATTAGCCATTTTTACCAAAATGATAAATGTAATATTTTACTTAAGCAATTTTTCCAGCTTTGTTGAGCTAGAGTTGACAAATATAAATTATAAATTATATTCAAGGCATACAATGTGATAATTTTAAATATTTTAAATATATAAATATATACAGTGAAATAATTACAGTAATCAAGCTAATTAACACATCTATCACCTCACATAGTTACTATTTTTATGTAAGTGTGCAGGAGCGGAATGGGGGGAGACAATTCTGATCTACTTATCCTCTTAGCAAATTCAAAATGCAATAAATACAATATTATTAACTATAGTAGCCATGCTGTATATTAGATGCCTAGATTTAACTCATAACTAAATGTTCATATGCTTTCACCAACATCTCCTCATTTTCCCCAGCCCCCAGCCACTGGCAACAACCATTTTACTCTCTTCTTCCGAGTTTTGCTCTTTAGATTCGTGTATGATGAGACCATGAGTATTTGCCTTTCTGTGTCCAGCTGGTTTTACTTAGCATAATGTGCCCCTGGTTCATTGTGTTGTTGCAAATGGCAGGATTTCCTTCTTTTTTATTAATTAATATATTTCATGGTATATATACCATATTTTCTTTATTCACTCATCTGCCTATAGCCACTTAGGTTGTTTCCATATCTTGTCTGTAGAGGGTTGAACCCAGGGCATGGACTGCTTCAGGTTGTACAGCTGGACTGAGGTTGGCATGCCTTTACCTGAAGCACGGGCAGGTGTGGCTTCTCCCAGGAGCCTTGGTGGATGGATGGTGCTGATAGCAGGACCTAGACCAAATGAGGCCATAGCCAGGTTCATAGGGTATGTGGCTGTTTCTAGGAACATAGCCCAGACCAAGGTCTACCAGCCTTCCATCTAGATGCAGGCCAGTCTTCTTAAACGAGCCTCCTCTGTCTTGGACTCCACTGCGGTTTCACAGTCTTCTACCTGGACCCCGTAGATCCCACAAAAGCACTTTTGTCCATGGATGGCTGCCAAATTGTTGTTGCTGTGGGAGAATATGAGCAGGGGACCTTTTATTCTGTCATATTGATAATGTCCTGTTTAAGTAATTTTTAGAAGACATGTCTAAATAAAACAAAATTGAATCTCATGAGCATTTTACAATTTTTAACCTGTAGAAAAACAATTCAGCATTAAGAGATATTATTGTGTATGACAGTCGTAAAATGTTTTAGTACATGCAGATTTTTACTAAACTTAATAAAGTAGTTACAATAGAAAATTAATAGATTTATGCTAAAATCCCCTCATGCTTCTGTACATACCACCCAGTCACAAAGTATAAGAAGTTTTAAGAAGTTAGACTAAATATGTTGACAACTGGGTAGATTATCTTTAAATAATAGAAACATAGTATTATAAGAAAATTACAATTTTACCTCCTGTCCATAATCAATAAACCTGAAGTCAAGGAAAAAGTCATAGTATTTATTTCCTTGTGATTCATCTATGTCTTTTTGGGCAATGATACAAACTATTCACATTTTACTTATTTGTTTAGCTAGATAATAACATTTTCCTGCAAACAAAAAATAACTTAAAAAAGATGCTTCAGACTTATTGTGTAATTGAATACATAAGTTGCTGTTGTAATTTCTTGGTGAAAATTATAAAATCAAACAAGCAAGGTGTGCAAAGCAGGGTAATTTTTCCCTTACCACTTGAGAGAAATTGAGACTCTCAACTCCAGCTGCTCTAAGAAGAATTGTAAACGGCTGTCACCAGGCCAAAGCAACACCGGAACAGCTCTGTCTGTAGTCTCAGGCCAGGGAACATTTTCCATTTCATAACTCACTCCCCAGATGTATGCTCATAGCTCATGTACACGGAAAACAGAACAATAAGTCCTTAAGTATGCTCATGGGCAGGTTTTCACAAGGGCAAGTTTATAAAATAGCATGCCTGCTTAAAGAATTATTCCCTTGCTTTCTCTATTTGTTCCTAAATTATCAATTTCCCATGGAATTAAAATGTGTGAAAATGTTCCTCACATGGTCACTTTACTTGGAAGTCATGTTTAGATAGTGAGTTTTCACTAGCTTAAATTTCCAGCTAGTTGTTGTTTTTTTGTTTTGTTTTTGTTTTTTGTTTTTTCTCCATAAGCAATTTTTGCTGGTGGGCAATTTGCTAGAAGGCTTTCTGTCTGTTGCTGGTGTGTTACAGCTGTGTGTTCAAAGAAATTTAAAAAAAAATGCCACTCTAAAACGCCTTATGTTAATGTTATAAAGTGAGTAACTTTATCGCAGTCCCAGAGGGAGATTGTGGATTCATGGACATTCTGGAACTGAGTCAATGTATTCCTGGGGGGAAAAATGAAAGAATCTAGATTCACATTGAGGGTTCTTAGAGCAGTCTCCATCTAGAATAGCAGAAACCATACCTGCCAAGGAAGAAATATTTTCTAGATTAGTAAAAAATACTTTCTTTAAGAAACCTGTGTTGTAACATTAAGCAACAAAATGTCAAGTCTAAGAAAATGGTATCTAACCTAATGAGCTATATCTTTTGGAAAATTTTGAACGTAATTAGAAATTAACCATGCTTCCTCATGGTTTCCACTTACAGAGCATGCAAAGCAAATGCTGCCCCACTTGAGCTATGCAACATTTTGATACTGAACTCACTTCATTTTCAGGAAGTAATTTACAAATAAATAGCAGTTTCTTCTCACACATTGTACATTCTATATTGAAATGTTTTCAAAAAATGTACATACTCTTCGTGTTATAGTTAATACTATTACATGTTAAACTCTAAATTCCATATTTCAGTGAAGCTGCCCAATCATTTAAAGTTACTTAATGAGGAGTATAAGTAGTATTTGTGTTTTTATTAATAACTCAATAAATTAGAAGAGTTGTGAACTTGTGACTATTTGTGTTTCATAATAGTATCTAAAATATCCTTTATGAATCTTCCCTTTCCTTAGTCCATCTGACATTGCTCCCAGGTACAAGGGTGGGCATATGATCCAGGCCTTACTAACAGAACATCCAGACTACAGTGATTAGTTCAGATTGGGCATATACTATATAATAAAGCCCTAATAGGCAAATCGACCAAACGGTGATGTGCACTAACCACCAGGGAGAAGACACTTAATGCAGGAGCTGCCCCATGTTGGTCAGTGCCCTCCCACAGAGGGAGCGCCGCTCAACCAGAAGCCAGGCCCAAGGCTGGCGAGCACAGCGGCGGTGGCAGGAGCCTTTCCCGCCTCCACAACAACACTAAGGACACCTCGGGGAATATCCGCCTGGGAGAGCGGGCCTAAGCCGGCAGGCAGACATCCCCTGAGGGGTCCCAGACTGTTAGAGAGTGCAGGCTGGGCTGAGGGACCACCCCCGCCAGTGCACGAATGTGGTGCACAGGGCCTCTAGTGATTCAGATTGCATCTATGAGAGTAATCCCAGGATTATTGGCAGCCTCCAGCCTGCACCAAGAGGGATCTTACTTTAAATGGAGCAGTGGTTCTCTAAGTGCAGTCCTTGGACCGGCAGTATCATCACCAAATGAATACTTGTGAAACAAGAAAATCCTGAGGCTCCACTCCAGACACATTGAAACAAAAATTCTGGGTGTGAAACTCAGCAATCTACCCATGCTGTTTACATTTTTGCCAACATGATTTTATTCACCAAGTTCTCTGTGATTGGATGTAATTGCCCTTTTGCTGCATGTTTCAGTTTGATTCTTTTTCAAGGAGTAATTCGAAAGCTCTTTCTTCCATTAAGCCATTCTTGATTTTTTTAAAAATTATCTTCTTTGAATTTTATTTTCACATTTTATGTGCCACTTCTGAGCATTTAAAATGGCTCACTTGCATTATTGTTAATTATGTGCATATCTCATTTACCCCATTAACTTAAAAACACTCAAGGAACAAAAGACAATCTTGTCTATAATTGTAACTCCAAACATTGGTGTTGATGAATGAATATCTAGATATTCAGCATATAAAAAATTAGATGGATGAACTGTAAGGGCTGAAAATATTTTTTCAGGCATTAACTAATTCCAAGCCCCTTTAAAAATACATCAGTGTTCCTTCCTAATGCTCTTTACAGATTAAAAATTTATGAGAGTAGTTAATGCATTTAGCTTTTCTGAGAGATCATTTCTATTTTAGATTATCAGATAACGGAGTTGTAACTTGCTACCCATTTCAACCCAGTGGTGAATATATTCCTGGACTTTCACAAGCTGAAACAGAAAGAATATCGGACAAAAACTGAGGTTGATTCTAGGAATGAGATGCTTATCCATGGGCAAGGCACGTAAGCCCTATATTTCTCAGTTTTTCTGTCAGTAAAAAAACACTTTATTCCAGATTTAAAATGTGATTTATATTTGTGTTATCATGTGACAAATGAACAAGGCAAACAAAACATATGTTGAAATTTAGATTACTAAAATGTATATGTGTATATACATATTCAATAGTTGTATAAGTTTTCTAGAATTTGGCGATGTTGGGACTGCATTAATATTGTAATTAAATTCAAGTAATAATTGAATAAATATCTCAGAGGTAGTTAGGATAGATCCAGTTACAATTAGCAGTTTAAAAATACTAAGTGAAAAGTCCTCTTCCTAATACCCAAACTATTAAAAGCAGCAGGAATCATAGAATAAATGTGTCTGAAACTATTAAAAAGCAAAAGATTATGTGGATTGTGTAGCAAAAATTTGACTCCATCCAAAATTATAAAAGGATCTAGAACAACTTTATCTAGATGACACTGGGCCAATCATGATATAAATCTGCTTTCATGTGTGTTGGAATAGATTAAGATGCAAAAAGTGTTTGGAAATTAGTTTAGACAGTACAAGCATCACGAATATGGAATATGAACCTTGAAGAATGACAGTAAGTTAAAAACTAGGACTTTAAAACATCAGAAACCTTTAGAGAAATAATACAAGTGAAGACACTGTCAAATTCCATGAAGTAAAAGCTTAGAAAGAGGGGCTACTTTGACTATTTGCCTGGAAAAAAATGCATTAGGTTTAAGAAGAGAAAAAATAATTTCCGCTTTATTTTCTCCTTGTACCATCACTTATCATTCATTCATATGTGTTTAGAACCAATGTGTGTAAGGCACTGTGCTAAGAACTAGGGAAATAGCAATGAAGGATGTGGAAAGAGATCTATGTCCTGAAGAAAGTTAACACAGAGTGGGGCAAAAGTAGATTTATAGTTGTGAGTACACGAAACACAGAATTTATTCCTGTATTATTATTTATTAATAATCGTATTATTTTTCATATGAAGAACTGTAGACCTACTTTTGCCTCACCTGGTATATTATTGAATGTTTACTTTTTAGTGTTTCTTTATTCTTATACTTTGAAAAGGTGGTGAAACTATTAAAACCAAGATTGTGGACTCCAAGTAGATATGGTATAAACAAATTATCCTGCACTTACAAAGAGATCTTTTTTATTTGTTTTTTTCTTTATTAAGGTATTACATATGTGTTCTTATCACCCCATTGTCCCCCCACCCCCCACTCATGCCCTCACTGCCCTGTTGTCTGTGTCCATTAGTTTTAAAGTCAGGGGGTGACATAGAGGAGTTGAGCTAATTGAATCCCATGTTTTCTACTATTTTTTGAGAATCGACCTAAGTGATAGGATCAAGTAATAAGACCCCGCTTATTACTTGTTCCTATCACTCAAAGCCAGGTTGATTCTCAAGTATCAATTAGCTCAACTCCTCTCTGTCACCCCTGCCTTTAACACCAAGTATTGACTGCAAGGTTCTTCATGATGTTTTGCCTGTCTCTTAGTTCAGGCTCCTCTTTTGCCCTTTCCCAAACTGCATGCCACAGGCCAGTTACAACAAACTATTTACAGTTTCTCAAATTAGTTTATTCTCTATGATTTTATATAAACTGCTCCATTTTTTTAAATGTTTTTCTTTTACAAAATTAGAAAATGCCTATTTACCCTTAAAAAGTTTCTGGTGAGGATAACAATGAAATACAAGGGAACGTCATTATTTTAATAAAGGATAAAACAAAAAGCCTACAGCCAATGGTTAAAACAAAAAGGCTACCGCCTACCTAATGGTCAAATAGTGCAATCTCTTCTATTCTGAGATTGGCAAAGACACTGCATGAGATATCTATTCAGTGCAATAAAACAAGAAGAAGAAGAAAAAAACCAAAACTAATTCACAGCTTCTTGTACATAGAAAATTTAAGTGAAGCTATAGATAAACTATAAGAATTAATAAGTGAAACTGACAGGGTGAATCAGTATAAGACCATTGTATTTCTCTATGTCTACCTTTAAAAATCTGAAAATTGGCCCAGCCAGTGTGCTTAGTGCTTGAGCATCGACCTATGAACCAGGAGGTCACGGTTCGATTCCTGGTCAGGGCACATGCCTGGGTTGCAGGCTCGATCCCAGGAGACATGCAGGAGGCAGCCGATCAATGATTCCATCTCATCATTGATGTTTCTATCTCTCCCTCTCCCTCCTTCTCTGAAATTAATAAAAATATATATTTTTAAAATCAAAATTAATGCCACAGCAAATGTGTGTGTGTGTGTGTGTGTGTGTGTGTGTGTGTGTAAAAACTGACCCATTTTTTGGTGACTTCATTGAAAATTTATTAAGATATACACATAAGATTTGCATACTTTTCTACATATACATTATATTCAGTACTTTAAAATATAAAATACATATTTTTCTGAGAAAAAAAAAGTTTTATTTCATTCACTGTTTCTAGAAATTTTTCTTTTCTGCTTTTCATGTATTTATTGTAGCAGCTTTTAAACATGGTATGGAATGGTCTTCTTTTCAGCCCTGCTCTGAAATGAGATTAGGTGAGATACACTTTTTGGCATTTATGAATGGGAACAAAAGGAACTTTTAATATAAACATGTTCTGAATGGGTCATTGACTTGTTGAAAGCTCCAAAGACAGATGTTCAAATTTTATATAATACTCCCATTTTTAAACCTGTTCTTCCTATACATTTTTAAACTAATAGCATTTTGCAACCTGATGTCCTAGGAGTATTTTAGGCAAATAACCAAGAAAATTCCAATTTAAATAAACTACTTAGTTAAAATTTAGCCCAGATATCAGCTGAATTTAGAATTTAGATGAAGTTGGCTTAAGTCCTCATAGCAAGTGTTATGGAATATCCCAAGGCCTAGGTAAGGTTTCCATCAATTTTCTGAGGAATTGTGTGTTTTCACACTGACATTCTGCTTCCTTTGGCTCAACCTCTTTAGTGTCTTAAGTGTTGTGACTGTTCTTTCTTATCTGTTTGCATTTTCCAATCTCCTTGTTGACTGCATTAATTTGCATTTATATGTGTTCACTTTATTTTTAATTATTAACTGTGATCTCTTATTAAAATTTGCACTGGGCTTTAAAAATTATCTCTTTGTCTCCTCCAAAGGGATATTGGGGCTCAATCTGGGCCATTCAATTAATTAGATGCCCTAAAATAATACAGGCCCTATTTATAATGCTTACTATGCTTTTTATTTCTACTTAGCATTTCTGAGGAGAATCAGTAATCATGTGAAAAATAGTCTCTAACTGGGTATTTTCCTCTTCAAAATACCATATTCTAAGTGTAATTTATGATTTAGAATGAAAGTAGCCACCATTTATGACAAGAACAGTACCCCAGTTCCTTTCATATTCAATACCTCATATAATTATAATGTTCACATAACTAGAGCATTTATCAGAATTAGGATTCTTTAACCTGCCATCTAACTCTTATCTTAGATCATTTGAATTCTTAATTGAATCCCTAACATCAAATTTATTATAATAAGATATACCAATATTTGCATTAAAATTCTGTCCAAACACCAAAGAAAAAATCCGTAAGAACACTGAGATCAATGGTTAGTCAACAGATATGACTTATTTCTAAAACCAGAAGTCTCTCTGGATGGTTTCCAGAAAGTGGACAAAGACATATAATCTAACACATCATAAAGTTTAAGTACTTTCTTTAGACATGGAATTTTCTACAAATGTGTTGATTTTCTGTTCTACTCTTTAAGAACAGTTACATGAGCAAATATGAAAAACACTTAAACTATAAAAATAAGAAAAAATAAAATCAATGATGTGGTCAATTGTTGTAGTTAATCTGTTTATATTATTATTTTTCTAAACTCTCCATGTCTAAATTTCTTAACAACTGCAGTTATTATATACCAGAGGCCTGGTACACAAAATTTGTGTACAGGGAGGGGGGTGTGTGTCCCTCAGCCCAGCCTGCGCTCTCTCCAATCTGGGACCCCTCAAGGGATGACCAACTGCCCACAGTCGGACATCCCTCTCACAATCTGGGACTTCTGGCTCCCAACCACTCGCCTGCCTGCCTGATTTCCCCTAACTACTTCTGCCTGCCAGGCTGATCACCTCCTAACCACCACCCTGACAGCCTGATTGACAACTAACTGCTCCCTTGCCGGCCCAATTGCCCCCAACTGCCCTCCCCCGCAGGCCTGGTTGCCCCCACTGCCCTCCCTTGCAGGCTTGGGTCACCCCCAACTGCATTCCCCTGCAGGCCCTGTCCTAACTGCCCTCTCCTGCAGGCCTGATTGCTCCCAACTGCCCTTCCCTGCCAGCCATCTTGTGGTGGCCATCTTTGAATACATGGGGGTGGCCATCTTATGTCCATCCACATGGGGGTGGCCATCTTGGTGGCCATCTTGTGTGTTGGAGTTATGGTCAATTTACATATTATCTCTTTATTATATAGGATGTAGTTGATAAACGCATTCTGATATATATAAAAATTTTGAGAAAACACTTCAGCTTACAGAGCAATATGTTCTTCACCTTAAGGATAAACGCAATCATTTATTTGATCACTTCATAATCTGCCTGTGCATTCATTCTTGCTGGACTCCGCTTGGAAGGGATCACCAGAGAATGATGTCTTAAAGATCTATCTTAAAGTGATGCCTCTCACTTTTCCTCTTCCTCCCCGTCTTTATTATTATTATTACTAGAGGCCCGGTGCATGAAATTTGTGCACTGCGGGGGTTGTCCCTCAGCTCAACCTGCACCCTCTCCAATCTGGGAACCCCTCGAGGAATGTCCTACTGTTGGTTTAGTTGGACATTCCTCTCACAATCCAGGACTGCTGGCTCCTAATTGCTCACCTGCCTGCCTGATTGCCCCCAACCGCTTCTGCCTGCCAGCTTGATTGCTCCCTAACTGCTCCCCTGCCGGCTTGATTGAGGCCTAACTACTCCCCTGGGAGCCCTATCACCCCCAACTGCCCTCCCCTGCTGGCTTGGTCACCCCCAGCTGTCCTCGCCTGCCAGCCTGATGGCCCCCAACTGCCCTCCCCTGCTGGCCTGTTCACCCCAACTGCCCTCCCCTTCCGACCTGATTGCCCACTACTGTGCTCCCCTGCTGGCCATCTCGTGGTGGCCATCTTGTGGAGGCCATCTTGTGATGACATGCAGATGGCCATCTTGTGATGACGAGAGGGCCCAAGAGCCACTTAAGCTTTTATTAGTATACTAGAGGCCCGGTGCACAAAGATTTGTGCACTCGGGGGGGAAGGGGGGGGGTCCCTCAGCCCGGCCTGTGCCCTCTCGCAGTCTGGGATCCCTCGGGAGATAACGACCTGCTGGCTTAGGCCTGCTCCCGGGTGGCAAGGGCAGGCCCAATCCCTAGGTGCAGCCCCTGGTCCGGCTCAGAGCAGGGCCGATTGGGGAGTTGGGGCGCCACCCCATGTCATGCACAGAGCAGGGTGGATCGGGAGGTTGCGATGCCACCCTCAGTCACGCTCAGGGTGGGGCCGATTGGAGGGTTGGGGCACCGCCCTCTGTCACACTCAAGGCAGGATCGATGGGGAGGTTGCGGCGCCACCCCCTGTCACTCACAGAGCAGGGCGGATCAGGGGGTTGGGGAGCTCCCCCCTGTCACTCACAGAGCAGGGCCCATCAGGGGGTTGAGGAGCTCCCCCCTGTCACTCACAGAGTAGGGCCGATAGGGGAGTTAGGGCACCACCCCCTGTCACACACAGAGCAGGGCGGATCAGGGGGTTGGGGCGCCACCCTCTATCACCCACAGAGCAGGCCCGATCAGGGGGTTGGGGCACCACCACTGTCACACTCAGGGCAGGGCCGATGGGGAGGTTATGGCTCTACCCTGTCACACACAGAGCAGGGCCTGTGGGGGGGTTGGGGGGTGTTGGGACGCCGCACCCTGTCACACACAGAGCTGCAGGGCGATCAGGGGGTTTGGGCGCTGCCCCCTATCACGCTGATCCGGTGCCAGGAGGCCTCGCTGCTCCGCTGCTCCCGGTGCTGGGAGGCATATTACCCTTTTACTATATAAAATAGAGGCCTGTGGGCAGGCTGGTTTGCCCTGAAGGGTGTCCTGGATCAGCGTGGGGGTCCCCACTGGGGTGCCTGGCCAGTCTGGGTGAGGGGCTGAGGGCTGCCTTAAGGCTGGTGATTGACTGAAGCTCCCAACCGCTCCTTTTTTTCTTTTTTCTTTTTTTTTATTCTGGGCCAGCTTTAGCTCTGGCTCTAGCTCTGAGGCTTCCGCTGCTGGTTTGTTTGTGTTCTATAATCGAAACAATGTATAACTCCAGCTCTGAGATCCCTGCGGTTTTGTTTAGCTTCTATATTTGTTACAAAGTTTCAAACTGCCAGCTCAGAGGCCGGCAGCACAGGCGGGGAACGTTGGAGTCCTCCTTCACTGAAGCAAGCAAGCCTCATGTTCGCTTCCAGCTGCCTGGCTGCCGGCCACCATCTTGGCTGACAGTTAATTTGCATATACTCACTGATTAGCCAATGAAAAGGGTAGCGGTTGTACGCTAATTACCATGTTTCTCTTTTATTAGTGTAGATATTATTAACAACTTTTCTTATCTACTCTAGGATTAGCTTGGATTAGTAATTAGCCAACTTTGTTTAACTCAACTTTTTCAAGCAAGCACCAAACAAAATGCAGACACAGAAAACACTGATCAGAATATTCTAAATCCATTCATTCACCACTTTTAGCTATTCATTTTCACTATATTGAACAAATTCAGCTAAATTGTTTGAGATCTGGTGTTGGGAAAAACCCTCAGCAGCTACAGAAGAACAATACATACAAAGAAACCAATGCTACAGCAAATGCTGGCATAATACTTACCTTACCCAGATTCATACAGTTGATTATTTTTAGCCATTTTTTTCAGTTTAATATTGTCTAAAGACAATAACAGCAGCAATAACAGAACATCAGCTTTATATTGTTTACAGAAACATTCTAAAATATAAGGGTTTGGAAAGTTTGAATATAAAGAAACAGAAAATTATAGCAAAGAGTAGCAAAAAGGAAGCTGGTAGAGTTTTGTTAAAATGTAACAAAATAGCTTCAAGGAATAATCTTTACTTAAAATTACAAGAGCTCCAATAACATGGATTTAAATTATAGAAGTCAAAATATAATAAAACTAAAATGAGAAGTAGACAAATGTACAATAACTGTAAAATTTTACTAAATCATTTCTAGAACATTTAAACAATTAATAAAGCTATAGAAGTTTGAAAAACATATTTTTATTTTATTATTTTTTGACTTTTTATAAGTGTTCATTTTAATCAAACAAAGGATACACCAGGAAGCAAGATCTCAACAGACCAAGAAGAATGCTTCCTGAGCAACATATTTTTAATATGTAGAATGTTACCCATCAAAAAATGGAGTATAGCTATTTTAAACAGCAAATGTAAGAAACATTTGCAATTATTGACCAAAAATAATGACCATTTGTTGAACAGTAAAGTAAGGCTTTAAAAAATACAAAAAGTTTGAAATACAGAATTTTCTTTGACCATAATTCATTATATTTCAAATCATAAACAAAAAACATATTAATAAATGCCTATATTTATTGAATATAAAAATAATTTTTTAAATAGCTTATATATAAAATAAGATATCATAGTAGAAAATAATAAAGTTTTAAAATAAATGGTAATAAACTACTACATAACAATATTTTTCAGTGTACTGAAGCAGTAGAGGAACAATTATATTATTTTAATACATATATTAACAAAGAAGAAAGGCCAACACTAATGTACTAACCACCAACCTAAAATATTATAGAACAAGTAACAAAATAATATTTTAAAAGGAAAAATTAATAATAAAAGAGCAGAAATTTAATAAAACAAAGAGAGCAAAACTGTTTCTTGAATCATAATAAAATTGATAGATCTGGATTATAGGTCTTAAACAAATCTTTGAAAAGGGAAAGACAATTCACAAATAGCTGATATTAGGTTATCAGATATTTAAAAGATAATGAGAGAATGTTATAAACAACTATATGCAAAATGTGAAATGGAGAAATCACTAGAAAAATACAACTTACAAAACTTAAATCAAAGAGAAAACCCAAATAATTCTATAAATCCTATTAATTATTCTACTGTTTGGGTACCTAACTCTTTAATTTAAATCTTTTTTGTAACTGTTTTACATTTTTTCAGCCATACTATTGAGAAAATATGTGTCAATAAATAGAATATGAAATTCTAATGTGAAGAAAGAAAAGAAGACTAGGAGGATCAAACATGGCAGCCAACAGGAAGTTAGAAAGGGAGAGAGTGTGAATGAGTAAAGGAGCAAGAGAGGAGTGTGTGGACATGTAGAGTGTGTGTGTGTGTGTGTGTGTGTGTGTGTGTGTGTGTGTGTGTGTGAGTGTGGGTCAGTTAGGTCTTGCAGGAGTCGTGGGGACTGGCGGAGCAGGCTCTCTTAGATGGGGAGCCCCTGCTATCACCACAGGCACTCCTTGGCCAATGCAGCTTTGGCCGAGAGCCCAATCCACCTTGAAGAAGGGAGCAGCAGAGGCCAGGAGCAAAGCCACACCAACACCGAAACTGGCCTCAGACACCACCCCAGACCTGTGCAGGGAGCTGCTTGCTAGCCATAACCCATGTGGAACCACCACCGTGCCCCAGCAGTGAGTAGTGCAGTACCTCTCGACAGTATCCAAGATGTCTATAGTAAGCATTCACCAGAGTGACCCCCTGCCCAAGGCCGCCTCACCAGCCCACCAAGGGGGACCCCTGTACCCACCCCAGCCCCAGGCCCCAGAACCTTGCTGCCAGTCTGATCCAGAGTAACACAGCATGCACCCCACTCCAGGCCACAGGAGAGTGTACTCTATTCAACCCAGAGCAACCCGTGCCGGCCCCACTTTGTGTTCGGAAGGGGTACTCAGAGCACCCAGTGCCTGTTCCAACCCAGGCCCAGGGACTTGCTGTGGGGAGTGAACTGGAGTAACCCAGCACAGGCCCCACTCCAGGCCACAGGAGAGCACTGACTTTGCAACCCAGAGCAAGCCACATCCCCTCCACCCTAGACCCTGGGAGGGGCTAGTGGAGCAACCCATCTCGCACCTCATTCAGCACTGCTGTGCCAACCTAGAGTAACCCAGGGCATGAGCCACTCTAGGCCACAGGAAACCACTGCCAGGGAGACCTAGAGCAATCCAGTGAGCCCAGCTAGGGGACACAGGACCACACTGGAAATGCACTGCCAGAAGGACCTAGGGCGCTATCTTGCCTTGGGTGCTGGGGCCACACAGGGAATTGCATGCCAGAGGGCTCTGGGTCCTCATAGGAGTCGCACATCATAAGAAATGTGCATGTGCCCCCACCAACTCTGAGTATCTAAAGCAGACCACTGAGGGACCAGAGCTGTGGGAGAAGAGGGTACAACTCAGAGCAGAGACAATAAAGATGTGAAACTCAAGGCAGACCCAGAGTCCAGACTAACGAATGAGTCCCAGATGATTGAACTATTAGGGACTTCAACCTTTCAGACTCCAAGCAGGGTGCCCAGGGTCAGAAAGAGATAGCTAAAATGGAGAGACAAAGAAACAATCCCCAAAGGAAAGAAAAGGAGGAGTCTCCAGAAAGGGAACTAAATGAAATGGAGGCAAGCAATATGTCAAAGAAAGAATTCAGAGTAATTCAGTTTATAAAGATGCTCAACCAGCTGGATGAGAAATTCACCATCATATGCAAAAATCAAGAGAAAATGAAGAATGACATAATGGCATTAAAGAACACACTGGAAGGTTTCAGCAGTAGACTAGAAGAAGCAGAGGACCAAATCAGTGAGTTAGAGACAGGGCAGAAAATCACACCCAATCTGAACAGCAATTGGAAAAATATTTAAAAAGCAGGAGGAGAGTTTAAGAGAGCTTTGGGACAACATGAAATTAAGCAACATCACATAATAGGGGTGCCAGAAGGACAAGAAGAGGAGCAAGGATTAGAAAACTTATTTGAAGAAATAATGACAGAAAACTTCCCTGACTTGGTAAGAAAAAAGTCACACATGCACAGAGTCCCAAACAAGATGAACCCAAAAAGCCCACACTAAGACTTGTCAGAATTACAATGGCAAACGTTAACGACAAAGAGAGAATATTAAGTGCTGCCAGAGAGAGACAGAAAGTTACCTACAAGGGATCACCATTGAACTATCAAATTATTTCTCAACAGAAACACATCAGGCAAGAAGGGAATGGAATGAAGTATAGAAGTGATGCAAAGCAAGGGACTGAATACAGGAATACTCTATCCAGCAAGGCTATCATTCAAAATTGAAAGGGAAATCAGGAGCTTTGCAGACATAAAATGACTAAGGGATTTTATTAACACCAAGCCAACAATGCAAGAAATGCTAAAGGGACTGTAGTAAAAAAAGAAATAGAAAGAGAAGAAAGAAAACAGGCATAAAGAATTAAAATGGCAAAAAACAGGTCCTTTTCAATAATAACCATAAACATAAATGGATTAAATGCTTCAATCAAAAGATGTAAGGTGGCTGAGTGGATAAGAAAACATGACCCATATATTTGCTCTCTACAAGAGACCCATCTCAGAACAAAGGACTCACACAGACAAAGTGGAGGGATGGGAAAAGATTTTTTAGTCAAATGGAAAAGAAAAAAGAAAAAGCTGGAGCAGCAATACTTATACCTGACAAAATAGACCTCAAAGTTAAGTCCATAACAAGAGATAAGGAAGGCCACTTCTTAATACTAAAGGGATCAATACAACAAGTGGATATAACTCTGGTAAATATATATGCACTCAATGCAGGAGGAACCAAATACATAAAAAACCTTCAGAAAGATATCAAGGGTGAGATCGACAGCAATACAATTATAGTAGGGTTCTTTAATACCCCATTGACATCACTAGATAAATCTTCTAGACAAAAAAATCAGCAAAGAAATAGCAATCCTAAGTGACTTACTAGATCAGATGGAACTAATTGACATCTTCAGAACATATAACCCCAAAGCTATGGAATATACATTCTTCTTGAGTACTCATGGGATATTTTAAAAGATAGACTACCTAATAGGAAACAGGCAAAATATCTTCAAATTCAAGATGATTGAAATTATATAAAGCATCTTCTCAGATCACAATGGCATAAATTTAGAAGTCAACTACAATAAAAACAATTAGAAAATCCAAACACTTGAAGGCTAAATAGCATGCTATTAAACAATGATTGGATCACCAGAGAGATCAAAGAAGAAACATCCTGGAAACAAATGAAAACACAACAATCCAAAATCTATGAGACACAGTGAAAGCAGTACTGAGAGGGAAGTTCATAGCTCTACAGGTCTGACTCAAAACAAAACAAAACAAGAAAAACTGGTAAGAAATTATCTAACCCTACAACTTAAAGAATTAGAAAGAGAGCAACAAAAAAAGCCCAGGGTAAGTAGAGAAATGAAGTAATAACAATCAGAGAGGAAATAAATGATATAGAGACAAAAAACAAACAAACAAACAAACTCCAGGGATGCAAGGCTGGTACAATATCCACAAATCAATAAACATGATACATCACATAAACAAATTGAGAGACAAAAACCACATGATCTTTTCAATTGATGCAGAAAAAGCATTTGACAAAATCCAACACCCTTTCTTGATAAAACTCTCAGCAAAGTGGGAATAGAGGGATCATACCTCAACATAATAAAAGCCTTATATGACAAGCCTACTCAATGGGAAAATCATACTTAATAGGAAAAAACTAAAACCATTTCCCCTAAGAACAGGAATAAGACGGGTATGTTCACTTTCACTACTCCTGTTTGATATAGTATTGGAAATGCTAGCCATAGTGATCAGACAAAAAGAAGAAATAAAAGGTTTCCAAATTGGTAAAGTAAAACTGTTCTATTCTCAGAGGACATGATATTGTACATAAAAACAAAAACTCTAAAAACTCCATCAAAATGCTACTAGACTTAATAAATGAATTTGGCAACATAGCAGGATACAAAATTAACATCCAGAAATATATGGCATTTTTATAGAACAACTAGAGGCCTGGTGCATGAAATTCATGCACGGGTTGGGGGAGAGGTTCCCCTCAGTCAAGCCTGCACCCTCTCTCCAATCCAGGACCACTCAGGGGATGTCCGACTGCCGATTTAGGCCCAATCCTGGGTATCAGGCCTAAACCGGCAGTTGGACATCCCTCTCACAATCCTGGACTGCTGGCTCCTAACTGCTCACCTGCCTGCCAGCCTGATTGCCCCTCACTGCCCCCCCCACTGGTCTGATTGCCCCCAACTGCCCCCCTGCTGGCCTGGTCTCCTCACTCAGCCTGCCGCTCGGTGATTTGGTCATCCCTCAAACCCCCTGAGGGCCAGATTGTCCCACACAGCCTGCTGCTTGGTCGTTTGGTCACCCCTCAAACCCCTCTGTCAGGCAGGTCACCCCACGCAGCCTGTGGCTCAGTCGTTTGGTCGCCCCTCACTAACCCCCCTGCTGGATGGGTCGCCCCATGCTGCCTGCTGCTAGGTCGTATGGTCGCTCCTCACTAACCCCCTGCTGGTCTGGTCATCCCACACAGCCTGTTCGGTCATCCATTCGGTTGCGATGGTCACTTAGGCTTTTATATAGCTAGATAATAAACTCACACACAAAAAGGAAACTAAAAAATCAATCCCATTTACCTATGCAGTAAAAAAAATTAAGATATTTAGGAATAAACTTAAGTAAGGAGGTAGAAGATCTATACTTGGAAAACTATAGAACATTGAAAAAAGAGATAGATGAAAATATAACCAAATGGAAGAATATACTGTGTTGACAGACTGATAGAATCAACATCATTAAAATGTCCATACTACCCAAAGCATTCTATAGATTCCATGCAATCCCCATTAAAATACCAACAGCATGTTTCACAGACCTAAAACAAACTCTCCAAAAATTCATCTGGAATAAAAAAAGACCCTGAATAGCCGCAGCAATCCTAAGAAAGAAGAACAAAATTGAAGGGATCACAATACCATATATCAAGCTATATTACAAAGCCACTGTTCTCAAAACTGCCTGGTATTGGCCCTATAACAAACATATAGGACCAATGAAACTTAACAAAGAACCCATAAATCGACCCAAGCCATTATACTCAATTAATATTTGACAAAAGAGGCAAGAGCATACAATAGAGTCAAGTCTCTTCAATAAATGGTGCTAGGAAAATTGGACAGATACATGCAAAAAAATGAAACTAGACCATCAACTTACACCATACACACACACACAAAAAAAAAACCCTCAAAATGGATAAAAGACTTAAATGTAAGACAGGAAACCATAAAAATCTAAGAAAAATCCATAGGCAGCAAAATAGACATATCTCCTAGCAATATCTTTACTGATACAGCTCCTAGGGCAATGGAAACTATGGAGAAAATAAACAAATGGGACTACATCAAAATAAAAAGCTTCTGCACAGCAAAAGAAACTATCAACAAAACAGCAAGAAAGCCCACTGCATGGGAGAACATATTCGCCAATGTTATCACTGATAAGGGTTTAAACTCCAACATTTATAGGGAACTCATACAACTTAACAAAAGGAAGATAAACAATCCAATAAAAAAATGGGCAATGGACCTAAATAGACACTTATCAAAAGTGGACATACAGAAGGCCAAGAGACATATGAAAAAATGCTTAAAGTCATTAATCATCTGAGAGATGCAAATCAAAACGACAATGAGGTACCATCTCACACTTGTCAGAGTGGCTATCATCAACAAATCAACAAAGGACAAGTGTGGGCAAGGATGTGGAGAAAAAGGAATCCTCGTACACTGCTCATGGGAATGCAGACTGGTGCAGCCTGGAAAATTTAAAATGGAACCCCCATTTGACCCAGTAATCCCACTTCAAGAAACCAGAAACACCAATCAGAAAGGATATATGCACCCCTATGTTCATAGCAGCACAATTTACAATAGCTAGGGTTTGGAAACAGCCTAAGTGCCCATCAGCAGATGAGTGGATTAGAAAACTGTGGTACATTTACACAATGGTATATTGTGCTGCTGTAAAAAATAAGAAACTCTTATCATTTGCAACAGGCTGGATGGATATGGAGAGCATTATGCTAAGTGCAATAAGCCAGTGGGAGAAAGATAAATATCACATGATCTCACTCATTTTTGGACTATAATGAACAACATAAAGTGATGAACAAAAATAGATCCAGAGACACAAAGTATTGGAACAACTGTCAAACCTCAGTGGGAAGGCAGGGGAAGGAGGGGGTGGGGGTGGCGGGTAAGAGATCAACCAAAGGACTTCTATGCATGCATATTAGTATATCCAATGGACACAGACAATAGGGGGGTGAGGGCATGTGCTGGGGGTGGGAGTGGCCAGGGAGAGGTCAACGGGGGGAAAGGAGACACATGTAATATTTTCAACAACAACAAAATAAATAAATAAAAACAGTAAATAAAAAAGACAGAAAAACCCATGAAAAGAATGCAAGTGATAGCTAATCAACAAAAGAAATTACATGATGTGATGTCTATTGCACAAGGTTTTTATTGCTATGAAGCTATAAACTGTAAAATGCCAAGTGGAAAACTTGCCACAAAATGCATTAACTATAAAACTGTGTGGGTAGCTTTCTTGTGATGGCATCCATCTGTTCCTGAAACAAATGGAAACTTTAAGAATCATTTTAAATAATATAAAAACTTTGCAAGACAGATAGGAGTCATAAATGAAATGCCTTGTAAAGTTGAGTTTTTATAACCTGAATAATCTCAATTCAAGTTATAAATCTACATGTTTTGTAGGATGCATAAGCATGTAGATGACTTTCTTTGTTATGTGTGTGTGTGTGTGTGTGTATGTAGTGGTGTTACTGTATGCAGTGGAGGGGAAAGAGGGAAGTAAATTAAAGAGAAAAATAAAAGTTTAAAAATAGCCAATCATGTATGATGCAACCTAATTCAGGTAAAATAATATATGTACATAAATTAATTTAAAAATAAAATGTGATGCATGATATATTGTTAGTGAAAAACAAAGGGTTTATAGTAATTTGTAGATTATGATTTTGAATATATAAAGTAAAAACCCAAGTTATGTACATGTTTATATAAATTTTATTAGTACTGGGTTAATCAGAGATGAGAAATTGAAAGGGGAAATCAAAGAGAAGATTAAAATCTGGTACTCGTGTTTAGTTTTTAAATAGTATTTTTCTCACTTAAATAAAAAACTCATTTTAAATTAATCATGTCACATTATATCATGTTTTTCACATTAATGTCATAATTTTTTAAAAAAAATAGTATTCTTTAAAATCAGATGGAACTATATTGGTAGAAATTTTGCCATGTGAGATGTCTGAGATCTTGCTCCCTGTTTTCTTCTGGAATTTTGATGGTTTTGCAACTTACATTTAAGTCTTTTATCAATTTTGAGTTTATTTGTGTGTATTTTGTAAGTTGGTGGCCCAATTTTATTTTTTTTGCATGTACCTGTCTAATTTTTCCAGCACCATTTATTCAAGAGATTGTCTTACCTCCATTGTATGCTCTTGCCTCTTTTGTCAAATATTAATTGAGAGTAATGGTTTGGGTCAATTTCTGGGGTCTCTGTTCTGTTCTATTGATCTATATGCCTATTCTTGTGATAGCACCAGGCTGTTTTGATTACAGTGGCTTTGTAACCTCACTTGCTATCTGGTATTGTGATTCCTCCAACTTTTGTTCTTCTTTTTCAAAATTGCTGTGGCTATTTGGAGTCTTTTTTGTTTCCATATAAATTTTGGAGTATTTGTTCTATATCTGTGAAATATGCCATTGGTATTTTAATAGGGATTGCATTGAATCTGTAGATTGGTTTCGGTAGTATGGACATTTTAATGATGTTAGTTTTACCAATCCATAAACATGGTATATTCTGCCATTTTTTTAATCTCTTCCTCTCTTTTTTCAATGTTGTGTAGTTTTCCAGTACTCTCAGACATTGTATTAGAAAAAAAAACAAAACTCTTTTTGTTTGTTTGCTTGTTTGTTTTTGTTAATCTTCACTTGAGGATATTTTTCCATTGATTTCTAGAGAGAATGGAAGGGAGGGGGAGAGACAGAGAGAAACATCAATGTGAGAGAGACACACCGATTGGTTGCCTCCTGCATTCATCCCATCTAGAGCTGGGGATCCAGCTTGCCTTTGACTGGAATTGAATCCAGGACCCTCAGTCCTTGGGCCAACGCTCTATCTACTGAGCAAAACTTGTCAGGGCAAAAAACTCTTTAAAAAATAATCTTAAGGCAACTTTCAATACCTAAAACTACATTGCTTAAATCAATGGCTGAGGAGAGGAGAGCCTTAAAGTTTACTCTGGGTCACAAAGCTCATTAATCAATGCTAATTAATCAATCATAGTTTCTACTTCCTTTCTCTTAAAATAATGCTTATGCTAAAAAAAAAGTAAACAGAAAGTTTGTGAAATACAAATACATATTTTAATTATTGAACTTACTCAATAATTTGAACATTTCCTTATTTGTTTAATGTGTATTAAATAATATTATTTGAGAAACTGTAGTGAAAGTGTATTCCAATTAAAATTAACAGACAACACTCTGGTTATTTGTATTACAAAATTTTTGGCTTTTCAGGCAGAGATTTTGTCATTTATTTTTGATGTAATATAGCCCATAGTAGAAACTGGACTATTGCATGCATATGGTTACAATGTTATGCAGATGTGGAAAAATCATTTTACCTTTATTCCATACAGCTAAGAATCATCCATTTACTTAAAAGAAAGGTTTCAAGTGAAAAGAAGATAGCATCATTAAAGGAAAATTTATAATACATTTCTAAAATTGCCTGTTAAAAAAGAAACTTCATTTCTATTTATTTTAGTAGGTTATAGATATGCAATCTTTACTGCTAATATTATTAAAACTCATGCCTGGGATTCTGTAATGTATATTTTAATTTATTCTGTTACCTCAGTTTCAAATTCACCTTGAGAAAGCATCCTAGAAGCATCCTTTATCTTAGGAAAGCCATAAAAATAAATTACATAAAAATAACTATTTCTAATGGTACCTGGTCTCAACAAGTCAATAGTTAACAGGCTAACAGAATTTTTCCTTACATTTTGTTTTACTAGTAGAATCACTATATTGGCCAGTTTGGCTTTAAAAATCCCTCTATAGTTGGACATTGATATACAGTGACTATTTCAATCAACCCTTATTGCAGTAAAATCATGTATGTATATGTGACTATATAAAAATTTATTTTATTTATAGATATGTCAGTGAAATATATATCTGTTAAGAGAGAGAGAGACATTATGAATAAAAGTCCAGGTTACAAGGATAACCAAGAAATTTTGCTTCTTTTGGTGTTTGACGTGCTCAAAGTAAGAGGACAGCATTTCATATAATACTGGTTTGGTGGTGATGAAATCCTTTAGACTTTTCTTATCTGTGAAGCTCTTTATCTGACCTTCAATTCTAAATGATAGCTTTGCTAGATAGAGTAATCTTGGTTGTAGGTTCTTGCTATTCATCACTTTGAATATTTCTTGCCACTCCCTTCTGGCCTACATAGTTTCTGTTGAGAAATCAGCTGACAGTCGTATGGGTACTCCCTTGTAGGTAACTAACTGTTTTTCTCTTGCTGCTTTCAAGATTCTCTCTTTGTCTTTTGCCTATGGCATTTTAATTATGATGTGTCTTGGTGTGGTCCTCTTTGGGTTCCTCGTGTTTGGGGTTCTCTGTGCTTCCTGGACTTGTAAGTCTATTTCAGCAGGTAGAGGAAGTTTTCAGTCATTATTTCCTCAAATAGGTTTTTAATATCTTGTGTTTCTCTTCTTCTGGCACTCCCGTAATTCAGATGTTGGTACGCTTAAAGTTGTGCCAGAGGCTCCTTACACTATCTTCATATTTTTGGATTCTTCTTTCTTTTTGCTCTATTGGTTGGGTGTGTTTTGCTTCCTCATATTTCAAATCATTAATTTGATTTTTGATATCTTCTAGTCTACTATTGAATCTCTGTATACTATTTTTTATTTCAGTCAGGGATGCTTAATTTCTCATTGGTCCTTTTCCATTTTTTGGCCTTCTCACTAAGATCCTGAAAAGTCTCATTAAGTTCGTTGGAGGTTTCTAGAAGATTCTTGTGTAACCTTATAACTGTGGTTTTAAACTCTATATCCAGTAGTTTACTTTCTTCCATTTATTTATTTGTGACATGTTTCTTTGTCTCTGCATTTTGGCTGCTTTCCTGTGTTTGTTTCTATGTATTGGGTAGCTGCTAAGACTCCTTGAGTTGATAGAGTGGCCTTCTGTAGTAGGTGTCCTATAGGGCACAGTGGCTCAGCCTCTCCAATCATCTGCATTGGACACTCTAGGTCAGTGATGGCGAACCTTTTGAGCTCGGCGTGTCAGCATTTTGAAAAACCCTAACTTAACTCTGGTGCCGTGTCACATATAGAAATTTTTTGATATTTGAAACCATAGTAAAACAAAGACTTATTTTTGATATTTATTTTATATATTTAAATGCCATTTAACAAAGAAAAATCAACCAAAAAAATGAGTTCATGTGTCACCTCTGATACGCGTGTCATAGGTTCACCATCACTGCTCTAGGTGCACCCCTGTGTGGGCTGTGTGCACTATCTTGTTGTAGTTGAGCCTTGGTTGCTGTTGGTGTCACTGGGAGGAATTGGCTTCCTGGCCAGTTGGCTGTGGGGACCAGCTGCGACTACGGTGGGAGAGCTGCTGTGCAGGAGACACCCTTATGGGGCAGGACTTGCTTCAGTGGGGCTTTGGTGCTCACTGAGTCTGCCCCTTGAGTGTGTCACTTATGGATGTAAAGAGTTGTAATCTGGTATGGTTTCACACTGACCACTGGGTACACTGGCTTTTGGGTCTCCAGGGAGGTGCAAAGTCAGCCACTGCCTGGGGCCACCCAGAAGAAGCTACAGAGAGATCTGCAGATTCCTCCTCTTTGTATCGGGTTTGGAAGTGCCCAAAATAAGCTCATTTGTGAAGCAAGGCAGGCTGGTGCTGGTGCCAGGCCTTGGGCCTTTTATTGATAGGTTTGGGTCTCCGTGACCTAGCTGTAGCTTTTTAGACAGGTTTTTAGGTGAGAAAGGACAGGGCATTCATATGCAAAAGCCAATGTGCACAGCTTGGGTGGGATTGTAAATTGGGTGGCGTGGGTTCTCAGGGAATCACCAGGGTGGAGCAAAGAGAAATGGCTACCAGTCAGCCCTGCAGCCGGGGAGGTCCCAGTGTAGGAACAATGACTGCTGTGAGCTCCTCCATCTGGAAGAAAGCCACCCCCGACTTCCTGCCCTGATGCCAGACAGTCCAGTTTCTCCTCATATGTGTCCAGGCCCCCCAGAGCCTTGCCCAGCACTGGAGCTCAGAGGAAGTGGGAGCTTGTACATTCAGTTCTTGGTGCCGGCCTTTTAAGAGGAGCAGCTGGGTCTCCAGCAGCCTGTGTGTCACTCAGCCCCAAACCACACTGGTTTTTACAGCCCGTAGTTCTTACTGCCCATAGGGACTTCTTTTTCTATCTCTGGGCTTGGGGTCTGGTGTGGAGCTGGGACCCTTCATCCTCCCTGAGGCCTCCGCAAAGGTAATCTCCCTTTTGATTAAAAAAGCAGCACAAAAGGAAAGAAGTATAGTGGGTGCCGGACCAGCCCATTCTGTGCCTCTGTACCTCCTACCAGTCTCAGTATACTTTCTTCTTTACTTCTCTAGTTGTACTTCCATTCAGCCAGCTTTCCAACAGTTCTGGATGATGGTTGTTCAGTATTTTAGTTGTAATTTTGATGTGGTTGTGGGAGGCAGCGAGTACAGGCATTTGCCTATGCTGCCATCTTGGTTCTCTTGCAAATATCTAAAAAGCTTTTATAGTATGGGAAAAAATGAGACCTCTGTCTCACTCTTAAAAGTAAACTAAAGCACCTTTCCAAATCATGGAAGACGGAAGATAACACAAAGGATACAAATTACCAAAGGAATCAGGGCAAATTGAATATAAGGGTAAACAAGAAAGAGGCAGCCAAAATTAGTACATCAAGTTTATACTCTAAATTCATGCTACAGAATTACAAGAAGTGAGCCACAAATCTATTCCAACAGTCAAGGCAAAAAGGAAAGAAGTATAGTCTGATTTGCCATTAATTCACAATGCACATACAGTAAGGATTTAGAACAGCTACTTCCAGGTAGGACCCCCTGAGAGAGACTGTCATGGGGTCCTCATGAAAAGAACACAACATAAATTGGCCAATGCATGCTCATCAGAGGCCCTGCCTGGGCACTCTTATCAGGAGAGAATCAGGGAGTGTGCTTCCTGGAGCACTATGGGTATCACCAGCACTCAGTGGGTCCTGAGAGAATAATTTCTCACTTGGTATTAAGGGGGCTCTCAATCTCAAATAAATGGCTGAAACTGCACCAAATCCATCTTATTGTGATGATGATAGACACTCCAAAACTTGAGTAAATGACTCTTCACTTATTAATATTTCTCCAGAAGAGTGTGCCTAATACCTTGTGATCATATAATATTTTTTTCTCTCAGTGAATAAACAATGTTCTAATATCCTGTACTACTTCTTTCTTCTGCTGCTACCCCACTGAGGCCATTATAAAAAGGCAACAAAACTAAAAAAATAAAAATTGAGAAATTAAATAGAGAGCTAAATAATCAAAGAGGATAAATGTTTTGAGGAAAACAAAATTTTTAAAAAGGTAAAAAATAAGGTAGTGGACAAAGAAGTAATTGAATAAATAGTAATGTAGAATAAATATAACAAGACAAAATTATAAAAATTAAGAATACAAACTTTCTAAATAGAACATTTAAGGTAAAGGTATAAAACACAGAAGTAAAGAATCAAGAAGTTCAAATGCTTTGATATTAAAATATACAATTTAAAAATTAACAACAAATAGCATTTTTCACAGTAATGAATTAAAATAATTTTAAAATACTGACCTTGGTTTCCCTAGCTGGGTTTGCTCATTGAATAGAGCATCAGCCTGCAGACTTAAGGGTTGTGGGTTCGATTCCTGTCAAGGGCATATGCCTGGGTTGCGGGCTCGATCCCCAATAGGGGGTGTGCAGGACACAGCCAATCACTGGTTCTCTCTCATCATTGACGTTTCCATCTCTCCCTTTCTGTTCCTCTCTGAAATCAATACAAATATATTTTTTAAAAAAAGAAAATAACTGAACTTGTTTTTTAATAAATATGAAAAAATTAGAGGCCCGGTGCACGAATTTGTGAATGGATGGGGTCTCTCAGCCTTGCCTGTAATCAGGACTGATCAGGGCCATCTCGCCCAGCCCTGATAAGGGCCAATTGGGGCTGGCCGGCTAGGGGGAGGGATTGTGGGAGGTTGGCCAGCCATGGGAGGTTGGCTTTGGGAATGCACTGACCACCAGGGGGCAGCTCCTGCATTGAGCGTCTGCCCCCTGGTGGTCAGTGCCCATCATAGCGACCAGTTAACCCATCGACTGTTCTTTTAATTGTTTGGTCCCTTAGGCTTTTATATATAGAGATAGGAAATGAAAAATGTAAGAGCAGGTGCTATAATTCCTGGGAATGTACACACTCAAGATAAAGAGTCCCAAGGCAGAATTATAAAATCCTTTTTTCCCTTGTCACTAAGGTAGTCTTCTGAGTGCCAAATGTAGGTAATTATTCAACCAATGAGGGAAGGAATTCCTTCTACTACC
Organism: Myotis lucifugus; assembly: GCF_000147115.1. Taxonomy (NCBI): domain Eukaryota; kingdom Metazoa; phylum Chordata; class Mammalia; order Chiroptera; family Vespertilionidae; genus Myotis; species Myotis lucifugus. Next base: position 6,349,474 of record NW_005871072.1, read on the forward strand.
TCAGTCACTGGCAACTTATAACTTGTCATCCTTCAGTGAGCTCTATCTAATAGTAAATTGTAATTTTTGCATTTGGAAAAAAAAAAGAATAAGGGGAATTAGTAGTTTTCACCTTAAGATGTTTCCTCATTAAAAATTATCTTTTAAAATTTTTGTTTATATCATATCTCCACAATTTTAAAGTTCTTGAGTTGTGGACACAGTAACTGATTGCTTAATTGATTTTATTTTTAGAAACACATCAGGTAATAACTGAATTTTGATCAGAATCAATATGACTATCAAAAGGAATTTTCCACTCTTTTTACTTTTTTAATGTAATGAGAAGAGGTGTGATTAGACTAAATGTTAAACCTCAAATGGTAAAATCATATGAAAAGCCTCAGAAATATTAACTGATTCAGAACATATAAAACCAAATGCTCTTTCTAATAGGTAACATATTTAAGAAACCTATCAATGTATCCCCTTGCACTAAAATAGTATCCTATATAATAAAGATGTAATATGCAAATGGTCGTTATGCCGTGAAGCGTAACAACCAACTGCGTAATGATCAGATCACGGATCAGTAGGAGGGTGGGGCAGCGAGCTACAAGTGGGCGGTGGAGAGCTACAGGAGGGGGCAGGGCAGCAAGCTATGAGGGGGGAGAGAGGGGGGAATTACAGGAGGTCAGGGCAGTGGGCGGAGAGCTACTGGAGGGTGGCAGCAGGCTACTGGCGCATGGATTCATGCACAGGGCTACTAGTATATAATGTTAAGAAAAATTTAGAGACATTTCATGAGTAATAGATGTGATGGTCCCAGTTATCTTTTAACTTCTAAAAAATAATTCTGCATGAATTTAATCTATTGTGATTCTGATACATTAATAAGGAGATAAACTAAACTATCAGCATGTATATAAAACTAAGAACAAATAAATAAGTTTATATAAAATTTCTGTTGGCATTAGAATGTGAAGACAGGCTAGGAATTTGAGACTGTTTCCTCAGGTACTGTGTTTATCTTTGTTAACCACCATGCCTCTAACTAATAAGTTGACTGAATGATCTATGTGCATGTTCTTGCCCTTATTCAAACAAACAGGCCAGAGCTTGTGGTAACAGGATGACCCTACAAGTACAAAATACACACTCCTCCGGCATATTTAAGACATTAACTGTGATAAGCAGAGAGCTCAGCCTTGTGTAATCTGTCAACAAGCTAATAAATTACTTTGGTCAAGGAAGGAGGAACTTCCTCCCCATGACCATCTGCATGTGCAGGGGGGTAGGTTAGTCATTAGGAGTCTAAGAGAACTGAACATTTGACAAGATAAGCAAAGGCTTAATACTTAAAGTTAAGGTCTAATCCTTTTAGGAACTGATTAACACACACTGAATTTTTTTGGCATTCTATCTATAAATATTAAGAGATTACAAAGAAATATGATCAGGCCGTAGGAATGTCCATTTAGAGCCCTACCCTGAATTCAATTAAGTCCTATTTCTACTGATGTCAAAAGGAGTTCTGCATCTCTAAGGGAACCACACTCGGGTGAATTTTTGATTATTGAATCAAACCCACATGCACTCAAATCTCCTGCAAAGGATTAGTTATTTAAGCCCTTTAGTATATATTTTGGCTCCGGAATTGGAGTCAGGAGGACTGGATTCATATCTTAGCTCTTATACGTAAGAGCTATTTGACTTAAGACTTAAGTTCTTCTTTCATCAAGAGAACCCAAGATACCCTACCACAGCAACTTTTTGGAGGAGCTGGCTAAAAAGAAAAGCAAGCAGACTAAGCCTTGGTTGGATGAGAAGAAACTTCCTGCTTACCTATCCCCTTTGAGCTGTTGGCTAAAATTCACCATTAGGTTTCTTTTTAAAAATGAACATTGGACCCGGCCAGCATGGCTCAGGGGTTCACCATTGACCTATGAACCAGGAGGTCACGATTTGATTCCCGGTCAAGCCCTGGTTACAGGCTTGATCCCCAGTGTGGGGCATGCAGGAGGCGGCCAATCAATGATTCTCTCTCATCATTGATGTTTGTATATCTCTCTTCCTCCCCCTTCCTCTCTGAAATCAATAAAAAAAATATATTTTTTAAAAATCAGCATTGGAGTTTGGACCATGAGCTGATAAGAATAGGTTGTGGGGATATCATTCTTTATCCTGTAACATGTCACAGTACTGTATTCTTGGTTTACTTTTATGTTCCTTATGTACACAGGGTTCCAAATGATTCACTGAGCTGCTGAGGCTCTTAAGAAAGAGTCAAATCACTGACTGTATCTCCAGGCCTATGACATATGTGCATACATATAAACTGAGTCTTTGGAGAATTTCTAAAAACTTGGAATTCAGCCTAACTTTATTAATGAGCCTTAACAAGAGACTCATCAATTGTTAGAGGGGTAATAAAGGTTACTGGATGGTGGGAAGACTAAGCTTTGCACAGAATTGTTTTTTATATACAAACACAGCTTTAATTTTCTAATATGTAACATAGTTTTTATTCATAAGCAAAAAGGAAAAGATTCATCAAGAAAATAAGTTATATCTTCTGTGAGTGATGAGATAATATATATCTAAGTCATAAAGGTTGCAATGAAGTGAGATTACACAAACACACATCCAGCTATGATTGAGCTGTTTTACAAAGTGAGTCTGTCCCATTCCATTAATTTTTCTTCAAGTATGAGAGGAAAAATGAGTATTCAGAAGAATGAAGGAAAGTCTTTGGATAAAGTCTGAATACATCCTTCATTGTTGAAAATTAATGTTGGCTTCAGGAAAAATAATGTTTATCATTTAGTTTAGATAAACAAAAAATTGATTTCTGTGAAAGTATTTATCTTTTGTTACAAATTACCGAGAAGGTCAAATTCAGTTCAATGTGCCTGTTATATTTAAGGCCAGACATATTTTAAAATACCTCCTTGCACATTAAATTTTCTTCCCGGATTTTGGATATCTTTAAGATTTGTCTTCTGGAAATTTTCTGCCAAATGTATTAGAAACATGAGTCTAAATTATAAGACATTCTATATGTATTTAGACATTTGCTTTTTCCTGGTTTCCACTGGAATTTGAATTATACAGTATGTCCAATTCTTCCTGTCACCACAAGCTTATTCTCATTTTTGTCTCTGACATTCAGAACACAACACAACCCAAGCAGAAACCACATCAACAAGCTTAGCCCATCCACTCAGTCCTTATCTCCTACTTAGTGGGTAGAGATGAAGTCCTTGCTCCAACTTTTGTTTTTTGGTCTCATAATGACTGCTAGCTGCTCACATTCTCTCCAAGTCTCTATCCATCAGTCTTTTAGTTGAGGTCCCTGCACTGATAAACTGAACTCCAAAACTGCTCCTGCCAATTTTCTTCCTCTTACCCTCTGTGGAGAACCAGTAGGACAGAGATTCTGCTTCGGTCTCTATACACCCTAGTTTCCATGTCTTACCGTCCAGTATTGCTCCAGGAATGAAGTACTAAAAAAATCAGCCAATGACAGAAATGATCTACCTTGTTCCAGTGCTAGAAAATTACCCAGATACATCCTAAATATTCACCACTCTTAGAAGTCGTAACACTTTGCCCTTCTCATGAATTGGAAACCCTAGTACTGTTGCTTAAATAATGAGTGAATTTGCATCTGCTTCTTTTCTATAACAAACTCTTCATTTAGGTCAGTTTCTTCAGCAAATACCTTACCCCAAATTTGTAATTATTCTATTCTCTATTCTGATTTTATAATTCATGTTAGTCAATCTACTCTTTCCTCTTTATATAAAGTCTTGTGCTCTTCTTCTTGTTTATGGTTTTGGTTATATTAATCTTAACTCATAGATGAGGAAATTGAAACTCAATGGTCATAAGTAAATTTCCTAAATTCTTAAATGCAGTGACTAGAATTTGATTGAAAGGCATATCTGTCCCACTTAAAATTCTGTTCTCTCTCAACATGCAGCATGCTATGTGACAACTCAACATATTGTATTAAATACTATAATTGAAGTTAGATCTAAAATGTAAAGAAAAGAAAAAAAGAGGAAGTGACTACATATATTTTCCTTAAGGAAAGTTTTGCTAAGTGCCTTCCCACTATCAAGTAATCTGTTACCACATGGAAATGTATTGATGACCAAGACAGACATACTTCTACCAGTATTCCTCAAGGTCTGTCTCATCACTGAAGCATTCTGGACATGGATGTTCTTTCTTCCGAGGACACATTAGCCCTTCATTGGCAATCTGTGCTTTTAGCCATCTTTTCCAGCTAGCTTCTTTTATATGTTTTTAGGTTTGCATTAGGGAAACAAACCAGTAAAGTCCAGAATTTGTCACCTAAAATTGCCCATTTGACTGTCCATTGCTCTATTTTAAAGAAGATTCAGGGTCAAAGATGCCTATAGCTTTGCAATGTTTTTATCCCCCAATTCAACTGAAAAGAGTCAATTATTATTTCCTAAGTTATTTTAACCCCAATAGAATCAATAGTTGACAAAATCCCCAAATATGTGTTCCTATATTCTTATCTTATTGGCAATACTCCATGATGAACAGATATATTGAATTTTCAGGCTAGCCCCTAATATTTTTGAATTGCCAAATAATAACAGAATTTAATAGTGATCCAGGTGTATGGTTATATACAACATATTCTGATTGGGTTGTAATTATTTACTCTGTTATCAATTTGATATCCTGTTCCTTGATGGATCATTCTTGTTTCAGGGGCTTTAGTTCCTATATCCAACCTCAACAAAACTCTCCTGCTGAAAGTTTGGGATTGGGGCCCAAATTACAGGAAATTTGCATCTCTTTTTTATTCTTCCATTATTTATTCTAACTCTCAGAAAGATACTTCAACAAATAATGACGGCTTACTATATGCTACAAAATTTAATTGTGCACTATTAATGAAGTAAAACATTGTTTGATTTACACATATCATGCAATACTGCAAATCGTATTTTTAATCTATTTTATGAAACATCAACAACATTGAAAAAAGCTAAGATGCATGCTTCTACTTATTCTTGTAATTCATTTTCCCTTTAGCAGCTGAGGTCAAATTTCAAGCATTACTTTTATATATTTTTCCCTCTTGAGTAGAGACGTAAATCAATGGTTGACTTTATTTGTCCTTCATCGTAGATATTCTTCTTAACAAGGGCACTTTGCCTCACAAGCATAGAGATTTTAACTCGCAGCATAAATTGATATCGAGGACATGTCAACTGAAAATTTTAGTTATTTCCGAAAGCTGCAGGTGCTATGAAATACAGCCAACTGGAATTCATCTTACAAACAACACTGAGTGTGACAAAACCTTGCAAGGCTTACTTCCAAAAATGTTTAACAATAGAATCTGACAAAGGATACATTTACAAGTACAACTGAAGTTTAAATAGCATGAACTTATTTTTAACCCTAAACAACATAAAATTTTCCAAAGCCAAGCTTGTACTAATCTATACTGTGCTTTATAATTATCTTGGCAGGAAGAAAATTTGGAATAAAAATATTTGAAATCTGGAATTAATCAGGCAGCTTACTCATCTAAATTGTGACTGTCTAGATAAAGATTTTCAAGCAAAGCCATTCATTTTAACTGGTCAAATTCCAACCAGTTCAAACTACCAAATAAGATGTTATCTTCTTTTTAGCCTTACACAAAAGATTAAGTGTAAATATTTTATCTGAGTTCCAATATTGCCTTCACATGTACCAAATGCCTAATTGATGATAAATGTGAATAAAACTATATGGAATGTTCAAAACCAGAGTAGGCTCTGTTCTTTGCCAATCATGAGAATTTGCTACACTGTTTATAATTTACTCTGTCTGAAGCACAAACATTTATACATACTTTCTTTGCCAAATAGGGCTCGCCTATAAAGATTATATACTGGGATAACTTTATTTGGAAAAGATCTGATGATAAGGGCCTGTTCTATTTTAGTATTTCCTAATCTGTCCTGGATTTTTATTCAACTATGAAAAGTTTACATAACAGACAGGAAGAAGGAACAAATTTTAAAAATATAAGCTACAAGTAAATCTAAATCAGAACTTAAAAGTTAATAATGTACTTGTGGTAATAAATTTCCTTAAGACATTTTAACTTAAAATCATTTAAGGCCAAATACAAACATTAAATATTAAACTTACTTTATACAGTGAACTCCATTTTCTTTATATTAAACTCCAAGTATTTTAGTATTTTTATACCAACAAATTTGATCCAATAGCTGATGAGCAATCAAGTGCCAATCAGAAGACAGATGTCATGCTAGTGATTTTATTTATTTTTGCTTTTTAAAAACTTTTTACTTAGAAATAATTTTAGACTTCTGTAAAGTTGCTTATATGGTACAAAGACTTCCTGTAAATTCTTTACCAGTTTCTCTAAATGCTAAAAAATTGCATAACAATAGTACAATTATAAAGATTAAGAAATTAACATTGACACAATATTAATCTAGACACATTATTCAAATTTTCCAGTGGTCCCACTAATTCCTTATTACCATCCTAATATCCAATCCAGGGTCCCTCATTACATTTAATTTACATTTCTTCTTGAGTCTGAGTCATATATTTTTTGGTAAGAGTAACAGAACCCAGTCGGTGTGGCTCATTGCTGGAGCATTGACCTATGATCCAGGAGGTCACAATCCCATTCCTGGTCAGGGCACATGCCCAGATTATGGGCTTGATCCCCAGTAGGGGGTGTTCAGGAGGCAGCTGATCAATGATTCTCTCATCATTGATGTTTCTATTTCTCTTTCCCTCTCCCTTCCTCTCTGAAATCAATATATATAGTAACACAGAAATTAGTTGCACCTTTTTCAGTACATCATAACATACCAGACATATGAAGACAACATGTCTCATTAGCAATTATATTAAATTTGATAACTTTGTTAAGGTGGTGTCTACCAAATTTCTGCCCTCCCCCCAAATTATTGTTTTTCTATTTAATTATTAGTATGTGTCTTATTGGGAGTTACTTTGCAACTTTGCAAATATCCTGTTTGTCATAATACTTTCCCCAACTGATTTTAGCATACATCGATGATACTCTTCTAGGACAATTATACAGTGTGTCTGCAATATGATGATGTTATATTTCTAGGATTCTTTCTCTATTTACATATTCAAATTGTGCTATATGGAAAAGTTGTCTCTCCTCGATCTATCTATCCATCACCCATTTATTTATTATATCAGTCTAAATTCATTGATATTTACTTTAGTATATGGAATTTAATAGATTTATAGTATTGTTATTTTGTGGCTAAAATGTCCCAGATTTGGCCACCGGTAGCTCTTTGAAGTTAGCTCCTGAGTTCTTTTAACATGGCTTTGTTTTTATTGAGAACACTTGCTTACTTTTTGCAATAATAAGATTGATGTTTCAAGTTCATCTGGTATTTTCTTTGTCTCAAACTTAGAAGAATTCATTTTCTTTTATTGAAAAATGGAATTTATAAGTATATATATGAGCACTGGATTTGATCATTGTCATTAAGGTGTGATTATTTTTATAATAATTTGAGGTAGGAAATATATGTATGCATACTACTATAATTAATTTCTTAAAAATTATGATTCTACTAGAGGCCTGGTGCATGAAAATCTGTGCACTCAGGGGGGTCCCTCAGCCCAGCCTGCACCCTCTCACAGTCTGGGACCCCTCAGGGGATGTCCGCCTGCTGGCATAGGCCTGACTGCACTGGCAGTCGGACATTTCTCTCATTCTGGGAGCCCTTGCTCCTTACAGCTGGGCTGCTTGCTGCTCCTTGGCGTTGCCTCGGAGATGGGAGAGGCTCCTGCCACCGCAGCTGTGCTCACCTGGCTTCTGGTTGAGCAGTGCTCCCCCTGTGGGAGTGCACTGACCACCAGGGGGCAGCTCCTGCTTTGAGTGTCTGCCCCCTGGTGGTCAGTGCATGTAATAGCGACAGGTCATTCTGCCATTAGGTTGATTTGCATATTACCCTTTTATTATATCTGATATTAATATTTCTGATTTCAATGCACTACAAAGTTCATCCTGGTCTTTTCCTTTTCCTTATTTATAATTCCTGTGTCCCTGACAGTGAGAAACTTGGCTTTCATTATCTGTGATATATTTACCAACTTGAATGAAGTGTAGAAACCTGACCTCCTTTAACATTCCTTCACTCATACTATTTATAATTGCCATAAATATTTCTTTTCTACACATTTAGAGCCATATAAAAGAGTGTCATAATTTTTATTCAACAGTGAAATATAATTTAGAAAACTCAACAGAAGAAAAAAATATACATGTTTTGCTCTTTCCATTTTTCTTTTTTCCTTCTCAATGTTTCAAGATTCCATCTTTCATCCTTTGTACTTAGATAACTTCCTTTAACCATTATTTTAGAACTGCTAATAACAATTTTTCTTAGATTTTCTGCTTCTGAAATTACCTTAATTGTTCCTTATTTTCTGAAGAATATTTCTCCAGGATGTAGGATTTCGAGTTAAGAGTTCTCTTTATTTTTTAGCACTTGAAAAATGTTGAACCACTTTTTTCTGGTTTCAATGGTTTCTGATGAGAAGACCGCTGTCATTCAATTTTTTCTTCCTCTATAGGTGAGGTAACTTTTCTCCTTTACTGCTTTTAAGTTTGTTTGTTTTTTCTTTGTCCTTAATTTTCAAAAGTTTGACTATGATGTTTCTTGGTGTAGACTTATTTAGGTTTACCTGTTTGGAATTCCCTCAGCTTTTAAACCATGTACATTTATGTCTTTTGGCAAATTTAGAAAGTTTTCTACCTTTGTCAATTTGAACACTTTTTCCAGCACTTCCTCTTTCTTCTCTCCTCTGGAAATGCAACAACACAAATGCATGATTTTTTTTTAATAGTTTCACAGGTTGCCTACCTCAATGAAAGCCAAACTTGTGAGGCGGATGCTGGTGCAAAAGGAAAGGGGGTCAAGACTAGAGGGAAGCCTTTAGCCAAGAGAGGAGTGGTGTCTTTGTAAGGTGGTATATATGTTGGCCAGAGGATAGAACTGCTGAAGAAATAAAGCTAGTAGACTGCTACATATTTCATGAGGTGGTATTGCAAAAGGGCTTCCAAAGTGAGACCTATTGTGTAGACAAGCAATCAAGTATTTAGAGGGGTATGCCTAGTAGTGCAATGGGGATTGTAGTGAAATCAAAAACTGGAGAAACTATAGGTCCCTATGATCTAATCCTGAGCGGGGCTTTGGGTGGCACACCTAATGGTGTTTGCCAAGGAAGCTACTGCCTGGGAAATGCGGACAATGAAGTTATTACCACCTTGTTAGAGATTGTGGGCATTTTTGTCTTGTTTTTTATTTTACTGGAAATGTCTCTACTGATTCCACATTAAGGAAGGAACTGACTTTGGACTAAAACATGCAATATATCATGTTAGGAAAATCTCTGGAAACTCCTATTTTCCAGGGTCTTTTTAAAAATTAGGAATAAATATCGAATTTCCCAAAGCCTTTTAAGCAGTAAGGAGACATTTTTACTATATTATTATGTGAGATATTAATGAATATCCTAATATTGAAATAGCTTTGAATTTCTGGAATAGATTGAACTTTTTCATGGTGTATGATTTTCTTAATGTGACTTTCAAATGGTGTTGGCTAATCTTGTATTTATTATTTTGCATGAATATTAATAAGTTATATTGGGCTGCAGTATTCCTTGCTTCTAATATCTTTGTCAGATTTGGGTATCAATGATATATTTGCTTTATAAAAACAATTAGGAAGTGTATATTGATTTTCAAATTTCTGGAACAGTTTATAGAGCATTGGACTAGCCAGGTTTCAGAGTTACATAGCCTAGAGTCAGTAAAGTTGCAACAATTGGGTTGATTTAAGGTCCAGTAGTGAAATTGAACCCCACAGAATCCTGCAGAATCCTGACAACCAGAATCAACAGTGCTCCAGAAAGACAGAGAAGTCTCAAATTTATCTGGCTAACACACTGAAGAATGTTTTTAGTAAGTACGTGTTTGAATTGAGGTCTCATAACTCTGTAGATTGTCAATGTAATGGCAGTTCATATCATCTTAGGTTATTACTCTTTGTTAATATCAACTAATTTACATTGAAGAATGTGATTTGATTATATGAGACTCTATAAAAGGTAAAAACAGTTTTTCTTTTCTATTCATGTTTTACTATTTATACTCAAAATTAAGGACACCTCCTCTGGACATATTATAGGTAACCACTCTGAGGTATTCATTTTGAACTATGGACATAACAACAAAGTTATGAGCAAAGATAACAACCAAAGAATTCTTTATTCTTAATATTCAGTCACTTAATGAATCATACCAAGCATACTGACAACGGGTTTACTTCCCTGACATCAATTTCACCTTGTATAAAGTGGGAAAACTAACAGCTTACCTTAAATATGATATATGATAATTTGTGTGAAAGTAGCTAATAAAACTCAGAACAGGTGTTCACTATGCTATTGTATAACCTTTTTTAGTTTTAGAGGTTTTGCTTGAACCCCCAAAATAGCAAAGTCAAATAACTTGAGAAAAAATTTGTAACATTTCACAAATACTTAATGTATTTGTTATATAAAACATTGCTACAGATTAATTTAAAATTTTGAAAGATTACATGAAGATCAGTTACAACCCCTGATTCTCTCTCAAGCTAGGTACAGAAAGGCACCTGTGTCACGCCCTTTCCTTCAGAGGATAGGATGTTTACCTTCTTAGAAGATTGAAAATGGGAGGACATTACAGTTGCGGGGTATGAAGGAGTAGTGATTAAAATGGAAAACCTCTGTCTTAAGGTATCAGCCTCCAGCTCCTTTCTCTTCCCCTCTGTGAGCTTCCAGTAGAAAATTGAAGAGAGTTCCTTAGGGGAATCTGAGCCAGGAAAAAATGGTTTACAGATATCAATATGGGTGGATTTTACAATAAAATACCCACATCCACATTTGCTTATTCTACTATATGGACATAAAGACCACTTGCAGAAATGCCTTCTCCAAATACATCTTCTAATTAATATTTTAGCACCTTATTCTCAAAAGTGAGTGAATGCACAGGGATCGATACACATGGAAGTACATGAAAGACAGATATCACTGCTAATAAACAGGAAACTAGTGGGAATTAAAGAAAATAAAAGCCATTCTGAAGCAAAATTATAAGCAAAGTGAACAAAAATTACTATTAATATTTTTAGAAAAAGGACATTTTAAAATTGCATAAAAAATAACAAGATGCAATAAAAATTCAGAAAACAAAGAAAAATAAATTTAAAAAAACTAGAGTAGTTAAAAGATTAAATCATAGAATTATTCAGCAACTAGGCAATATGATAAGGAAATTTAAAATAGGAGAGAAAATATAATAAAATTAAAGATGCAATACAAGACATGCATAATTAAAATAGTAGGAAATTCAAAGAAATAGAGAAAAAAAAATAGGAAATTTCCAAAGAATTAACCAAGGCAATTTTCTAAAACCGAGAGTATTCGTTTTCCAAATTAAAGAGCTCAATAAACGCTCAGAATCCTATATAATAAAGAGGTAATATGCAAATTGACCACCACGCCCTCACACAAGATGGCAGCCCCATGTGGTCACAAGATGGCCACGCCCATGTCATCACAAGATGGCCGCCACAAGATGGCCAACAGGGGAGGGCAGTTGTGGGTGATCAGGCCAACAGGGGAGGGCAGTTGGGGCAGATCTGGCCTAAACCAGCAGTCGGACATCCCCCAAGGGGTCCCAGATTGGAGAAGGTACAGGCTGGGCTGAGGGACACCCCCCTCAAGTGCATGAATTTTGTGCAATGGGTCTCTAGTAATAAATAGAAAAGTAGCAACACTCCATGAAGTTACAAAACCTCAAGGAAAAAGAACAGATCCCAAAGGCTCCTAAAAGGAAGAGGAATAGTTAACACAGAAAAGATTAGATTGAGCATCCTGTTAGATTTCTTCTCAATAACAACACTAGATGGCAAGCATAAATGAAGCAACTTCCTCAACATTCTGAAGAAAAATAATCTCCAATCTCCATTTCAATACTACATCAAGCTATTAACCAATTATAAGCATAGATCAAGTTTAGACATGTCAACTTAACAAAATAACCTCCCTTGCACTTTTCTAAAGAAAGATAATAGAAGATATGCTCCCAGGAAGAGAGAAGTCCTGGCTTTCAGAAAATGGGAGATCCAGTGCTGTGAGAGGGAGGTAGTGATTTACGGTAAAGGAAGCTTCCAGATGACAGCTGTGCAGTGATGCTCAGAGAGGAACCAGTTTAGGTCAGAGGAGCAGACAAGAGAACTCAAAAAGAAGCTCTCAAGAAAAAATATAAACTAAATAATTGCCTGATGCAGAACTAATTTTGTACCTGGGATAAAGAGTTTCTTGACAATTAGTGATAGGTGCAGAGAAAGCAAACAGGAAAAAAAAGAGAATGTTGTTTACTCCAGAAAAAACAACAAAGAGTTGTGCAACAAGTTAGAAAACATCTTACAAGACTTCACTTTAAATAAGATAATTGTTTTTTAAATATAAAGAATAAATATTGATTGAATTGTTACATGACAATATTGAGAGAATTGATATGGGGTTATGTATCAAGGGGAGAAATAAGGTAAAATGAGTTAAATTTACAACTTCCAAAATAGGAATTTAATAGGTAATGTGTACAGTGAACACTCAAAATATAGCAGCTTTCATATATCATTTAGATGTGTAGAGGTAAACCCTAAAGGAAAGAGGTAAACCCTAAAAGAAATAGCTAAAATAACATAATGGACTTCAGAGAGGCTGAAATCAGGACATGTAGGGGCAAGGCAAGAGCCTGCTATTGCTCATTCTGAGATTTATTGGATTATGTAAATACTAGAGGCCCGATGCATGGAATTCATACAAGAGTAGGACTTCACAGTTGCAGTGGCTGCCTTGATCCCATGGCTGCAGCCCCACCTTCGTCCAGGAGGTCATCCAGAAGGACGTCCAGATGGCCATTTGGTTGATTTGCATATTATGCTTTTATTATTATAGATTAAAACTGAACACATATTACTTAGATAAAAGTAAAATACAAGAGAAAAATACAAATACTTTCACTTAAAAGAGAGAAGAGGAAAATAAAAAACTAAAAGGGAAAATGGCAAATATGCATTTAAAAAATTAGAAAGTCTATTAACGACTATCATATACTTTTGAAAAGAACAAAAGTAGTTTTGTCCTAGCTGGTTTGGCTTAGTTGGCCTGCAGACTGAAGGGTCCCAGGTTCAATTCCTGTCAAGGGCACATGCCCAGGTTGTGGGCTTCACCCTCAGTAGGGGGCAGGCAGGAGGCAGCCAATCAATGATTCTCTCTCATCATTGATGTTTCTGTCTCTCTCTCCCTCTCCCTTACTCTCTGAAATCAATAAAAATATATTTTTTAAAAAAGAAGTTTTGGTTATTGACCTGGTAAAAATTTCTTGCTTTAGTTTTTTTTTTTTTTCAATTGTTCACCTTGGAGTTTTGCAACCTAAAGTGTCGGTATACACCCCATGGTGAAAGTTGTAGGGAGAGGAGAAGAGATGTATTATATGAAGGAGTATCTGCACATCTCCTTGTAGAGCTGTAAATGCATCATTGTGGTTCTAGTGGATGCTGGGTGGGATGAAGAGAGTGCTAAGTCAGGGACTAGCTAAAGTCCACTTCCTACCAGTTGTTTTTTGGGAAAAAATGTGCATAGACACACATGAATTCATTTATATACAAGTATATATAAATTTTAAATATATATAAATAAATTATAAATATATATAAATAAATCATAAATGAATTCTATATGCAAATATATACATACATTATTTGACCATTGACCTTCCTACAATTGCCAATCTGGTTCTTGTTCTGGTTCTCTCCCCTATTCTTTTCCATTTTGCATCCCTCACTCACTCCCAATACATGAAATTTATGTTAACAACTTAGCACATATTATCTCTATTTCCCTCTATGCACATACAACCTTGTATAAGCATATACAAAGCCTTATACCTATATACACATTTACATATATGTGAGGTTTTGTCATTAATTTATAGAAATTATTCTTACTGTACATACATCCCTTTAATTTATCTCACTTATTAGTAAATCATGGAAATACTCCTAAATCGGAAAAATTATTCCTTTAGTGGCTGAATAATAGGTCACTAGACAAATGGACTATTTTTACATAACCATTTTCCTAGTGATGGTTATTCATTTATTGTACTGTTTTGCTTCTAAAGATAAGACTGAAACAAAACAGCAACCTTTTGTTAACAACTTAATTAATGACCTATGTTAATTAAGTTGGTTAAATTAAATTTTAATTCACTAATTAATTAAATGATCTTTTTATTATATGTCATTGGCTAAGATTTTTTTCTCTTTGGCTTTTACAATAAAAGTAGGTATGCTTTCCTCTGTGGTGGGAAAAGCACGCCTTGTGAGTTAAGAGAAGGGGTTAATAGTGACAGTATTCCTGGGGGAATATAAACAAAGGGAAGAAAGGTGTGACTGGGAAGCAACTGCCAAAAATATGCCAGAGAATGGAGAAAGGAGATACATGTATTGGTCTTCTATCCAAGCTTTTCTCCATCCAGTTCTGCTTCTATAGAATAGCAATTTCAATCTGTCACTTAATCGATACCAGGACCATTTCACTCTAACAATGGTACCAATGAAGCTAATGCTATTCCCATTTTCCTCCCCTTCCCTTCCCTTCCACTCCCATCTTGTCCTCTTTCCTCTCGGGTCCTCTTCTCCCCTTTTCATGCCTGCCTTCTCCTCTTTTATTTCCTTCCCTTTTCCTGTATTTTCTCCTTTTAATTTTTCCTCCTTCTCTGAATATTTCTTTCAGATACTTTTCTTCAGCCATCTTCATACAACCTTTGTTTAACCTTGCCCTTTCAGCAAAAGGAAAGAATGTTATCAACTTTCTCCTCACAAATGTTTTAGAGATTAAAATCTGTGTCAAACAGATTCCACATGATACGTACTTAATTCATTTCCAGATGTATAAATTGCTGAGCAGCTATATCTGAATAATGACTTATGTGATGACTAAACCCTTTTCAAATTAAATATGTATTGCATTTACCTCCGTTTCTGCAGAAAAAACAAGCCACCATTCATCGACTGATACAAAATGAAGTTGGTGAATGCTAATGTAGGCCATGCCAGATGTCATCTGACTGGAGCTGTAATAATAGTAATCATTAGTCCACACCAGAGATAGCCCAGAAGCAAAGGTGGTGAGAATAAGGAGAATCCATGACTAAGGGAAAGAATCCAGAGGACAAAAAGGCTAGCTTGAGGGGAATAGGGACAAAGTGATACCAAATGGACAGGTGGCAAAGCTATCTGGAATGTACTAAACTCAAGGAAATACAAATCAAAAAGGTAGAGATAAAATTGAATCTGCAAGAGCTGATGAGGAACAATTTTGGAGAGTTCTTAGCTGGAAGTTGAGGCAACGCTGTCAAAAAGTCTGAGTTCATGAACCAGAGTAATCAGAGCAGCTTTGAATTCCAAGGTAGGATAGCAAGTTGAGTTTCAACTCTAACTTCTGAGATGTGTCTGCAGCCCAGACTGAAGAACCTTGCATGCTTAAATGGCCAGAAGTTGAGACCAATGTAATTTAGGCAGCCTGGGTATGAATTAGAAATCCAATTAGAAATGAAGTAGAAAACCAGTACATTTGGATTAATTAGTGTGTCTTCAGGTGAGTTCTCCATTCGAAAAGCAGAGATAACAACATCCTCACACAGTTGACATCAAGATGCTGTGTGGGATGAAGACTGCTATTTTGCACCATTGGCATTTTATGGAAAATGACTCGGATGATTTCTTTTAGAATGCTGGCTTGTCTATTATTTGTAATTTGTAATTGAAGAATAAACTTACTGCTTCATCCCTTTTATGGTGATAGCATGAAAGAGAGCAGTGGCCCACCTTTCTGTTAGACACTAGCTCTAATTTTTAAAAAATGTTGACTGTTACTGCTTTCTAAAAAAAGTTATACTATTTACAAATGCAACTTTAAGACAAAAATTACAACATTTTTATAAAATTATAAAATTTCAAATTAGAACATTGGTAAGAGCTAACTAAGAATGGGAATTTATGGCCTGAAGGTGTTTTTAAGAAGACTGTTCTCTGTGTGGGAAACACTATTGATGGGAGCATTTGGCTAATAATGGGCACTTGAAGGGTCCACGCATGAGTCAATAAGACTCGTTAATGTGTTCTCTTAATGGACCATTTACTTTCTATTTTGGGGGTTATCAAGGCTGCATTATTTATTTAGTTATATATTGGATTTAGAAAGTAAGCTCTCAAAGCCTAGCTGTGCATGGCGTTTATTGAGTACCTACTCTTCTAAACTCTTAAATATAATGCACTCATGACATGGCCCTTCCCTTCTAATAGCATGATTATATACTGTTTTTAATATACTTATTATTTTTCTATTTGATAATATAATTCTTTAATAGCCATATGGGAACCTCCACGCAGCTAGTTAAACCTGGAAAAACTCTTAAAGGGAGCAATGTGGGTGAGCTTTTTCTCCCTTGAGCCACAGGAGGTTGTAAACTACTTTTCTTTCTGTTAAAACTCATTTCCCTTCCTGGTTCCCACTTTGTCTAACATTTTATTGTAATGTTCCTGGAATCTATTTTATAGATTTTTTTTTGCTATAACTGTGCACTGCAGTTTCCATTAATATTGTTTTCTCTTAATGAATTCTTTGCCTTTCAGAGAATGACAATATTTAATCTTTTATGCTATAATTGTGCATCCTTTTGTATGTAATAGAGTAATAGAGAACTATAAAGGAAACAAAAGATAAAAGCGTCACAATATTGGGACTAAATAATGTTACATTTTTTAGTTGTTTTATAGAACTCTCATTTGGGCCAGGAACTGTCAGAAGAATATATTTTCCCACTTTCTTCTAACTATTATCTCTGGAAGCTATTTCCAACAGCCTCCATCTCCCACCCAATTCCACTTATAAACATCTGAGTCATAGAGACTTGCACCTTGGTAGGATTTTGTTGTTGTTGTTCTTAGTATTGCCTCTAACTCTTTTCCAGGTCTTCTGCTTCCCTGCCATCAATCAAACAATTAACAAATACTTAGTCACCTTGGCTAAGCTGCAAGTACTACACAAGACAGTAAAAATTCAGTAAGTGCTTTAAAGTAGTATAGAGCCTAATTAAGGAGATAAAAATATCTTAAATGAATCCTTTAGTAAGAGCTAATTACCACTATTACTTATAATAATATCTAGCTTTCAGAGCACTTACCTTAACTAACTGCTTTTTACACATCATCTCATTTAAAATATATATATATAATGATTTCAGAGAGGAAGGGATAGGGTGAGAGAAATAGAAACATCAATGATGAGAGAGAATGATTGATAGGCTGCCTCCAGCACGCCCCCCCCGCCACTGTGGATTGAGCCCCAAACCCGGGCATGTTCCCTGACCTGGAATCAAACTGTGACCCCATGGTTCATAGGTCGATGCTCAACCTCTGAGCCACTCTGGCCGGGCCACATCATCTCATTTAAAGACTCTGAGCCTGGGGAAGTCCTCTGGTTTTTCTGAGCTGAGGCCTTTCTATCTTTACACAATTGAGGTATCTTATTGCTGAATATTATAGCACATACCCCAGACTGGCTGGATGAAGGGAACCATTAGTGTTAGATAAAATAGCCATGGAAGGCTACATGGAAGAGACAAATGTGAATTATCAAAACTTTCATAAATGTTTGCTATTAAACACAGGAGAAATTAATGAAACATGGATATGAGAAGAGTGGCTTACAGAGAGTTGTTTCTGCATATGTAAATCAAACTCCTGAGAAAGTGGGACATTTTAAAAAGCAGTAGAAGCCACAGTAAGACTATATGACAATACACTAAACAAAGAAAAACCTGCAGTGTTTCTTCAAAGAATATGGTCACATGAAACCGCTTGATCCAATAACAAAGCAGAATTCAATGATGGTGATAACACCAGACCCAAACACACATATAAAAATATGTGGGACAGGGATATTTAGGGTATATAACCAGAACTACATGAAGAAAGTAATGAGGCCGTCCATCATAGAATGAGTGTGATCATAGAAGACATTAGAAAGAAGATGCTTTTGAGCAGCATTTTAAGCAGAGATGAAAAAAATTGCTAAGTGATGAACATGTGGTGGGCAGAGGCAGGCGTTTTGCCTAATGTATTTGGTCCACATCACCAGTCATCATCGTTGGAAATAAGAAAGGAATACATTTAGTCCATTTTGTGGCCCACCAATGTTCATGAAAATGTTATCTAAAGGAAATACTGGTGACCAGTGATTTTTACATTCACTTAAAAAACAATTACAGCATGGCCAGCATGGCTCAGTGGTTGAGCGTCGACCTATGAACCAGGAGGTTCAATTCCCAGTTGGGGTACATGCCCCAGTGTGGGGTTGTGCAGGAGGCACCTGATCAGTGATTCTCTCTCATCATTGATGTTTCTCTTTCTCCCTCTCCCTTCTTCTCTGTAATCAATAAAAATATATTAAAAAAACATTTTATAGATGTTCATTAAAAAAATTAAAAAAGAATATTCTAAAGTTGAATTACATTTTCTTTGGACATATCTGTGTTTGGTTTAAGTTATATCTGGAGTGTTTTTCTTATTTTACCTTGCTGTGCCATTTTATTGACCGGTTTCAGAAGTCCACAGTCATCCTGACTTTTGCCTTCCAGACACACACCCTTTCATGTTCTAGTCCTCTATCTGGTGCTTTTCTTGTCCTTCCTGGAGCACTCTTGCTTCCTGTTTCATAAGACAGCAGCTGTTCTTCGCTGGTGGTCTCCCCGCTGCTCCTGATCCCTTGCATTTTCTCAGAGCCAAGAGAAAAAAATGGCAACAACGTTTTTTCACTTTTATTTGATTTTGAATTATTTGGTGGACTTTGCGTATCTTTTAATTATAATTTTAAAACAAATCTGATGCAAAACCCTCAAAAAAAAAGACCCACTAAGAACTTAAAATATATTTCTTCTGTAAAAAGGGCATGTTTGAGGAAGCCCACAGCTGATCCAGATTATATTTCTTATTTGGTGAAGCTGGGGATCTATTCACAACTAATTATAACCACATAATAGTATAATTGTGTTCAATGATTTTTTGAACCAGGTATGGATTTCAGTTTAACTAAGTATGTTGGTAAAATACATCAAAATATTATGATAATTTCATTATTATCATTAGTATTCTTATTATCATTGTTATTATTGATACTCAGGGTTCAGAATACTTTTGATGCATTTGCTTATGTAACTTATCCTTAAAAATTTTTAAAGAATATTTATTTTCCACTACTTAGGGATGAATAGACCCAAGAAGAGACCATACAACTCCCTTTGCTCTTGCCATAGCCCAGATAGGAACCTATGCACTCCAAACAGGATAAGAATTAAACTGCTCTTTAAAGTTCAAGTGTATTTTTCTTTTTCTTTTGGAAGTCAGAAATTTCTACCTGTTCCTTTCTCATAACTAGTAAATAACAAGTATGATTTAGCCACATATATAAAGGTAACACGAGTAAAAATCTGACTTTTATGACAGTAGATAAAAAAATAAGATTATTCATTAACAGCTTTGAAACTGTCTCTGCTAACTTGGTATAAAATAAACATAAGACAAAAAATTCTGCAGTATTGTTAGAGTAAATATTTTTTAGGTTAAAATATAAGAAGAGTTTTTCATTGTGAAAATTTATTAAATATAAAGGGGGGAAAAGGAAAGACATGAAGTAAGATAATGAAAGCAAAGGGGAGGACAAGGTAGAAGCAAAAGAATTGAAAGTAATTCCCTGAAACTTGATCTTGATGTAGAGATGTATCATCTCACAAATTACATGAGTTAAGTAAGTAGTCATTCTTAACATGCTCATTTATTCAACATCCAATGGATATTTATCAAAGGTATTCAGTCCCTGGCACTATGTGAAATGTAATGCATCACAAAAATAACCACACAAGTAAACTCTTGGATTCCGTTTCAATTATTCTTAAGCCTGAGTTCTAACTGAATTAGTATATTAAATTAGTGGTTCCCAGCAGAGAGTTCTAGAACCTGCGCTAGTCCCAGGCAACGTTTTTCACTTGTCCACATTAAACAAAATTTAAAAAAAAACTAAAACATCAAAGATCTTCGGTCAAATTTACATATGTTTTCACTTCATTTTTTAAGCAGGTGAGACAATTTTATTTCACAGTTATCTTTAAAACCACAAAGACACTGTACTTCATATAAAAACACTAGAGTCCTGGTGCACAAAATTCATTTACAGGTAGGGTCCCTAGGCCTGGCCAGCGATCAGGGCCGATCAGGTTCCCCTCCTCCTCGCCTCCCTGCCTCCTCCTTCCCTCACTCCCTCAGTGCCCCACTGCGCAGCCACTGGTCACCACCATGTTCCGCACTGCCTCCTGGTGGTCAGCACACATAATAGCGAGCAATTGAACTCCTGGTCGAATTCCCGACACTTTGCGTATTAGTCTTTCATATATATATATTAGTACAAATAACTATACTTTCTAGACAATTATTATAGACCCTTTCAAAAAATGCATCTCATTACATAGTTTCAGTAAAGTTGCTTGGGAAAATATCTGGACTGATTCCATACATTCTTCCAACTGTTGGTTAAAATAGCTTTTATTCTATAACGTGTGGTGATAATATATGGTAGAATTAAAAAAATTATTTCCAGAAAAAATTAAAATGTTGTAAATTTAAAGACAAAATATACTAAAAATCAGACAAAAAATCCTGCCTAATCCAGCTTCTAGTTGTATGTGAAAAATAAGAACAAGTTCAATAGAGAACAGTAAATCCTACATTAGAAGTGAGTATATGGCACTGTTGGAACAGAGAAAGAAGGAATCATTTGTTCTGTGGTGTTAAGGGAGAATTTGAAAAGGAGCCGGCACTAATCTGGTTCAGGAAAGATGAGTGGAATTTATTGTTAAAAGAAAAGAAGACTATTCCAGGCAGAGGGAACAAAGCAAAGGCATGAAGTCACAAAGGTCATGGGCTCTTTCCAAGAATGCCTAGCAGTTGGTATGGCAGGAGTATATATAGGTGGAAGGGAGTGGGGAAGGGGACAAGAGGTAAAGCCAAGATGAGATCAACAAAACTCTTTACAATATGCTGAGGAACTTAAACTTCATTCTGTAGCCAAAGTGGAATGCTGATATATGGCAAGTTCACATGTCAGAGAGGTCATACTGACAATGTGAAGGACAGATTGAGAGGACAAAACCAAAGTGTGAGAGAACAAGTACAAAACTGTTATAATAGTTCAGTCCAAAGGATGATGAGGGCCTTGAACCAAGGCATCAGGAAGGAAATAATAAAAAGTGTCCAAGAGCTATTTAGGGGTTAGAGGTAAATGTGAGGAATGAAATCCTGTCAGGTAAAAGATGATAGTC
>NW_005871072.1:6371684-6583699 GCF_000147115.1 Myotis lucifugus
ACCCTGGTGGTCAGTGCACATCATAGTGAGCAGTTGAGGGGCCTTAGCACATCATTAGCATATTACTCATTGATTGGTTGAGTGGCCGACCAATGATGAGACACTTAGCATATTAGGCTCTTATTATATAAGATTTTGCCTTTGACAAATCTATTCAAATTCAAAATCATGAAAACATATTTTTTCTCATACAGACATTTTCATGTCAACTAAACGCTGTTATGCATTTTTTTCTATAATTATATATTTCAGAGACAATGATTTATTAGTCAAGTATGGTAATCTGATTGGCAGTTTTAACCTCTATAGCCCTGAAAATACCATATTGCACAGTCTAATTAGCATTGAAACCCAGACAGATCCAACAAATGAGTTTGGCTTCTTGTCCAAAGGTGGCAAATGTTGGATGCTTCACTAAAAATCATACGTCACTCCACCCAAATAAATCTAACTGTGAAATACTATACCACAGAAGAAAATGTCTTTTTTAAAAAATTAAATTTATTGGATGACATTGGTTAAATTCGATTATAAAGGTTTCAAGAGTTCATTTCTATGATATGTAATCTATACATTGCATTGTGTGCCCAATACTCAAAGACAGATCATCTTCCACAAAAACATATTTTAATATCTAATCATAAATTATATTAAAAAATGCTTCAGAATGTACAAGGAAATTTTAGGTATTTTATCTCCTGAGTTCATCGGGAACCCATGAATTATGAAACAACAGCAACATCATCAGTAACAAACAAGTAGTATTTGATGAATGCTAGCACTTGACTTCTGTTAAATAATTTCATCTCATAAATCTATTAGTAGGTGTTAATATTATACCCATTTTATTATAGATGACCAAACTGGCACAGATTAAGAAAGTTGTCCTGGGTCACACAGCTTGTTCTTAACGACTTTGCATACTACAGTGATTCTATAAAAAAGAATATTTGTCCCCTTTTAAAGATTTAGAAACTCAGGTTCAAATATTTTTTTCAACTGCTTTTCTATGAATTTTAGGTAAAACATTAAAATTCTGCATAAAATTTCTGCCAAGCAAATGGTATGAAAAATAGTTTTTAATAAAATTATTAGAATAGGAACAATAATGACTTACCATTTCCATCATGTAATTTTGCTCTTAGCATTTTGAGTGACAAGTTGACTAATATCAATGGTAGTATTTGATTTACTATTACATCTTAATAATTATATTACTTAATATTGTTAAGTTACCCTTCTTTTAACAACAAATATACCTTCTGTTTTTAATGTGTGTTTTCATGTATGAGTGAAAGTGTGTGATTATTTTCTCCTCAAAACATTCAATACACATCATAGCTTCTAGTGTGGACTTAGTCTTTGTGGTAAAACTGTGTGACAAATGTTTTCCTCATTAATTTTAGAAATTTAAAATCTAACAGAAGAGTTAACTAGGATGCATTAGTTTAGTTTTAAGATGTTTAAAAAAATGTTTATATTGGAAATCTAAAAGACTGATTGGAAGAACCAACCTTAAGGAAAGAAATGAGTAGTTGAAAAGATTTAGAACTAGTATATAGGTATCTCCATAATTATTTAGTTCTAAGTGAAAAAAGAATTCATATTTCAAATTTTAATATAATTTATAGCCCAAATCTTGTATGAATACAATGAGCAACCTAATCAGCAATCTCAAATATTTCACAATATCATTAATATTGAAATTTATATTAATTATAATTTAATTTTAGTCCTTTAAGAAAAAAAGATTCTTAATATGCATAAATTGAATATTTATTATATCAGCAAATTTTATTCTTTATTTCATACTTGCATTACCAAGTGCTCACACATATCAACTAACTATATTTTCATCACAATCACTCATTCACAAAAATGCACCTGTATTGTAAATACCAGACTTGTAGAAAAACTCTGTTTAATCTTGGGTGGTCTCTCTGCCCAGGTTTGATTAAATATGTCTTTTCACAACAGGTGACTTTTTAATTGTTTTCTTATGGCAACCCATTTATTCTTCAGGCTTTGTTTGGCTTGCATTAGTTTTCAAAGTTAATGACCATGTGTGAGAACATGCTGAGTACAGGTGGCCAATGGTTATGCTGAGAATGTGGGTGTTATAGCAAATGCAGCGGGCCAGTGATTTAACTTTACCAATTAATAGAGTGGTGAATAGTTCCCTAACCCTCAAGGCCTTTCAAACAGAAAACAAGCTCAGAATAAGCACTTGGTAATGCAAGTATGAAATAAAGAATAAAGCACCTTGTTCTTTGTATTTTGGGGCTTGCTTTCTTTAGTGGGGTAAGTCTTTTCCTCTGCACAGCTTAAGGAATCAACTTTTTCAGAGTGGCTTCTTTTGTGTGTGGCCAGTTCTATTGGTAAACTTGACATATTCCTCCCTCTGACTTTTGTATCTCATTGTTCTGGAAGCCGGGCTCGTGGGGCTGCCTTGTTTATTTCCTCTTGGCCAACAGACATGGGGATTACTGTAATGAGGAGCATTATAATCCAGGCAGCCAAAATAAGTTCTACTTATTAGATACCTTAACATCTGTTCAAGAATAGAATTGTATGAGGAGTAAAATAATCATGTCCCATCAATCCTGACTGTGGAGAACCAAAAGAAAAATAATATCTTTGCACCCCATAGGCTGTCAGAAACTAGCACCAAACACAGAAAGAGCTTTTCCACTGGGCTTAACTTTTTTCTTTTTTTTTTTTCTTTCCTTTCTGACAAAAGGAACATTTGTTTGCCATTAGCTTAGGTAAAGGAAATAGCATCTGAAGTCTTGTTTTCCAATTGGAATGACCCCTATGACCTGCTGTGAAGACACTTGGAATATTTGTTCAGTCTTGGTTAGCTATGCAGGGGGGTGGGGCAGTTTTAACAAATGCAAATGCATTTGCCAAATGTTTGTAGTTTCAAAATTATGTAAGTACTATATTATGAAAAAATCAAATATTTGTAAATGTCTAAAGTAAAATGTACTGAGTTCAACTGCAGTACCCATCTTGGGATAGTAAAATCTCGATGTGTACTCAATGGGAAAATACTAATGAACATAGCAGGTTTCTACATTGCCAGTATGATGACCTGCCAAAAAGGTAGGAGGAGGAGAGTTGTAGATAATGCCTACAGTAGTTGAACTTTATTCTAAACCAACAAGGAAATAAACAAGAACCATATAATCTACGGCAAAATCTATGTAGGCTGTTTTGCATCTAGTTTCTTTTTAGCACATCCAATAATTCCTGTAATTAATATGTGACAGAGAAAAAGGCAGGGTTGGAATTTTATTGGCCTTTTTTATAAATAGTCAAATATCTCTGAAGTAATTTCAAAATGTTGGATTTTTAGATGTGGTTACTCAGATTCTTCATATTGTTGTGGTCACACTTTAAAAATTTGAACACATAGTATTTGCAGTATTTTCTTAACATTTTTCTTTAATATAGCCTTGAATTCTGGCTTGTAACAATTCACTTCAGTTGTTTGTTACTGTAAAATTGAACCAACATGACTTCATTGGGAAAAGAAAGATTGGTACTAAAATACTTTAGGAAAAGTAAACTTATTTTCCACCTTTCACCACCTCAACCCCCCTTCATTCAGAGTTACATGAAACATACCTGTGCTTCCAAGAGTCCTCATTTTAGAAAGTGGAGAGTACATAATAAATTGAGAACAAGAAAAATGTGGTTCTTCTCTCCCAGTTTTCCAATATGAAGGTTTCTATAAAGGTAAAATTATAGCATTGCAGCATTAGGGCAGGAGCCAAGGTCTCTACTTCAAGCTGCAGGAGCCAAGGTCTCTACCTCACAAGTTCAAAGTAAAAAAATGTTTTCTTCCCACCTTAAGAGTAGCTATGTTGCCCCTACAGTTGGTTGAGCATTGTCCTGTGCACTAAAAAAGTTGCCAGTTCGATTCCTGGTCAGGGCACATACCTGGGTAGTGAGTTCAATCCCTGGTTGGGGCACATGTATGAAAGGCAATCGATTGCGTGCATTCTCTCTCTCTCTCTCTCTCTCTCTCTCTCTCTCTCTCTCTCTCTCTCTCTCTCTTCCTCTCTCTAAGCATGTCCTCAGGTGATGATTTTAAAAACTAATTAATTTTTAATTAATTAAAATACAAAGAATAGCAATGTTAACCTCTTAATGCCCTTGAATATTCACCACAGTAAATTGGTAGCCAAAAAAAAAATCTTGTTTTGAAAAACTACTGGTAGAAATTCAGAAGTTAAGGTGGGAGTAGATGTCAGGAAAGATTTAGTAGTTGAATTGATCAAATTGAAAATTTATATCCACATAAAAATCATTAAGCAACACTTATAGTTGTATTTATAATGATCCAAGTCTAGAATCCATAAAAATATCCTTTAATAGGTAAATCCATACAATGGAATATTGTTGCATGATTAAAAGAGCAATCAATTCATAAAAAGACCTGGAGAAACCTTAAATGCATATTGCTAAGTGAAAGCAATCTGATAATGCCACATGCTGCATTATCCCAATGATATGGCATTCTGGAAAAAGCAAAAACTAAAAAGGTAGGAAAAAGATTAATGGCTGTCAGGGGTTAGGGAGTGGAGGAATGAATAGAATAAACGTAGTGGATTTTTAGGGCAGTGAAACTATTCTGTATGAAATTTTCATGGTTGATACATGGTATTATGCATTTGTCAAGACCTATAAAACTGTAAAACACAATGAGTGAGCCTAAGTATAAACTATGAACTTTAGTTACAAGGGGTTTGTTAATCTTAACAAATACACCACCCTAAGCATGAAATGTAGGAGAAACTATGGAAAGGGGGTATATAGAAACTCCCAGACCATACTATGCATTCAGTGTTTTGTGAATCTAAAACTGTTCTAGAAACTAAAGTCTATTAATATTTTTAAAAAGTTGCCGAAACCGGTTTGGCTCAGTGGATAGAGCGTCGAAATTAAGGACTTGACCGGGCAATTCCTTGCCTCATTTATTTTAACTATGGCCACTCATTAATGTTCTGCTGGCAGATGGGCCGGCCTGGAACATCAGACAGTGCTATGCTCACATGTCTGGAGGCTTGGCAGGAAGGAATGACCAGCTGGGCTTCTCTGAGTGCACACGCATGCCCTCCCCAGCAAGTTGTTCTCAGTGTGGTTCAAAGTTTTCCATGGTGATCAGGACTCCCGGAGAGAGGGTTGCATGGTTTAGGAAGTGGAAGCTCCTGGTTTCTTAAGTCCTGGGCCCAGAAAGCGACACTGGTCCAAAGTCTGCATAGAGCCTCCTGATTCAAGGAGAGAAGACCAAACTCTTGACTGGAAGGGTATCAAGCAATTTATGATCATCTTTAACATACCACCTTCTTAATGAGAATGCTAATATCGCTTCATCTTAATTATAATATTAATTGTAAAGATGTTGTAGATGCCTTTATCCCTTTTATTAGCTTGAAGAAATTTCTTTTTATTCCTAATTGGATAATTTCTTAAAGAATTGATGTTGAAAAAAATTTTAAGTGCTTTGCCTCATCTACTGAGATGATCATATGGCTTTTATTCCTTTTTATTATTTTTTTTTATTGAAATTTTTTTCAATTACAGTTTACATTTAATATTATTTTGTATTAGTTTTAGGTGTACAGCATAGTTATCAGATAATCATATACTTTACAGTGCCCCCCCCTGATATTTCCAGTACCCAAGTGAAACCATATATAGCTGTTACGCAATTATTGATTGTATTTCCTATGATGTACTTTACATGTCCATGACTATTTTGTAACTACCAATCTGTATTTCTGAATCTCTTTACCTTTTCTACTCAGTCCCCAAGCCCCTTTCCCTTTGCCATGATCAATCTGTTCCCTGTATCTATGAGTCTGTTTCTGTTTTGTTTGTTCATTTATATTGCTCTTTAGATTCCATGTATAAGTGAAATCATATGGTATTTGTCTTTCTCTGGCTTAGTTCACTTAGCGTAAGTGTCCCAAATGGTAAGATTTTGTTTGTTTGTTTTTTATGGCCATTTGTTAGTCATATTTTTTTATCTTTTCCTCTTAATCTTAAAGAAGACCTTTTATAATTTCTTATAATACTAGTTTGGTGGTTAATTCCTTTAGCTTTTTCTTGTCTGGGAAACTCTTTACATGTCCTTTGATTCTAAATGATAGCTTTGCTGGATGGTGTACTCTTGGCTGTAGGTCTTTGCTTTTTATAACTTTAAATATTTCCTGCCAATCCTTCTGGCCCTCAAAGTTTCTGTTGACAGTCATATGGGGGCTCCCTTATAGTTAACTAACTGCTTTTCTCTTGCTGCTTTTAAGATTCTCCCTTTGTCTTTAACCTTTGGTGTTTTAGTTATGATGTGTCTTGTTGTGGGGCTTTTTGTGTTCATCTTGTTTGGGACTCTGGAGAGAGTGCAGACAGTTGCTGAACTTGTATGTCTATTTCCCTCTCCAGGTTAGGGAAGTTTTCTATCATTAATTGTTTACATAGGTTTTCAATCCTTGCTCACTCTCTTCTTCTGGCATTCCCATGATGCAAATAGGGATATACTTGAAGTTGTCCCAGAGGCTTCTTACACTATCCTCATTTTTTTATTATTTTTTCTTTTTGCTGTTCTGACTGGGTGTTTCTGCTTCCTTATATTCCAAATCACTTATTTGATTCTCTGCTTCATCTTCTTTACTATTTATTTATTTATTTATTATTATTATTTTCTTCATCTCTTATTTTTATTAAGGTTCTCTTTGCAGGTGACAAGACTTAGCCTCCAGTTTAGGTTTTGAATTGTAAAGGAGGGTGAGAGTTGGGGAGAAGGTGAGCATGAAAAGAAAAAGAATATTATTTCAATCATAAAATGACAAACAAAGACTGAGGCGGGTCACATAGACAATGACAGAGGCACAGGAATCATGACTGGAAGAGTAAGATCCTAAGCAGGGCAGAGGAATTGAATGGCAGGGAAAAGACAGAAGCTGTTATCAGGACAGTAACAGTTGAGAATCAAATGACAATGAGGGTATCAATCCTGATATTATTCCATAAGTGCTGGCATAGATACTGAAATGACTCTCAAATACTATTCAGGACAGGTAGTACAATGGGGCAGGGCTGAACCTAAATGTTAAGGCCAGGTGATACCAGCTTTAGACAAATTGATTCAGAGACTGGGAAAATGACAGTGTTGAAAAAAGGGGGAAAATCACTATTTTTATTTTTTCCCAAAGTTATTTTATTTTCCAAATTATAAGCTCCAGAAAAAAAAATCTCAGACTTAGAAAAAGATAAAAATTAATTGGTTTTATTTTATTATCTTTGATATCAATTTCATATACTAAGTTTCTCTGTAAATTTATTCTTCATTCCAGTTAATGTATCCTTTATTTCTGACTGGTTCTTCTTCATGGTTTCCATGTATTTTTTTGTGCTATTGATGTTCTCACTAACTTCCTTGAGCATCCTTATAACCAGTGTTTTGCACTCTGTATCTGGTATTCTGCTTGCCTCCATTTCATTTAGTTCTTTTTCTGGAGATCTTTCCCGTTCTTTCAGTTGGGAACTGTTTCTTCATCTCCTTATTTTGGATGATCCCTGTGTTTGCTATGTCTCCTGGGCTTGGTAGAATGGCCTTGTGTAGTAGGGTCCTATAGGGCTGAGTGGTGTAGCCTCCCCAGTCACCCAAGCTGAGCACCCCTATGTGGGCTGTGTGCACTGTACTGTGATGGTTGATCCTTGATTGTTGTTAGCACATCATTGAGAAGAATTGACTCCCAGGCTGATCACCTGTGAAAACCAGCTATGACTACAGCAGAGAAGCTGCTGTACAGGGGCCAACCCTATCGAGCAGGACTTATGTCAATGGGGGTTTGGTGCTTGCTGAGTCTGCCCTTTGAATGTGTCACTTGGGGAAGTAGTAGGGTTGTAATCCAGTGTGGTCTGAAGCTGTCTACCAGGTGCACTGGCTCTGGAGTCTCCCAAGAGGTGTAAGGTCAGCCACCACCTGTGCCCTGCCTGGGGCCACCTGCCACAAGCTACAGAACACTCTGCAGATGGCTGCCAGTTGTGCTTGGCTTAGAGGTGCCAGGAGAGGCCAAGCTGAGAAATAAGACCAGCTGCACTAGGGCTACTTAGCAAGAGGTATGGGGGTATGCAGAGGCCAGATGCTGATTGTCTGAGAGATTTTCAGGAAGTCCAAAGCATGAGATAAGAGAGGCCATTTGTATGAAAAAGCCACAGGAAATAGTGGGTGTGTCTGCAAGTTGGGTGGGGCAGGGTTTCAGGGAATCACTATGGGGGAATGAACATGGGGAAACTCAGATATGGCACCTGCCAGCAGGCTGTGTGGGGGAAGGGATCAGCAAGGGAACCATGGCCTCTCCCAGCACTTCTGTCTGGGGGAATGCTGCCCCACCAGCACTCACCCCAATATGGCTTTTCATCTTTATGACATTAATGTGGTATGTTACTTAGTATATGGATTTAGTAAATGTAAAATATAGTCTTAAGTGAAAATGGCTTAAAGAAGATAAAAGTTTATTTCTTTCTCATTTAATAAACCAGGCATGAAGAGTACAACTCTGGTAGAGGGTACGTTCCTGGCTCTTTCTGTCATATGTGCCTTCATCCTTAAATTGTCCAAATGATATCAACATTTCTGCACACAGAAAAGGAATAAGGGAGAAATCAGATATAGTTCTTTTCATTTAAGAGAACTGACTGGCAATTAAACACATCACATCATCTCACATCCCTTTGGCCAGAATTTAGCCCTTTGGCAGTATACATTTGCAAAGAAGCCTGGGAAATTAGTGAGCTGTTCTGGGAAAGCACATGCCCACATTTAATATTTTTGAAAATGTTTCAAAGGACTATTTCTGAGAAGGCACATTTCTAGGCAAAAATTGTATTTCTGTGAAAGGAGAAAATAAATATTGGGACAGTAAATGGTCCCGACACATGTGGCGAATTATAAGAATCAATTTTCTAACATTAACTAAGGCTTGCATATTTGGAATAAATGCAGTTAGAGCATGTTGAATCATAATTTTTTTTAAACAGTGCTAATTTGCTTTGCAACTTTTTTGGTTTAAGAGTTTTTTCATAAGAGAAATGGGCCATTAAGGTATCTTTCTTATACAATTCTAGTCTGTTTTAGTACCAAAGTTATGCCTGTCTCAAAAAAGTAATTTGAGTGTAAAACCATTTTTTAAATTTCTTTTTTAAATTATTATTTATTTATTTATTTTTATTGAATTTATTGGTGTTACACTGGTTAATAAAATTATATACATTTCAGGCATACAATTTTATAATACATCCTCTGTATATTGTATTGTGTGTTCACCACCCTTATTTCCTTGAAGCCGGGTCTATTTATTTCCTGGATATACTACAAATCTAAAGTCACTTTAGTTACTTTTATGACCATATAGATAGCCTTATGAACACAAACTAAAGTGAGGGTTACCTGTTTTTTTCCTGTCCTCCATATGCCAAGTTTAAGAAAGGCTTTAGTTGTTTCATTGCTGATTTGGCTTTGTTTCGCTGTCACTTTCTGTTTAGCAGTTTAATTTTTCTTTTATCCTCATGATGCCAGTGAAATTGTCTTCTAGCTTTACAGGAGGAGTCACTTTTTTGGACTCATACCCTAGGCTAGGCATTCATTATCTCCTTCTTCTCATTTCCATACAATTATTAAAGCAGAAATTAAAGGTATCCAGGTTATAGTTTTATTTTGTTTTGTTTTTCAGTTATGATTAAGGTAAAGAAGATTTTGAAGATTCTAGATGTTCTTCATTTCATATTTATTCTCTGTGGAATTTTTCCTGTCTTGCTACCTCAGCTATACAGGTATAAATATGTTTAGTCTTGCCTGTCTGATGTACCGTGAGGGTACATGCCCAGGTTGTGGGCTCAATCCCCTGTGGGGGGCATGCAGGAGGCAGCCAATCAATGACATTTCTCTCATCGATGTTTCTATCTCTCTATCCCTCTCCCTTCTTTTCTCTCTAAAAAATTAATAAAAAATATTTTAAAAAATAAAATAAAATATAAAATACATAAATATGTTTAGTCTTTCTGCCGTATTCACGTACACACACCCACACACCAACTTTTTAGATGTTTCAAGTGGGAAAGTCAGTCAAGACATACTTTACGGCCACACAGAGAAGTGACAGAGGACATCTAAGTCATCCCTCCTCCTGCTCCTTCACTCCAAGCCATATAATTGTTTCACACATTATCTTTAGCCCTATAATGGCTTCACACATTACGTTTACCAAAATGTGTAAGTAAAAATAACAGAAAGTAATTAAGTGTAATTTTTCAGGTAATTACTTCATTTGTATTTTAAGTGAATATGTTGCCTAAAGAATATACCTGATTACATGACTTAGTTGTTCATAAATCTTTCACCACTCATCGTCTAATATTGCTTCTACTCCTTAACTGTACATTAAGACAATCTCAAAAATAGCCCCAATTGACCATTCTACAGTTCTCTGCAAACCTTTCCCTCAATCTATGTTTCTCTGCATACACTTTGGTCTACTCCCCAGAGCAGTCTCTATTACTTCATGAAAATTCTCATCACTTTCTTGTCTTGTTGCCTGTGATTTGAGCTATATCTACTTAGACTGGTTTTTATTTTTATATTTAACTATCAAAATCTTACATACCCTTGATGTCTCTATATCCATGTATATTACCAAAACACTTTCTAAAAACCTTTCAAAATAAGCTCAGGATTCACATTGTAATCATTGTTACATATGCATATCTGTCTCTCTCAACCAGATAATTTCTGAGGGCAGGGACCATACTTAGATCACATTGGACTATTCTTAAGAAACTAGGACTTCACTCAATGTATTTGTAAATATACATATAAATATTGAATTCAATTCTGTTTTTCTTTCTGTTTCTTTTAAACTGCAAGACAATAAATGTAGATTCCTAAAGTTGTCCATGTCAGGCATTGGCGATATTTTCCACTGAAACTTACTTAATGAAATAAAAGAAAGCAAACCAAATAAAATAAAAAGCACAGAGGACACTAACAAAACAACAAGGGGATTTTTATGAGTGGAAGGATTTAGGTTGAAAGGCGGGAATCTCTATGGGCCTCTCAGAACGATGCAGCTGTACTGCTGGCTGAGGTCTGCAGTTTAAGAGATATTTTCTAAGTCTGTTGTTGTTATTAATTTGAGGAGAAGAGGTCTCTGTAGAGGAAAAAAATCCAGGATTTTTTGTTTCCTTTTCCATCACTCACAGTCACTGTAATGTCAACACCAGTTAGGTCAAATTTCAGGCATTCAAAATGTGCAGCTTCGTCCAGCTGCAAGAACTAAAAGTCTTCTAGCGCACTATAGCCTGACCAATAAAATATGTCTGAGGGTGTTAGTAACAATTAACAGGTGTGTACCTTCCCCAGAAAGCTTTCATATGACTTGAAATGTATAAAGTAGGGTACTTAGATTTCGTAAGAATTACATATAAGCAAATATGTATCTGTTTTTACCAATGGATCTCAAAGAATTGGAGTTATTCAACCATGTATATTAAACCACGTAAATATATGTTAGAAAAAGGCATCTCAGCCCTCATCAAAGACTGTGCTTGTTGGATAAGGTCATGGGCTCTGCTAGCCAACAGCCCATCCCTGAATCTCTTTTCTTCCATTACCAGGAGGGTTAAAAATCCTCTTCAAGTTACTTAACCTATTTAATTTTTTGTTTTATCATATATAAAGTGGAGATAAAAATACAACTGATGGTGTTATTGAGAAAATTCAACGTGGTAACACAGGAATCAGTTCTGGCCCAAGATAAGCAATTACTAGATGTTAGCAATCATTTCTTTAAAAACTATTTTATTATTATCAAACCACAGACAGCCTCCTGTCCTTCCACTTCATGTCTTTTCTTCTGTTTTCATCTTCATCATGCTCACTAGTAGCTTATTCATTTGCTCTTTTTCCTGGCTCTGTGCCACACCCTTCCTTTCCCGTCTGCCAAAATCCACACAATTAATCAGGTCAATAATGCACTTACAACTTGCCTACATTTCCCTCCTCTTTGTTCTTGTGTTATTTCCACTTTACCAATCCCCACATTTCAATAACTCCTATTGCCCAATTTCTTCCCCATATTTGTACACTGCAGCAAGCACTAAACAATAGTGACCGAGTCAACTGGTCTCAGCTGGGCTCTCATTGCATCTCAGCAATTCTCTTATTTATCACTTGTTGACTCCCTATTGCATTCCTTACTGCAGCTGTTCCAAATGTTTCCGCTCTACTCAAGTCCCTAATCCCAGCCCTCCTCCCTCCCCTCTTAGCACATAACCTCACCTCCTACTGAGAAAATTGAAACCATCCCAACCTAAGTTTACACAATTGCCCTCCTCTTTCACTCCAAAAGTCTGTGCATCTCCCTCTCTTTGCTTGTCCTCTGGTGGAGTGCTTTGGGTTTGAGGCTGGCAAAGTTAGATACTCTGTGTTAACATCCAATTTCACAGCCTCAAAGTCATCATCTCTACAATGGAGGTGATAATTTCTGCCTTACAGGGTAGTCAAGGATAAGTAGCCGATTTTGGCAGATAGTAAACATTTAACAAATTACTGCTATTATCATTTGAAAAGTTAAACCTGCATTCTTGAGCCTATCTGTCCTAATAAGGTTGCATTGGCTATTTGGGGGGTCTTCTGTGGTTTCATATAAATCTTAGAACTGTTTTTTAAAATATTTTAATTGAATTTATTGGGATTACATTGGTTAATAAAATTCTGTAGGTTTCAAATATACAATTCTGTAAAACATCATCTGTATATTGTATTGTGTGTTCACCACACAAAGTCAAGTCTCCTTCCATCACCATTTATCTCCATTTTACCCTATTCTACTTTCCCCAACCCCCTCTAGTAATCACCATACTGTTGTCTGTGTCTCATAGATACAGTGAACAGACTGACAGCTGTCAGAGGGGAGGAGTTTGGGGAAAATAGGTGAAAAGATTAAGCAAAAAAAGAAAACAAACAACTCTTAGACAAGGACTCTGTGTGTGTGTGTTTAGTTTCCGTGAAAAGTACCATTGAAATTTATTTTTTAATACTCACCCAAGGATATGTTCCTACTGATTTTTAAAGAGGGTGGAAGGGAGCGGGGGGTGGGGGCAGAGAGAGAGGAACATTGATGTGGAAGAGACACATCAATTGGTTGCCTCCCACATGACCACCGACCTGAGGCCAGGATCTAGCCTGCAACTGAGGTACATGTCCTTGAACAGAATCAAACCTGGGACCCTTCAGTCTGAGGTTCAATATTCTATCCACTGAGCCAAAATGGCTAGGGCTGCCATTGAAATTTTGAAAAGGATTTGCACTGAATCTGAACTGAGAAACTGTCTTTGTTCTCCTAAACATAATGTGTGTTTTCCTCTGGGTATTTTTAAGATTTTCTTTTTAATCCTGGTTTGGGTAAATTTAATTATGCTCTAGCTTGATGTAATAGACATATATTTTACTTGTGTTTGAAATGTATGGAATTGTGGGTTTATAGTTAATCTAGAGCCCAGATGCATGAAATTCATGCACAGGTAGGGTCCTTAGGCCTGGCCGGCAATCAGGGCCAATCGAGGCCTTCCTTCCCCCAGCTGTTGGCTGCCAGCTGGGGCCTTCCTTCATTCCACACCTCCCCCTGGTGGCCAGCCCACGTCATAGCAAGCGGTCAAACTCCCAGTCCATCAAACTCCCAGTGGGTTGAACTCCCGAGGGGATAATTTGCATATTAGCCTTTTATTATATAGGATCAATTTGGAAATGTTCATGTCATTATTTTTTCAAATATTTTCCTGCCACTCCCATTCCCCTGCCTCAGTTTCTAATTGCAGTTGTAATTAGACTTTTTGAAGTTACCCCAAGACTTATTGATATTCTGTTTATTTTTTTAATTCTATATTTTCCCTGTGTGTTTCATTTTGCATAGTTTCTATTGCTATATCTTCAAGTTCACTAGTCATTTCTCCTGCAATATATAGTCTGCTGTTAATAATATCCAATGCCTTTTTCATATCAGACATTGTAGTTTTCACCTCTAGAAGTGTGGCTATATTTTGATATTTTTCTATTACTGCTTAACATATTCATTTTTTCTCTTGTTTTTTGAACATATGGAGTACAGTTATAAAAACTATTTTAATGTCCTCATATGCCAATTCTAACACTGGGTTAGTTTCAATTTATTAAATTTTCTCCTCATTATTGGTTACATTTTCCTGCTTTTTTGCATGCCTGATAATTTTTATTGGCTATCAGATATTGTTAATTTTAACTTGTTGGGTGCTGGATATTTTTGCAATCCTATAGTCTCAATTTATATTCTGGGACACATTTATGCTACTGAGAAATAATCTCAGAATTTTGAGTCTTGCATTTAAGATTTGTTAGGTGGATCTGGAGCAGTACTCTGTTTATGGCTAATTATTCCCCACTACCAAGGCAAGATTCTCCTGAATACACTACCAAATGTTCAATGAATTATGAGGATTTTCAGTCTGACTGATGGAAATAGTGCTTATTCCCAGCCCTGGATGATCTCAAATTACTCTATTCTAATCCTTTTAGGTAGTTCATTTCCAAGTCTCAGGTCGTTTTTCACATGCTTATACTGATCAGTACTTTAATGAACACTAGAGGGATTTCTCTACAGATCTCTAGAGTTCTTTTTCTGTGTAGCTCTGTTATCTCAATACTGTCTTGTGAACTCCAGCTACCTTATTCTCCCTGGACTATTAGATCTGTCTTCTCAACCCAGGAAGTCTTCCAGGCTCCACCTAGGTTTCTCCTTCTTGCTCTGTGACCTGGAAACTCCCTCAAGTCAGTAAACTTAATCAGTTATAGGGCTCACCTCATTTGTTTTCTCTTTCTCAAGAGTCACTATCCTCTGTTGTCCATGTGCAATATCTTGAAAAGCATTACTTCATTTATTTTGTCCAGTTTATTTGTTTCTCTGAGGTAGGAGGATAAATCCAGTCTTTGTTACATATTGGCCAGAAACAAAAACTTCTCTAAAACAGATTTTAAAAACTGGCAACAGTCCTCATGTGGCCTTTCCAATTCATGGAGTGAGAGCAATTTTGACCATTGAAGATTCCTGGGATTTACTGTACATTTCAAAATTTTAAGCTAAAAGCTATATTACACTCTTGGGAAATAATGCCATTATTAAAACTTTAAAAGATGCAAGGGATGGGATTCCTATTACATTCTTATTTAAATTGCGTACTAGCTGGTATAAGGGATGATTATTCTCATTATATTTCAGAGAGTTATTATAAACTTAATCAGCTGCTTACTTGAATTGAAAATCAACACAGATCCCAAGATCTATTATGCATTTATAGATCTTTCAAACATTGTATCAATAATATCATTCCGCCCGGGTGGCGTGGCTCAGTGGTTGACCATCAACCTATAAACCAGGAGGTCACCGTTCAATTCCCAGTCAGAGCATATGCCCTGGTTGCAGGCTCCATCCCCAGTGTGGGGCATGCAGGAAGCGGCCAATCAATGATTCTCTCATCATTGATGTTTCTATCTCTCTCTCTCTCCCTCTCCCTTCTCTGAAATCAATAAAAAATATATTTAAATAATAATAAT
The DNA here is from genome assembly GCF_000147115.1 of Myotis lucifugus. Classification (NCBI taxonomy): domain Eukaryota; kingdom Metazoa; phylum Chordata; class Mammalia; order Chiroptera; family Vespertilionidae; genus Myotis; species Myotis lucifugus. The sequence goes on from NW_005871072.1 coordinate 6,387,337, forward strand.
ATCATTCTAATGAGACCTGGAGACCTGAGTTACCAGTCATAATGGATGACTTTATAAATTATATTTGTGAATAAGAAGATTAATCCTGGAAACCTGATACCTCTGTCAAGTTGCTAGTATTCCAATAATTCAGAAATGTAGGTTAGTTACTTCAAGGTGAAAAATATTCACCCTAGGTAATCCTCTTTTGGAGTTTAGAGGTTATATATACCACTTTGGATATGTTGTTCAGAACAAACCCATTTATCAAGTTTACCCTAAAATCTGCCAACTTAAAGTGAGGCCCAGAGCAAGGTGAGGCTCTCTAGTTTGTCCAGGATGCATTGTTCTGACATTGGACCTTTTAAAGTCCAATTGCACTTCTATATATAGTTTTTAAAAAGAGGCACTCCCGTTTGTACATGTATTTTTAAAAAGAATCTATGTAATCAAGTAATTAAAGGCCAAATTGTTATTTAAAAAATAGCTCAAAGAAATGGTCAGAAGTAAAACAGAAAAAAAAAATGAAGGCACACAGAAAACAAAGTGAAGGAAATAAAAAATAGAGGAACAGTGGATTTTTCTGGATGCACATCCCAACCTAAGACATGCTCCAAATCTCAAACTCCATCTGCCCATCTTAGTTTTCTGGAATAAACTCCCACTCATTCAGACCCACCCATCCTCCACAGACATTTCCTTTTCCCCAGACATTCTTACCTCCCACACTGAGAACAGCATCACATTATCACTTGGAATTTGCAATGCTTTTGATTTTGAACATCACTAAAACATTTGCCTCTTAGGCAACAGGATAATCACCTTTCTCTCTGCCAAAGTATGTGCTTCTACTCCGCATCCTGAAGGAAATGAAATCCAGGATAGGAGACTTGACAGCACTTGCATCATCTCCAGGCAGCACATCCCTAATGTGTAACCGTGGACTCTAAGGGCATCACAGTAGGATTGGGGTTATAATGGAAGTTAAGAAGTAAAAAATTTGAAAGTAAAAGCCATTTACTTTTGATAATGTTATACTAGAACTATCTGGAGGGAGAAAGAAGCCTCTCTGTCTTGAGGTGGTTTTCCTTGGAAAAATAGATTTCTCAAAGGGATCTCAGATCTCTCTTTTTTCATATATGTTAAATCAGGGGTGGGCAAACTTTTTGACTCGAGGGCCACAATGGGTTCTTAAACTGGACCGGAGGGCCGGAACAAAAGCATGGATGGAGTGTTTGTGTGAACTAATATAAATTCAAAGTAAACATCATTACATAAAAGGGTACGGTCTTTTTTTTTTTTTTTTAGTTTTATTCATTTCAAATGGGCCGGATCCGGCCCGCGGGGCCGTAGTTTGCCCACGGCTGTGTTAAATGCATAGCTGATATATCTAGCTGTTTGGATACAAGTAAGCATAAAACTTTATAATGACTTGCTCTATATTATTTTTAAAATTTAAATACTACAGTGGGGCCTTGACTTACGACTTTAATTCGTTCTGAGACTGAGCTCATTAAGGAGCTCATTAAGGAGCTTGTTAACTCAAATTACTCTGTCAACTCAATGCAAAAATTCAGCCGAGAGACAGCTGGTATCTCAAAAAACTCGTTAGTCGGGACATTCGTAAGTCAAGGCCACACTGTACTGCTATTTTTTTTTAATTAAAACCATCACTCAATAGGCTATAACACTGATAATATTTTCAAAATGCCTTCTCATACATGATGAGATCTTGGTCTTAGAGTCTCATTTTTAATGTTAATACTTTCAATATTACATGATGAAAAAAACAAAAAAATAATATGTTTTTATTAATGTGATACAAATTTCAATAGACATACACTCACTCTTGTGAAAATGCAGTTAAATGAGTATTAAGTACTAGAGGCCTGGTGCACAGATTCATGCACTGGTGGAGTACCTGGGCCTGGTCTGTGCCCTCTTGCAATCCGGGACTCATTGGCAGATATTGAAGAGCCGGTTTCAGCCCAATCCCCACAGGGCAGGCCGAGAACCCCACTGGTGCACAATCTGTGCACCGAGCCTGTAGTATGCATATAATATCTTTGGTTAATCTCTTCCTGCCCTCCTCACTCCCCTCTGAGATTCATCAGTCTGTTCCATGTTTCCATGCCCGTGGTTTCAGCTTCTGCATTGAGTGTTTGCCCCCTGGTGGCCAGTGCATGTCATAGCTACTGGCCAGTTGGCTGGTCACTTAGGCTTTTATATATATATATTACTATTAGTTTGTCATTAAATGTCCTGGAAGAAGAACATATTTGCAGATATCTAAAATTTCTTTGTATGAACAAAGACCTGAACTTATTGCTATATGAGTTTTTTCAAACTAGACTTTCTGCTTCTATTTATCAATTTTCCAAAAGTATATAATTCTCATAAGCTTTTTCTAGAGAGCTGGGCAGATCTGGGTTTGAGATCTAAAATTTGTCTTTTTATTTTGTGGTAGAACAAAGTTCATAAATGATTCTGCAAATGGCACAGGGATAATGCAGTACCTATTTGATAGATTGCATTAAATGGTTGGCTGTGAAGCTAGCTTATAATAACCGGTCAATAAATAAAAATTATAAAGTTGTGTTCCTCTTTTCTTTATCTTCTCCATCATTACCTTTTCTTCTTCATCCCTCTCTCCTTACCTCTTTTGGCAATCATTATTATTATTATTCTCAACACTGTCATCATAATCTTTATCATTACTTATTTCTTTGGAATATTGTAAAAATAAATGACATAATGCAAATGCATCTACCTATACTTTTTAAACATAAGATATATCACTTGTGACTTTTAGTAATCCTACTGGGAACTATACATGAAAGAAAACAAGAACCATTTAAAAATGCTTGGGATTTCTAAGGGATGGAAAGGAACAGGTGGAAATGCAATTGCTCCTTGGGGAAGACTAATGTTTTTATCCATATAAATGCAGCACACTGGTTTGGTAATGGGCACTGTTCAGAAACCATTTCATAAGAATCATTTTTTCTATATCTGTGTATCTGTACATGATTAAAATGACAGAGAAGTTCACGACAGTGAGATAATTCTTTGATAATGACCAATTGGGATTCTTAGTAATTTATAAGGTGGTTAAGCTAATCAAACATGAGAAAACCATTATTTGGAACTAATGAAATATACAGAAACTATAAGAGATAGAATGGAATTCTACAACAGAGTTCTATTGTTAACTAATATCTCAATAATAGTGTAGAGAGAAAAATGAAGTGCCTAACCAGGAATAGCTAAGTTAATCGTGTGTATTTGGACTAATCCAGATTCTCTTTTGCTATTTTCTGCACCCGCTGTATGGCCAACTCTGACCCTTGAGGTTCTTTGAGTGTATTATTGGCACAAGGTAAACACTCCATGAGTGTTGGTACTTTTATTATTTTATTTGAACTGCTATATTTATTGCTGATACATTTTTATTTTTCTGTAATTGAAAAAATACTTTAAATATAAAATAGCAATTATTCTTATAATTATTATAACTTAAATCCATGACTACACTAAAAACCTGTAAGGTTTAACTGCTTTAGTACAAAATGCGTTTGATACAGGCATGTCTGCAGTTGACTTCTAGAAAATCCCTTGTAGTACTGAGGTAAGAATTGTGTTTTACTCCCTGGTTTTGATGAAAATAAGATTATCATCCACATTTAATATTGCACTGAATTTCTGCCTCTTAACTTCAGTGATTCTGATTCCATAAGTCTAGGGTGGCACCCATATTCACTGAATTTTTAAAAACATTTTCTATACTTTTACTACATGGTAGGAGTCAAATGTCAGAAACACTGGTCTAAAAGTCAATTGTGTCTTACAAATAGGGCGTTTCCTATATAATTGCTTCTCATGCCCTGTATTCAAATGATCCCTTATTCTAAAAATTGTCTGTTTGCTCTTTGATGGTGTTTGGTTATTTCACACGTTGTACTCTGGTAATTGTAAATTATAACTGAAATCTGATTTTTAATAAGCACCTCTTTCTAGCTGCATGGCTATGAATTTATTGGGGAATGTTTCCTCAAGAAAGGGCATAGACAACATTTCTGATGCTTTCTTGGATAGATTAGGAATTTTGCATATTACAGAAATAAACATGGAAGTAGCTTAATTTCATCTCCCAAAAAGTGATTTTTGTTCTAAGCTAGACAAAGCTACTCAAGTGGTCTACAACACTAAGTGAGTGTGATTTTTTTTAAATATATTGTTTGCAACAGCAAGAACAAAAATATTTTAAAGTTTGATTTACCCAGAGGAATGTTCTGGTAAACCTCAAAACAGTACATAAAGAAGCAATTCGTGCCCTTATTTAGCTTTCTTCTTAGAGCTTCAGGGTAATGAAAGGGCTGGGATTTCAGCCTGACATTGTCAATGGTTTGCTCATAATATCAGGGATCAGATTTAGGGTTATCTATAGGGCTCTGTTTCCTGCCAGAGGACACTGTCTGAGTTTTAACTGGGTGGGAAGATAAGGAGACAGATGAAGCCCACATGTAGACTTTTACTAGTAACACAGACAACAGTGTTGAATGCCTGCTCACAGGCCAATGTTATGGAAGGCTCAGAGAGAAGCATATGCCTTTGACAAGAGTCCTGGACTAAAGCAAAGAAAACATTTCTTATTTTTTTTTAAATGGTCCTCCCTATTACATTAGCTCTTTCCCTAAATCTGAGGATTCCAGAAAGTAGATTCTATCTAGCTCCAGCGAGGACATATTTCATCAGGGGGTAATATTTCCTTACTGTGTTGAAGACTTTCTTGGGTAATACTTGTCCCCACACCTTGGGATCTGTGAGGTGGCTTACCTAGGCTTCTTGAGATTCACTACTCCTATGTTTTATCACCTAGAAATGCAGTCAAAGGCTTTGTTCAAATATTGGGTAGATGGCCTGTAGCCTATGCCTCAACACCAAGATAAATCTAGAAAAGTATAAAACTACCAGATAAATCATTTTGGAACAAAATGGTTCATTTGAATGTTCATTGTTTAATGTGATTACTGCTTCTGCTCCCAACACGGGATTTTGTGCAACTCTGGGCTTTAGACCCTAAAGGTGGATCGTAACTAGTGGGTTATCTTGATGCTGCAAAGACGATGCAATCCTACATAAAGACATAAAGTCCTTCAAAACTACAAATATTTTTAGTGACAAAACCAAGTGAAATAACCTAAGGGGTTTTAATATGTAAATAGATACTCTCAATAGAATCATCAGAACAACCATAGAATGTCTAGGATTCTAAAAAGCAAGACTCAGGAAGAAAATAACAAGTAGGAAGAGTATACTTCCTACCTCTGTTTCTCTAAGTACTATATTTGACTATTTTTCTCTCTCTCAGAATTGTCTGTTAGGTGGGTGGATATTACTTTCTCTTTGGAGTGTGTATGCATACATAAACATACACAGACACATGCATACATACATAATATGTGTGTATATCTACATTATATATATATATATATATATATATATATATATATATATATATCACACACACACATATATATATGTGTTTATCCTATATAATAAAAGGGTAATATGCAAATAGACAGAACGGCAGAACAACTGAACAACCAATCAAAGCAAAATATGCTAATGATATGTTAAGGTTGCTCAACCACTCGCTATGATGTGCACTGACCACCAGGGGGCAGTCAGCTGGTTGACCAGTAGCTATGACATGCACTGACCACCAGGAAGCAGATGCTCCGACCAGTAAATTAGCTTGCTGCTGGAGTAAGGTCCATAGGGACTGAGTGAGATGGGTCAGACAGGCCCTGGAGCCCTCCTGTGGTCCCTCACTGGCCTGATCGTGCACCAGTGAGGTCCCTCAGCACCAGGGGTCTCACAATCCGGGACCCCTCGGGGGATGTCAGAGAGCAGGTTTGAGCCTGATCCCGCATGCCACTCCCATGGGGAGGACACCAGATGCAGGGTTCATGGCTGGCAAAGGCGACTGCACCAGCATGAGCCTCTCCCGATTGCGACTGATTGGGTGTGAGCCTGTGAAAATGCAAATTAGGCCGGGACCGCCATAGTGGGTCACGACCAGACAGGAGGAGGTTGTGCGCACAAGTGAGGGGCCCGGATCGGAGACGAAGACAGAGACAGGACTCCAGCGAGCCACCACACCCCGGCTAGGGCGGCAGGAGCTGACACGGATAGGGACAGGGGCGTCAGCCTGCAGCCTCTGTGGCTAAGCATAGGCCGGGAGAGGAGACAGCAGGCCCGCCTCCTGCGGAAGCAGCGTGGCTCCCTCCTGCCTACACGGAATTGGCGTGGGTCCCTCCCAGCTCCGTGGGCGCCAGTGGCTCGCTTCTGACTCCCGTGGCAGCAGTGTGGCTTCAGTGGCAGCAGTGTGGCTCCCGGCGGCACGTTGTGGCTCCTGCCGGCTCTGCCAGAAGCAGCGGGTGGCCTACTGCAAGCGATATCACACGATGGGCTACTAGTTTATATATAATTGATTGTTTTTCATATTATTTGCAATCTTAAAAGAGTAATGAAATTAATTTTTATGTGGCAGAAAAGGCATTGCTATCATTTCCAAGGCTTTATAGTTATAATTTCCTAGTTACGGCTTCTCTCATGAGTGTTAACTCATTGAATATCACTCTTACTTAATAGGAAATTAATACACATATAATGTCATAAGGTCCAGATTGAAAAGGACCTCGATGTAAAGTGGATTCTCTTTCATTTCCTCTCCTGTGGTACTGATTTTGATTTTGGAACAGAAGGTATGAATTTATAACATGATGTGTGATTGAGTAACAGCTGTCAGTAATTTGATGCAGCAAAAATTGTAATGAAAACTCAAGTCATGAAAAATTTACCTGATTTTTTTCACTACAAACACCCCAAATCAGTCTAGGTTATTTAAACATCTGGCTCAAGTTTTGAGTTTTTGCCACCCTGAAAACCCTTACCTCAAATAATTGTTTTTACAATGGGAGACCTCTTGATTTTTGTTCATGAAATTATAGATTAGTTGCTTTTCTCCACAGTGATAGAATGTTATATTGCTATGTTTTTACATTGAGATTTTTACACCTCCCTGAAATATAGACCCAGATGATTAAAATTATTTTTTCCAGGAATGAGTCTTTGTGAATGAAATGGTACATAAGTTTTTAAAAGTTTTATAATACATATTAGGACTGTTCTATTATTAAACCTATTGCCATTAAATTTCAACCAAGAGGGGAGTCTTAATTAATGGTTTAAAACCTTTTTAAACTTGTTCAAATGAGATCAATTTTAAGGTGTATTTTATATTATTACAAGAAAAATGAAGAGATCTGAATTCTTTAGTGAATTCCAGGACAGCACTTGCACGTTTCTGCCTTGATTCTCCTTTTAAAAAAGATTATTACCACAAGAGTCAGAATAAGAGATACCAAAATACAGCAAAGTTTCCTTAAATGGGTAAATATTATTGTCCCCAGATTAGACATGCAAAGCCCCAGAATAAGGAAGTAAACAGAATATTAAAACCCAATGTGTCCAAACTTTTAAAGAACATAATGGAATCACTCAGTATCAAATTAAATGTCTAGCAACATTACATATTTTTAAAAATAATTGTTATATTCCTCACCTCATTCACCTTAATAATCTATTTCTTGAGTAAGTAAACATACATATTCCACATGGATTCATTATCTTTCTGTTTCTTGAACTTTTTCTAAGAGATATTAAAATAATTGTCAATAAGCCATCCACTTGGAACAGGTTCCCTTATCTCATATGCCAGAAAATATTTAAAAAAACACACAAGTTTATGGACTAAAGAAAGGTTTAGAACTGTTGTTTAGAACTGTTACCTAGTTTTAGTTGTTTTCCTTTGAGTTTTTCCAGGAAGGAAACTAAAATCCAGGGTGGTAAAGTGATTGAATCAAAGAGTAGAGCCTGGTTTTCCTTGCAGAAGAGAGTCTCTTTGCTCTCTCCCACCCCATCCCAGTCATGGGCCTCCCTAGATCTCAGCTGCCTGCTTAGTTACTAGTATCTCCTTCTCATAAATGTCCCTGGAGCTGAGGTGATAAGGAAGTTAATTGGACGATATGACCCAGGGTATTCAATAAAATATGACAAGTTTAATATAATCATATTTAGTTCTTTGTTCTCAAGGGCTATAATTTTACAGTTGGACAACTCTCAGTGCAGTAAAATAGTAGGTGGGTGCGGAAAGTTTGTCTGCCATACAGCACTGTCTACTTTAGTTGTAAACTGTTATGAATTACATTATTAGTAAAATAAAGTTTTAAAAAATCAGCCCTCAAGCTAGTTGATATAGACAATAGTGGTTTCTCTTCATTATGATCTATTTTATCACTAAATAGTTCGAACACATGAAAAAGTATAAATAAAAATATTGTAAACTTTATTTTGCAAACCCAGTCAGGTTCAGGACACCTTAACATTTTGTCCTCTTTTTTTTTTTTTGATCTTTTATAATCTTTTCCTACTGATTGACTTATCTCCATCCCTTCTCTAAGATATTCAATAACCTAAATTTAGTGACTTTCATTATGATGAAAACTTTTTATACTTTTAGCACATACCTATGTATCCATAAACAATATTCAGCTTTATTTTTAATATTTTAAAACATATATAGTGTCATATTTCATGTATTCTTTTAATGTTGCTTTTGGCACTAAAAAGTATACCTCTAAGATTTGTCCCTATTAATGTACATATTGATAATTCATTCATTTTAATTGCTGTTCACTAATGTACTGCATTAATATTTCCCACAACAGTTACCTTTTTTGTTGTTGATAGTCATCTAGATTTTACAAGTTTTCACTATTAAAACTAAACTAAACTTCAAGGAATAATCGTGCATGTTTTTCATTGTTGTTATTGTTTTGTTTTTTTGCACTTATACTAAAGCCTTAGGGTTTAGGTTTTATATCTAAAAGCAGAAAGCTAAAATATATAATATAAATAACTTCAACATTAACAAGAAACTGATAATCACTCTGAATCAACAATTCATAAAAGTTACTATTGCTTCACAGACATGCCATATTTATTTTTCTTTTCCTTATAAGGTTTCACGCTGTTTCAATCTGCATTACCTGTTTATGAATATTATATTTTATCCTGTTTATTGGTATTATTTCATTTTTTTACAAATTGCCTGTTCATATCATTTTCCCAACTTTGTATTGTTTTCTTGTTGCTTTAGTTCTATTAGTTTGTGCGTGTGTGCAGCTATACTTAATCTAGCTATTTATCCTGTTAGGTATTAAAAACTTTTAAAATTCATTTCTTTTCTTTTAATTTTTATGGTGTGTTTTCATATGTAAATGATCCTTTTCCTGAAATATTTATTCTATTCCACAAATATAGAATATATCTTTTCAAGTGAAAACTTGCAGTGGTATATCTATTTACTTCCAATTTTTTAGCTATCTTTAATATCTAGTTATTTTTTCACTTTTTTCAATGTTATTTTATTGTTTTTAATTTTTTAAATTTCTAATTGTTCATCATCAACTCAAGTCACTTTTGTATATTTTATATATTTGTATGTTTTCTGTGACCTTGCTACATCAGCTTATTAGTTCTGTAAGCACATTGTTTAGGATTTTCGTATGGATGCTTATATAATCTATAAAAAATATATGATTATTATGTTTGTTTTTCCCTTATTTTTTACACTGGTGAGGGTCCAATGCAATGCTGAGTAGGAGAGGTGAGAGTGCATCCTTGCCTCCTTCCCAATCTTGGGGTTATATAATTCAATACTTTACTATTAAGTTTAACAACGAATATAGGTTTTTAGTAGATGTATTTCTTCTTTGCTAGAACTATGTTTTTAATGAGTGTTGAAATCTTCAAATACTTTATATCTGTTGAGATAATGTTTTTTGTTGCTATTATTGTTTTTATTCTGCAAAAATGCAGATGTCACACTAATTGATTTTGAAATGTTAAATCAACAATGCATTCCTGGTCTATATCTTACTTGAATATAATAAAACATCTATTATTTTTTAAACAAATTTCATAAATGTAATGGCTTGATACAACATAAATTTATTATTTTATAGCTTGTAGGTCGGAAGTTTGAAACAGGCCTCATGGGCTAAAATCAAGGTGTTGGCAACTTCTCTCTGGAAGCTCTAAGAACCTTCTCCTTGCCTCCTCCAGCTTCAAGGACCATCCACACTTCTTAGTTTTTGTCCTCATCCTCCATCTCCAAAGGCAACAACTTTGCATTTTTTTGACCATTCCAGTATAATCACATCTTCCTTTCTCTCTGTCCATCTTCCCTTCTATTTTTAAGGGCCCTTGCAGTCACATTGGGCCAACCTGGATAAACCAAGATAGTCATCCCATTTTAAGATCCTTCATTTAATCACATCTGTAAAGTCTGTTTTACTATGCAAGGTAACATATTCATAGTTTCCTGAGACTAGGATGTAGACATTTGGGAGAGTCATTATTCTGCCCCTTACAAATCCTTTAATTTATATGTAGATTTGATTTTCTAAAAAGTTTTTAAAAATTTTTGTGCTTATATTCATAAAAGATGTTGGACTGAAATTTTATTTTGTAAAATTATTTTGTCTGGTTTTGGTATCAGGATAATGTTGGCTTCATAAAGTACATTATAAAGTGTTCTCAGTTTTTTGCTTTCTGAAAGAATTTATGTAGAATTGTTTTTAATTAATCTTTAACTGTTTGGAAGAATTTACAAGTAAAGCCACCTGACCTTCCTGAAGTATTTTTGGTTAGAAGGATTTAATTTTAAATTCAATTTATTTAATAGAGATCAGCTTATTTTAGTTTGCCAGGGCTGCCACAGCAAAACTCCACAGACTGGGTGGGTTAAACAATAGAAATTTATTTTCTCATACTTCTAGAGGTTGGCAGGCCAAGATCAAGGTGTTGGCAGGTTTGGTTTCCTGTGAGGCCTCTTTTCTTGCCTTGCAGATGGCTGCTTTCTCAGTGTGTCCTCACATGGTATTTCCTCTGTGTGTCCAAACCCCTGGTATTTTTCTGTGTGTCTAAATTTCCTCTTCTTATAAGGACACCAGACAGCTTGGATTAGGGCCCATCCTCACAGCCTTATCCTATATAATAAAGAGCTAATATGCAAATGGTCATCATGCTCTCACATCCTCGCACCCTTGAGCTGGGGCCAGGGGACCTGGGGCTGTGCCCCCCACCCGGCAGGGCTTGACGGAGAACCTGAGGCCATGCCCCCCGCCTGGCGCCAGACCAGGGGACCTGAGGCTGTGCCGGGAACCTGAGGCCGAACCCCCCGCCCCGGTGCTGTGCCCCCCACCTGGTGGGGCTTGACAGGGATGGGGCCAGCTGGGTCTAGGTCTCGCGGGATTTTGAGGTGCATGTGGGTGGGCAGGGACTTGACTCTGGGTCCCACAGTGTGCCCCAGACTCTGATAGGAGGGAGATTTTCATATACATTTTACCAATTTTCTTTCATCTCTGACACTTCTATTACAGAGAAGGGCAAATAGCAATATTAAAATATTTCCTCTAATTCCCTTTTAATGTGCACAAATTTTGTGCACCGGGCCACTAGTTTTAACATAATTGTCTCTTTAAATGACCTATCTCCAAATACACTCACATTCTGAAGTACTGGGAGTTAGGAATTCAACATATAAATGGGGTTGGGGTGAGGACACAGTTAAACCCATAATAGAAATGATTTATATTATTTATTTAACATATTTATTATATAGTTATTATTTATGTGAATGTCATTTACTTCTTTCAAGGTATTTATCCAATAGCAAAATTTATTGACTTAAAATTGTTTTAACATTCCCTTAGTATTTTTTTATTATAGGTAGAGTCTGTAGTTATGTGACCTCTTTCATTTTTTACATTGATAATTTGTGTCTTTTTTCTCAGTCATTCTGAGTACATCTTTTTAAAAAATATGTTTTTATTGATTTTAGAGAGAGAGGAAGGGAGAGGGAGAAGGGGATAGAAACATGACTGATGAGAAAGAATCGTTGATCTGCTGCCTCCTGCATGCCCCCTACTGGGGATTGAGCCCACAAAACTCTTGGTTCTTGGGTCAATGCTCAACTGCTAAGCTACAGCGGCGAGCCTGAGTACAGCTTTTTAATTAAATTGATTTATTCAGAGAACCAGGTGTTTCATTAATTTTTCTCTAATATTTCTCAGGGTTTTTCATTGATCTCTGTTTTTATTTTTCCCTCTGATTTCTGCTTACACTATAATTAATGTACTCTTATTTTTCTTGTCCCTAACCTAAATATTTACCTTTCTTGCAGGCCCTACATTCTTTTTTGTAGCTCCATGTTTTTATGTGACATCACTTTGTTCTGCATGATGAAGGTATAGATATAGGTATACATATAGATATAGATATAGATGAACATATATATTGTTTTACACATTTTTGCCTCCTCTGGACCACCAATTTTTGGACTTATTCAAATTCTATTTCTCATATTTGTACTTTCCCAAAACTTTGAGGCCCTTTCTAAAGATTCAGTGAGTTGTTGTTGTAGTTCCTTTTTCTCCATTTTTCTGCCCTCCAAATGTTTTCTAGCCATTTGTTTCCCCTAAACTCTGATCTTTATGTCAATGAAATAGCCAAGCTGTGTTTGATTTTCTCCTGCTTTTATTTTTTTATTATTTTTATTTATTTTTTATTTTTTCTTTATTGATTAAGGTATTACATATGTGTCCTTATCCCCCCATTGCTCACCCCCCACTCATACCCTCACCACCCTGGTGTCTGTGTCCATCGGTTAGGCTTATATGCATGTATACAAGTCCTTTGGTTGATCTCTCCTCCTTACCTCACCCTCCCCTACTTTCCCTCTGAGGTTTGACAGTCTGATCAATGCTTTTCTGTCTCTGGATCTGTTTTGTTCATCAGTTTATGTTGTTCATTATATTCCACAAATGAGTGAGATCATGTGATATTTATCTTTCACTGACTGGCTTATTTCGCTTAGCATAATGCTCTCCAGTTCCATCCATGCTGTTGCAAATGGTAAGAATTCCTTATTTTTTATAATAGCATAGTATTCCATTGTGTAGATGTACCACAGTTTTTAATCGACTCATCTGCTGAAGGGCACTTAGGTTGTTTCCAGATCTTAGCTATTGTAAATTGTGCTGCTATGAACATAGGGGTGCATATATCCTTTCTGATTGGTGTTTCTAATTTCTTGAGATATATCCCTAGAAGTGGGATCACTGGGTCAAATGAGAGGTCTATTTTTAGTTTTTTTGAGGAAACTCCATACTGTTCTCCACAGTGGCTGCACTAGTCTGCATTCCCACCAGCAGTGCACGAGAGTTCCTCTTTCTTCACATCCTCCATGCTTTTATTGAATCCTGAAAACTGTCCTAGGCAAAATGCTGGCATATTGGTTGAGGTCACAATTATTTCCCTTCTTTCAAAGATCACCCTCTTTTGCTGTTTATAATTCAGTCTCTGAAAACCAATGCATCATATTTTTTATTCTTTTTACTTATTCTTTAAAAAGAAAATGTAAATCCAGTACTTGTTGTTATATTATGATCAGAGATATAAATGCTCCAAACTATTTATGTTATACTTTTTCTACTTTTTCTCCTGGTTTATTCTATATTCTTAATTTCATCTATTTGGTTAATTTGGTTTTCTTAGTATCATGCTTTTTCACATGTTTTTGAAATTTGTTTTATAATCTTATTCAGAGTAGGGAAGATTTTTATTCTTTTTTGTTTTAGTTTGGTTTTTGTCTTTTTGTTTTTATTCCTTTTTTTTAGTCTCAGGTTTTTCAGTTGTCTCCCCTTTGCCCCCAGGGCCTCTATGCAAGGAAGCAACTCTCATAAAAGCATCCATTGAGGTAATGTTGGCGATATTGATCCAGTCAAAGGGGCAGTGGGGAAGCTGAGTGGAATGTAATCACAAGTCCAAATCTGTGACCTCTAACCTCCCTGAGTCAGCAGGTTTTTTTGTTTTTCTTTAGAATAGGGCAGAACACATTTTTTTTCACCTATTGACTTTTTTATTGTGATAAAATCTAAATAACATAAAATTAACCTTTTTGACCACTTTTCAAATTGATTTCTGAGAGGAAGGGAAAGGGAGAAAGAGATAGAAACAACAATGATGAGAGAGAATCATTGACTGGCTGCCTCCTGCATGCCCCACGCTGGGGATCGAGCCAGCAACCTGGGCATGTGCCCTGACCAGGAATCGAACCATGACCTCCTAATTCATAGGTTGATGCTCAACCACTGAGCCATGCTAGTCGGGCCATTTTGACAATTTTTAAGTGTTTATTTAAATGTGATTAAATACATTCCCAATGTTGTATAACCATCAACACTATCCATTTCCAGAACATTTTTATCATCCCAAAGAGAAACTCTGTACCTATTAAACTATAAATCTTAGTATCTCCTCCCACAACCCATGATGATGACCTCTATTTTACTTTCTGTCTGTATGAATTTGCCTATTCTAGGCACTTCCTATAAGTGGAATCATGCAATATTCCACAAAAGTTCAGGCTCTCTCTTTTCAAATCTTATTAATTCTTACTTGCTATGTAGCTAATCTTTTACTGTGTAAGAATAGGGATTTTAGTTGGTTGAATAATGTCCTAAAATCTTTAAGCGTTTTGAGTTGGGGAAGTTATATGAATAACTGAATAGGCCCTAAAAGCAATCACAAGAGAGAGGCAGGAAGAAATTTCACAGCCACACAGAACAGAGAGTGATGTGAACACAGAATTAAGATGGTGACTTTGAAATTTGGGGTGATGTGAGCACAAGCCAATAAATGTCAGCATCCCCCAGATACTAGCAGAGGTAAAAATAACATCTCCCCTAGATCCTTCTGAGAGAGTATCATTTCAATCCAATGATATTGATTTCAGAATTTGGGAAGAGAACTATAAGAAAATAGGTTCTTTTAAGTCACAAAGTTTGTGGTCATGTGTTACAACAGCCACAGAAATCTAAAACAGGGATACAGGGTTCTTAATCATTTATAATTTTTGCACTAAAAGTCATAAAAATGTACATATGTAAATATTATTTAAAAGCCCATTTATACTTAGTGCATACAAAAAAATATTCAATAATTCTCATCAGTGATTTGTCTTTCTATTCTTAAGGAAGAATAATTTGGGAAATATAAGGGTTTAGTCATATATTCTCTCTCTTTCTTACCATCAAATATTTGTGAGTTTTTACTTTAAGAATCTCTCAAATATATCAACTTCTATACAAATCTGCCATCAGTGCAAACTACTGGCCTCCTGTTCTCCAATTATTCTTTTTTTTTTTTTTTAAATATATTTTATTGATTTTTTTACAGAGAGGAAGGGAGAGAGATAGAGAATTAGAAACATAGATGAGAGAGAAACATCGATCAGCTGCCTCCTGCACATCTCCTACTGGGGATGTGCCCGCAACCCAGGTACATGCCCTTGACCGGAATCGAACCTGGGACCTTTCAATCCGCAGGCCGACGCTCTATCCACTGAGCCAAACCGGTTTCGGCTCCAATTATTCTTATATTTACCTTCTATCCTAAGATGGGAGTAACTTTTTTAAAAGTGCATATCTAATCAGAAATTACTTCTAATTAAAATTCTTGACTGCCTCCGTTAGTTTTCTAGTCAAATTTTAAGTGCTTTAATTTAACTCACAAGACCATTCAAGATTAAGACCCTGTTTAACGAACACTGTAGTTTAATATTTTGTTACTTTCCTACCTGAACTCTATTTTAATTATACTTTTATTGTCAGTCTACAGGATCTAACTGTTCCTGTTCTGTGCTCTCCTAGTATCCTGTAACTAAATGCTTTTATCATACTTATTACCCCACTGGATTGTATGTAAAAATTTATTCACTTAACTGTTTTATCTAGTCTAATACCAGTTTTCTTAGGATAAGGATCATGTGATATTTTGAGCAGGTATGCTCATAAAAAGTATAGGCTTGCTTTGCATTTATGTATATTTGATGGATGTTTTTGTATGAAAAAAAAATGTTAAAGTCAAAATTTCAAAAAATGTACAGATACTTGCTAAATGAAAAAAAAAAGGTTTTGATGCAGTTAACAGCTAAACACTTGGTAAAATTATGGCTTTGTAGAGAGTAAGACTAAGTATTCAACATTATTTTAAATGAGAGGACATCAATTTTGTATTTAGTTAATATTTGAAATCTCTGACTTTAAATGAATACTATTACTGATACATTTGTATATCTACACTAATAAAAGACAAACATGTAAAATGACCATACCTTTGCTATGCCTTAAGCCACGCCCACCAGCCAATCATAGCGACTATATACAAATTAACCCAACCAAGATGGTGGCCGGCAGCCACAGAGCTGGAGCAAGCAGGAGGCTTGGTTGCCCCAGTGATGGAGGAAGCCAAGCTTCCTGCCTGCTGCGGTGGCTCTGAGCTCCACTCAAAGCAACAAAGTTTCAATTATAGAAGATAAATAAACCCCACATACCTGCTTTCAGCTGGCCGGGGCCACAGAGCTGAAGCTAGCAGGAAGCTTCCCTCCTGCCCGCCCTGGCCGGCTCTGAGCTCCTCTCAAGGCTACAAAGTTTCAATTATAGAAGGTAAATAAATCCCAGAATAAAAATAAATAAAAAAAGGAGAGGCTGGGAGCTTCCGTTGCCGGGGGGCTTGGCCAGCCTGAAAACAGCCATCAGCCCCTCCCCCAGACTGGCCAGGCAACCCAGTGGACCCCCCACCGTAAAGGGGATGTGGCCATCCTGAAAACAGCTATCAGCCCCTCACCCAGGCTGGCCAAACCTCCATGGGGTGAGGGTCCCCACTGGGGGAGGGGCTTGACCAGCCTGACCAGGCTGGCCAGGCACCCCAGTGGGGACCCCCCACCCTGAAGGGGGTGTGACCAGCTGCAAACAGCCATCAGCCCCTCACCCAGGCTGGCCAGGCACCCCAGCGGGACTCCCACCCTGATCCAGGACAACTTTCAGGGATAAGCAGCCGGCTTCCACCCATGCAGTAGGCTTCTATCTTATATAATAAAAGGATAATATGCAAACGGACCCTAACAGCAGAACGACTGGGAATGACTGGTCACTATGACACACACTGACCACCAGGGGGCAGATGCTCAATGCAGGAACTACCCCCTGGTGGTCAGTGTGCTCCCACAGGGGGAGCTCTGCTCAGCCACAAACCAGGCTGACAGCTGCCAGTACAGTGGTGGTGGTGGGAGCCTCTCCTACCTCCTCAGCAGCGTTAAGGATGTCCGACTGCAGCTTAGGCCTGCTCCCCGCTGGCAAGTGAACATCCCCCGAGGCTGCCGGGCTGCCAGAGGGATGTCTGACTGCCAGCTTGGGCCCGCTTCCCCAGTGAGCAGGCCTAAGCCAGCAGGTGGACATCCCCCGAGGGGTCCCAGACTGCAAGAGGGCATAGGCCAGGCTGAGGGACCCCCCAAGTGCACAAATTTTTGTGCACCAAGCCTCTAGTTTCTTAATAATAACCTATTTTTCTTCCAAAATGGAGTTATCAATTTTGATTCTGTTTTGAAAAGATAAAGCACCTAAAATATTGTCCTTTTAATTGTTCTTGTTCCTAGCTCATGTCTCCTTTTCTTGCTAAAATGGTAAATGCATTGCCAAGATTGTTTTGCAAGTAATAAATATTTATTTTTATTATTTATTTATTTTTATTATTTAATTATTTGTTTGTTTGTTTGTTTGGTTGGGTATTGTTGAAAGTATTACATAAGCCCTCCTTTCCCCCTCCATTAACCTCTTCTAGCACACTCCTGTCCTCCCTCCCCACCTGAGCCCTCACCACCCCCTTGTCTATTTCTATGGGTTATGCATATATGCATACAAGTTCATTGGTTGATCTCTTCCCAGAAATCCTCCCTTGCCTTCCCTTTAAATATAAGGCATTCAATTCTACTTTAATAAATAATTAGATAGATTTCAATACCTCTAACAACAAGGTTATCTTTCTTTTTCTTTTTCTTTTCTTTTCTTTTTTTTTTTATCCTCACCCTAGGAGTGAGGATATTTTTTTCCACTGATTTTTAGAGAGAGTGAATGAAAGGAAGAGGGGAAGGAGAGAGAGAGAAACATTGATGTGAGAGAGACACATCGGTTAGACCTTCAACTGAGGTACATGCCCTTGACGGGGAATTGAACCCATGACCCTTCAGTCCATGAGCCAATGCTCTAACCACCAAGCCAAACTGGCCAGGACTATTTTTTAAAAATAGTTTACTTTATCTGAAAAAAACAAAAACACTAATTCAAAAATATATATGCACCCCTTTGTTCATTGCAGCATTACTAGTAATAGCCAAGACATGGGAGCAACATAGATGCCCATTAATATATGATTGGGTAAAGAAGATGTGGTATATATACACATGGAATATTATTCAGAAATAAAAAAGAATGGAATCTTGCCATTTGCAACAGCATAGATAGACCTAGAGAACATTATGCTAAGTGAAATAAGTCAGACAGAGACAGAAAAATACCACATAATTTCATTTATATGTGGAATCTAAAAACACAAAGCAAATAAATAAGGAAAACAAAACAAAAATAAACCCATAGATATAGAGAACAAACCGAGGGTTGCCAAAGGGTAGGGATGGGAAAAAAAAAAGAAAGAAATGCTAAGAGTGGATCATATAAAAACAAACAAACAAGTGTTAAAGGAATAAGATGTAAATAAAATAAAACACTATAGCCAATCAAATAATCTTGCTTTGCCTCCAAGTCTTCTGTACAAAAGCCTTGCTCCTATCTCCTTGTGCTCCTAACCAATTCTAGTTTGGCACTGCCCAGTTTGAATCAATGTTTGCTCAAATAAACTCTTAATTTTTTTTAAAAAAATAGTTGACTTTTATGAATATTGTTTTGCCTAACATGAAGAATAAAAAACCCTGGTTAAAAAAATACATTTTAGGAACTAATTTTCTAAAGTTGCGCTCCAGTATTTTAAAAGAAAGAAATATCCACACAAACAGATGTTACTGCTATGTCAAGATATTAAATAGCTGACCTAGTTGCTCCTAATTATTGATAGTTTACGACAGCACTAGCCTTGGCTTCTGCAAAAGCGTGAGCAGAATTGACAGCAGGAACACACATGATTTATTCATTAAGAATGATCTATAGCTTCCTGCATTTTAAGCTCCAGGCACTCACACTGTACAATGCCATGTCATTCAGCAAGAACTAGTTTGAGACAGGAAGCACTTTAGCGTGTTTACAGAAATATCTTTTAAAACAGACTGAACTACCAGACAGCCCACTTGTAAAGCTCTCCCTCTAAAAAACGGGTTAAAGATTATCACTCCGCACTCATGCAAATCAATTTTGGAGACTGACAGTTGTTCCAGACTAATGTAGGATTTCCTTTTTTCATTGAATTGAATTTCCTGTAGGCTGTGAATGCACTAACATTCACCAGGTGCTTTTTCCTGACTCTAATGATTTTTAAAAAGCCATTCAATATCCCCTGTATGTTTTTATCAAGTATTCTATGTATACAATGGAGAGCATTGTGATTGATAGTTGTTTAAGAAACCAACAACTGATGAAAGGCCACCCAGATAACTTTTATACATAAAATGATAATAATAACATTAATGATAATATTGACTAATATTTATTTGAGCACATAGTAAATGTCAGACATCTTCCCAGCATTTTACATGCATTATTCCATTTAATCCTCAACTGAAACTCTGAAATCATTATCTCCATGCTGAGGCTAAGATATTTTGAGTATCTTGCCCAAAGTGACATAGAAATTTATGGAGCAGTAATTTGACATTAAACTATCTAAGTCTGAGACCTGAGTTCTCAATCACTATGTTAAACTGCATTTTTATTTTTAGCATTCCTCCCGTTCCAGGAAATAACACATGAATCCATCACCCAAATGACAGAAATCATTTCTGTGGGAATGATTTCCAAATTTGTTTCCAAATTTTGCACCTTCCTAAGCTGCTAATCTACATTTCCCAATGCCTATGAATGCTCTGACAGCACTAATACCCCTTTATACTCATACTGCTACCACCTTCGTTTACTCTCAAATGCTTCACCTTTTCTTCAAATTCAGACTCCGAACAAAACTTATAATTAATCTTCTTTAAACCTCACGTTGAATTCTTTTCTTTATCTGAGCAGCCACCAGAGAATAGAGATGTGGCTGTCAGGAGTAGTGACGGAATATGGCTTTGGCAGTTGTACTGGAGGCAAAATCGTGGGGCCTCTAATCCTCTTTATCTTCTCTCATTCACTTTTGGACTCATCTCCCAATTCCCAATACTTGTACACACATAGGTGTGTCATGCTCTCCTCCGTTTTTCATTGTAAACATCTGCTCTTGGGGAAAAAATCTAGTAACAAAGTTTAAAAAAACACACAAATAATTGAATAAACAATGGTACAGACAGTAGTTAACTTTTATTTGCAACATTTTCCTTCTGTATTTAAATTATGAGAAATGACTAAAAATACAGTTCTAATGACAGAATTGTATGAATCACTGTGCCAGGAAGTAGAGATTTGACTGCACCAAAGAGCCCTTTGCTTATCTTATTTTACACTCATAAGACATTGATACTGTCTCATTAGCACATTCTCAATAAAAGATTGAAACAATAATAGAGAGATTCACATGTAAGAGTTCTCCAAAGGGTACATTGTACACAGTGATGATGGATGTTACTTGAACAATGACTGAAAGAGCCCCTAGAATGTCAAAAGTATTGTTCCTTGGAGAAATCTCCAAGTGGATGAATAGATTTGAAGTGGTTAGTGAAGAAATAGGTACAAAAACAATTTTAATTTCCACTTTATATAAACATCAATGCCAACAAAAGTCATTAATTATTAGGAATTTTAAAGAAGCTGGGAATATACTAGTAATTGTGCATAATATGACCTATTACTCTTACTATTTTTTTACAAATATGTTTTTATTGATCTTTAGAGAGAAAGAGCAAATGAGAGGGATAGAGAGATAGAAACATCAATGTGAGAGAAACATCATCGATAGGCTGCCCCCTGTATGCCCTCTAATGGGGGATCGAGCCAGCAACCCCAGCATGAGCCCTGACCAGGAATCAACCAGTGACCTCTTGGTTCATTGATCAATGCTCAACAACTGAGCCACACCGACCGGGCTAATCTTACTATTTTAACACTACCATACCTCAGCCCTGAGCACTTATTGATAAATTCTCTCAAGTATACAGATTTGTCTAAAAGTAATTGTATAGTTGTCACCTCACCTGGGGATTTAGTGTTTCTCAATAATCTTTATTTCCCTTAAGCACTTTTCTTTCCTACTTTCTTAAAAATTATTTCATACCTTAAAAATGTCCCACAAGTCTCCTATTCACATCTCTTCCTGTATCCTATTCAAAGAAAATTGTCTTGGGAGAAAAACTTAGGTGATCAGTGTTTGAACTATTTCAAATTTCTATCCCAATTTTACCAATATATCTACACTCATATTTATCATTCACTCTCTTACAATTTTAGACAATAAGATATCACTTTTATTGTTTAAAAAATTAACTTTTTAATCAATGTAATTCATCTTACAATTTTCCATCTGCTGTTGATGAATAGATATGACTTCATCAATGTTCTCCAGTTACTACTATAGGCACAACCTATTCAATTCTTGCTTGTCCTCTGAAATCTATAAATATAATGAGATCTTTATCCTAAAATAATCCTTCGTGGCATGTTATATGTCAGTCTTAACCTCTGGTATCTCAGAATGTGACTTTATTTGGAAATAGAGTTATTCCAGACAAAAATATTTAAGTAAAAATGAGGTTATACTGGAGTAAGATGGTCTTCTAATCCAGTGTGTTGCATGCTATAAAAAAAAGACAGCCATGTGAAGATAGAGACTCAATGTATGCCATGCAATGATAAAGGTAGAGATTAGGGTTATGCAAATGCAAACCAAGGAATGCCAAAGATTCTCCAAAGAAGCATTACAAACAGTAGGTAGATATGCAGATAAATAAATAGATCAGTGATTTTTCAACCTTTTCCTTGTCATGACATACATAAGCCCGTTACTAAAAATCTGTGGCACAACAAACAATACACATTTTTTGCCAATCTGAAAAAACAATACGTGTAATTTTGATTCATTCTCACCAGTTATTATGTTGGTTGTTGTCATTTTTTTATTTGACAACCAACCTAAGGGAAAAGAGGTCAGTACCCCTGACTAAAGAGTCAGGTATTGCATGTTTTAAAAAGTATTGCAGCACACCTATTAAAAAATCGCTGAGAATGCTAGATCATATATTATTATAATATTATGTATGTAATGTAAATATGTCATCTGTATTTATTATATCTATTAGAGGCCCGGCGCACAAAATTTCTGCGCAGGTACGGTCCCTAGGCCTGGTCTGCTTCCCCAGCTGCCAGCAGCTGGCCTCGTCCCCACCACCACCCACCCCCAGTACCCCGTTCGCCATCGGGCAATTGGAGCCTGATGACCGGGAGGAGGGACCAAGAGGTTGGCCGTTTCTGCCTGCTCGCCGGCCCCACCCCCACTGCAGGTTGCCCTCTGTGTGTGGGGCGACCAGCAGGGTGGAGGCCTTGGCCTGGTACTGTCCACATCCCCTGCCACCCACCCCAGTTTCCCCATTAGCCATCGGGCGATGGGAGCCTGCCAGCCTGGGAAAGGGACCAAGAGGTGGTCAGTGCACCTCATAGTGACTGGTTAAGTGGTTGTTCTGGTCATTTCATCATTAGGGTCAATTTTCATATTACCCTTTTTTATATAGGATTATAAGGAATGTGATTATAGTCCTATATAATAAAGCGGTAATATGCAAATTGACCCACACACCCTCACAAGATGGCTGCCTATGACCAGGCCGGCAGGGGGTTAGTGAGGGACAACCAAATGACTGAACAAGCAGACTGTGTGGGGAAACCAGGCCTGCAGGGGGGGTTAGTGAGGGATGACCAAACAACTGAACAAGCAGGCTGCGTGGAGTGACCAGGCCGGCAGGGGGGGGGGCAGTTGGGGATGACCAGGCTGGCGGGGGGGAGGGGGGGCAGTTAGGGGCGAACAGACAGGCAGGCAGGCAGGCAGGTGGAGCAATTAGGAGCCAGAGGTCCAGGATTGTGAGAGGGGGTGGATCGACTGCCAGTTTAGGCCCGATCTCTGGGATCGGGCCTAAACCGGCAGTCGAACATCCCCTAAGGGGTCCTGGATTAGAGCCGGTGCAGGCTAGGCTGAGAGGACCCCTCTCCCCCTGTGCACGAATTTTGTGCACCGGGCCTCTAGTAGATTATAATAGAATTCTCAGAGGCTATGAATTCCTGAGATCTGCAGTCAGCATGCCAGGGACACTGGACAACCAATGATATAGTTTCAGTACAAAAGTAGGCAGGCTTAGGTTAGAAGAGCTAAGGTTTCAGTTCAAATCATAAGGCAGGAAAAGATCAATTTCCCAGCTCGAAGAGTCAGTCAGGAGGGTCAGCCTTACCTGACCTTACCTTCAGGAGGCTCAGCCTTTTCGTTTTATTCAGGTCTTCAACTGATTGAATGAGGACCACCCACATCAGGAAGGCCAATCTGCTTTATTCACTCCACCAATTCAAATATTAACCTCCAAAAGCCCTCACAGACACCCTTAAAATAATGTTCACAATATCTGGACACCTGTGGGAACCCTGCCAGAGACACCTGATAGTCAAAGCCAGTTAAAGCACAGAGGCCTTGTTGTCAATACACCGAATGTCCAAGGCTACTCTGTGCCTAGGCTAAGATACCATAAGCAGGGGCAAGGACATAAGCACAACAATCCCACGGTACACTGCACATGCATACCCTCTGCAGCCAAAATATGACTGATGCAACTATTGGCAGGAAGTCTTTTTGTCTCTGGAATAATATACAAGTTACTGACCAGCTAGTGTGCTGGAGTGTGAAGTGTGCTGGGCAAAGGAATGTGCTGGAGAAGGGAAAAGGCTAGAGAGCTTGGACAGAGCTGAGAGCTGGTACTGCTACGATGTAAGGCTCAGAGCTCATAGAGAGCTCAGATATAGCTACCACTTTAGCCAGCTAGATTGTGCTTGGCAGGAGAGACAGGAGAAGCTGCTGAGCCAGAGAGCTCAGATACCGCTATGAGGTGAGGCGTTGAGTTTAGAGGCATCGTGCGGCTACTCAGATAATAGCTTAACAGAGGCTATTAAGGGTGCTGCTGCTTTGTGGGAAAAATGTCTTTGTTGACCAGCCGTTATAAAGAATCGTTTTGTCTGCTTAACTAGGGCCACTGGCTTCTGCAATAAAAACTCATTCTTATGTAGCCACAATCTCTCATGGCTTCTCCATCTAAGACCTGGCATCCTAAGAGGTTCAGCCCCAGGGAGAGGGGCTCGGACCCAACACCTGTAACTAGTGAGTAGAGGATAAAGGAGGAACTTGGACTAAGTTTCCCAACAGGTATTACAGTGGGCAGGGTTTGAGAAGGGACCTGCTCTGGTGTAGTCGGGAAGAATTTAGAAGAATATATGGACTCAGAGCAACTCAGAGCAGTAGTGCTGAGCAGTGCTCCTGCTGTCTCTGACAACACCCCATAGCCCAAATAAGTTGACACATAAGATTATCCTAGTCATTTAGGATAAGAAATGATTGTTTACTATTGGAATTATATAATTAAAAGCCCTGAAAATCAATTTCATGGATGTTCTTCTAAAAAGATATGAAAACATTGTTTAGGACAAAAAATAATATTCTACATTTCACCTGACATCTCATATCACATAGTGACTTTCTTCTTGCCACAGTAAATTTTAATTTAATTGTTCACACATTAGGCTTACCTGGAAAGATGTTAAAGTGCTGGACTAAGGATTCCATTGACACATTGCTTAACTTGTCAGTGTTGACTCACAACCAGGAAGACCCCAGTATTGGTAAGTATACATTATCCCCACCCAAGATTATCTATGCTGAGAATGTCCTTGTCTCGGTCAGATTAAAACCTGTAATACGTAGAATAGCCTGATATTTTTAAATATTGAAGACTTCTCTAGTTTTGCATTTTGCTGTTTACACAATGAAGTTTAATATAAAAGCATTTGAATTAGCAAAAGGGCAGTAGAACTCTGGTTATATCATTCACTAGCGTCAAGACCTCCGGTGAGTTAAGTTCTAGCAACCTTAGTATCCTGCAGAGTATGATAATTCTTCCCTCCCTACCCACAGTGTTGTTATGAAAATTAAATAAGATGAGGTATGTGATACTACTTTGTAAGCTCTCAGCACTGTGTAAGTTATGAGCTCATTCAGTCCCCAAGGTCTTGAAGCTTTCTACATGTAGGCATTGCTTGGACTGCTGAAGGAAATGAAATGGTGACAATGTGGTTTCTAACATCTAGGGATTCATAAATCTAAATGAGGGAATAGGGTGTTGGGTTAATACTTCAGTGTGGGTAGAACTTGGCATGTACCTAGAAGTGTTGTAGAAAATAAAATTATAATACACGTCCTGAGTGGGAGTTTAGACTTTTCTATCATGCTAGGGAGAGCCATTAAAGTATTTGTAACATAGAAATGACATGATCTGTTTATAGTTTCAGATACTCCCTTTGGCAGTGAGATGAGATATTATACTGTATAAAACTTTAAATTTTATGGATTAAGAAATATTAACTCAAACCTATAGTTAAGATATTGTTGATTAAGGACATATATTTTTAATGGAGGTAGTAATAAAGTTATTCAGCCTAAGTTTCAAACCTATTAATATTTTATCTTCTCACTTGTCTTTACACCTGTGTTTCTTTTTCTGCCCTTTATGAGCAAGTGTTCTTATCAACAGATGAAGAAAATAAATCAGAAAGATGTTGAATGACATAATATGAGATAGCTGCTAGCCCTTTTCAGGGCCAGAAATAGAACACAGTGTAATTACTTCCCTGATCAGTGCTATCTCAAGAGCAAGGTAGTGGCAGAGTACCTGCTCTGCTGTAGACAAGTAGAAAAGTCTTTCTGGTGCCAGGCTTTGGTTTTCTGGTATGGTAAGCTATGCTCCTGCTCCTGCTCCTGCCTCACACCTGGCTCAGGAGAGAAAAAAGAAATGCATTAAACACATCACTGAACTGTGCTCCAGTCTCAGGGACATAGCCCACAACTTGGTCTGATCTCTTCTGTGGGAAAGGAGCATATCTGTGTGTTGGAGCCAATGACCTCAAAGGCCAGTGGAGCCTGATTCCTGCTCATGGAAGACATTCTGGCCTTGTAGGTCATGGAAGCACATTGTCATAGCTTTGCAGTGTTGGGAGGGACACACTGAGTGCTTACAATGGGATGTACTTGGGAAATACTCAATAGTCATAAGCTATGTTCTAGCCATTAGTAATATCTTAGCTATGCCTTAGGAGAAGTCTGGGAATAAATAATTGTAAAACAAAGAGTGTAGTCATAAGTGAATCACATGAAAAAGGCAGATTAGGATACTTTGAAAAATATGCATATACATTTTATAAATTCTGATTTAGAAGTAAGACCATTTGTATCTCTAAGATCAAGGACAACAAAAGCATGGGTAAACCTACAGCAGTGATGGCGAACCTATGACACGCGTGTCAGAGGTGACACACAAACTCATTTTTTTGGTTGATTTTTCTTTGTTAAATGGCATTTAAATATATAAAATGAATATCAAAAATATAAATCTTTGTTTTACTATGGTTGCAAATATCAAAAAATTTCTATATGTGACACGGCACCAGAGTTAAGGTTTTTCAAAATGCTGACACGCCGAGCTCAAAAGGTTTGCCATCACTGACCTACAGTGCATTTATTGACTTGGTGGACTCAAAGGAGAATATGTAATGAACAAAAATTAACCTCATTTTTTTTCTTATTTAGAAGGTTAACTAGGTCAGTAAGTGCATCATTCCCATCCCTTGCAGTGCTGTATCAATGCTCTCTTCTATGAAGTCACCCAGAAACACTCTACACAATATGTATACTACTGTTTGAATTTATAGTCTTATATATAAGTAAATACAAGCAGTTTGGTATAGTAGCAAGACTGAAAATGGACTTGATAAAATTTGACTCTAACCCTAATAGTTGTCTACTAACAAATCTTAGATAACTGATTAAGTTTTCTAAGTATCAGTTTTATCATCTCCTTTAAATTAAATGATTTTAGAACTGAAAACCCATTACATAAAATTTAGCATCCGATGATATACTGATATCATTCTCTACTTGATCTGCATAACATTTCATTCTTCAATGAGATTGCATCTTTTCATATGTTTCTTAGAGTGAATAGCATAGTATTAAACACAAGTATGGCTGGCTTTAAAAAATTTGCTTTTATCCTAGTTTTATATTCTATTATTATAATGTCAGTTGCTAATTCAACATGCACTAATAACACTTCTGATTAGATTTATGATGGCAGAATTTCTCAAATAAAGTAAAATATTTTTCATAAGTTGAAGGATTCACCTTCTAAGTTTTGATGAGTATCCTTTAATTTTCAATGCTATATACTAACTACTCTTTTTAAAATATATATTAACTCTTTAGATTATTGAGTGCATTCTATGTATATATCATTACAAAATGTGGATTAAAAAGTTAGATGCTTGTATGTTTAAGTTCTACAATTCCAAGGAAAATTTCCTCTAAAGAATTATACTTTTCCTATAACTATATCATGTAACAGGTTATAATGAGATTACAAAGCAAAAGGAACAACTGTGTACTCATAGGCACTGTGAGAAATACTTAAAATAAAAAAATCTAGTTTTGAGGTAAAATCGTCTTTTCTCTACCATAGGAGAAGTATTCTGATTAAAATGCTTAACGAGGAGTTGATAGGCACCTGGGATTTCCTGCTATTTCACTGGAGATACCGGATATATCTTCCTTAAAACAATGGTCATGAGGGTACTCTGCAACTGATTTACATAAAGGTTATAAAATGTACAAATATATACACACACACACACACACACATGCACAAAGAACAGAGCCTAAAAGACATACAATATATGACAAGATAGATTGAAAACTCTTCTGTTGTATTATTTTGGTTGGAGAAATAATCTTACTCTTTTAAATTAACCGGAATAATATCCTGTCATGTTGTGCACTCATTTTTTTCTGCCCAACCCAGTGACTGAAATTGAGCCTACAACATTAGAATGAAGAAGTATGGCAGCAGGTCGCACTGTGGTTATAGTGATTATGGCTGTGGATATGTGATTATGGCTATGTGATGGCTCCAAAAGACACAATAAAAAAATAGCAAGAAGCTATGGAAATTCTGTATCAGCCCAACTACCTTGAGGATGTAAGAAAAGGGGAGTGATAGCTGCATTTATGCCTCCACATATGAACAGTTAATTTACATTTTGCAGAGAGATATGTAAACACAATCTAAGTAATGAAATTAATGATTCAAAGTATGCTTTTCAAGATACGTCACTAAAGTAGATTGTTTAGTGTTGTTTGTTTTTTTGTAAGTTGATGCATTTAACAAAATCTGCCTCAATAAAAATATGGAAAATAGATTCACTTAAAATTAAAAACAGTAAAATCAGCTTCTTTTACAATCCTAATTTAATTTCAAAGCCTAGAAAAAATACTTAAATGTGAATATGTAATTCATGATTAATACATGAGAAAGATAAAAACTTGAAGCATAATAAAATCTGCACCATAGATTTATATATTCATTTTTGTGGTTTCTGGACAGTTTATTATCTAGTTTTAACTAACCTCAAAAGAAAACAGTGTCTTTAAGAAACATCAATTTTTTATATTAAATCAGAACAATAAACAAGTCATGGAGATAAAGATAACTTCATTAATGATGATAGGAAGTTGGCTCGGATATAAGTAATTTCCTACTCTTATCTTTTGTTTCAGTCTCAACTTCAAAAGAATAATGAGAATCAGCTTTTCCTGCTCCTATTCCCTCTTAGGGCTCTTTGTAAATGTATTGGGAAAATTTCAGGCACTCTGTCATGCTAAGATGAAGTTTGGGAAAGAAATAATATTATATTTAAAAAATAGTATTTACACGATGTCTTATCAATGGTATTAAATAATTGCCGGTAACAGAAAGCCATGACCTGAATGACTGTTTAGCAATTAAAAATACAAATATGGGTCTGTGATTTTCTATTGCTGTGGTACATGTTTTAACCATAAGAGTTAAGGATACAAAAACCCAGGTCCCCATTTATTAACTGTTGAGTATTAAGTGTAAAAATAGTTCTTTTTCTTTCACAATATTGCATATGAAATCATTTGGATGCCCTTGAGAATATAATCTAGTAGTCAAACATGTAATAAACTTAGGTAGATTTAATAATAACAGAAAAATATTTTTACTGAAATACAGTATGTAGAATGAAATTGTAAAGATGATTTCTATTAAAGGGCTCAGATTACATTTTTCCTTTTCCTTTCTTCTTATTCTTCATCTCCCCTCCTCACTTCTGAGGCCCCTTCTAACTTTACAGATCTAGGAATATTCTGTAGTTAGAGAACAGAAACCCAATCTTCATCCAGATTCTGGTTCACAGTCCCATTTACTCTTGTAATAAACTCATCCTCTTCACTTTGCAATCCATGGCTCCCCCTCTGCTCACTCCATCCTTTAGTACCCAGCACATTTTCACCCCCCTCTTCCTCTACTTGTCAATGCCCAGCTCTCCTTTAACAGTCATTCTAAACATCACTCCCTTCATCAAATATCTCCAGATATCCCAAATAACATGGTGAATTCAGGAACCAAAAAGATGTATCTCTTGATACTTAGGAGATTGAGAGCAATGTTAAGGCTAGAGATGCAGGAAGGAACCAAGTAAAAGAACAGTTTGGATGGCTAAACCAACTAATTTGAACTTCATCATGAAAGTCATAAAGTACATGGAGTACATGAAGGACTTTAAGCAAGAACATGTTACATTCTTATTTGTGCTTTAGAAAAAGTCCTCTAATGGAAATAAAGGATGGATAGAAATAAGAAAGTCTAAAGCAAGGGGAAATAGTTTATCTCTTTCAATGATTACATGTATACACAAAATAGACTATAATTTTGATTATATAGATTGCATCATGTATATATATATATATATATATATATATATATATATATATGGATTTTATTACCAAGTTACACTGTCAACAATTTATAATGGTAAAGATACTAAACTTAGATGGCCTATGTAAATACTTATTACATTTTAAAGTAGAGAGAAACCAAACTGTTGTGAAACTTTCAAGAATTAATTAAATAATTTTCCTTAAACACACACACACACACACACACACACATCCTGTTATACTGAAACTGGCAAAGTCATGCTTTGTTAATCAAACGTTTAAAGAAAAATAACTGTATTAAGTGTCTATCTAACCATAATCTTAATTGTTTACTGCCTAGGAGGCAATACCTTCTGATATAGACTTTGAATAGAGAAAATTTTGTAATATTTTTTCACTCAAAGGCAATAGTTGGCATTGTCTCTAAGTTGCTTTCCCTCATATCCTTCATGACTACATCTGGGTTTCAAAGATCTTAGTTCTCCTTTTTGCTTTCAAGGAACATGGCTCAATGAGTATTGCAAATACTTTATATCTCATCTAAATTCTATTAAATAATTCATAAAAAATCCTAAGGGTGAAAAAAATTTTAAGCAAAAATACTTTACTAACCAAATAGTAACAAGAGAAAGGGAATTTAACAGGTAAAATTTATTTTCACTACCAAAATCAGCATAAATAATTCTGTAAATGAAACTATGAATGACAGGTACTAAAAAGAATAAATTGTCTTTTATCTAAATTATCAGTGGATGATGAATGACACACCTATACATGTACACATAAATCTTATGCTTGAGTATTTTGTGTACATATATTGGAGTTGTTATTTCATACATCACACTTGTGATATCTGAGACAAATATCTAAACAGTACCACTGGCAGTTTTATATTACATTTTTTCAATGAACTTGCAGATTGATTTAGTCAAGTCAAATTGATTGGTAACATCAGCACTGAACTAGATGCATTGGAGTCTAGAAAGATTAAGATCAGGCCCTGCAGTTGGTGCACGCATATTTAGATATTTTAATATGGGTAAGTGGTATTGTTTGGAGTGGAAAAGAGTATATTCACGAAGTGTCTTGAAAACCACACCAGAAAGTAAAATTTGTTTTTGGAACACTGAAGAACAATTGACATGTTTTTAACAAGTAAATATCATTAAATAACATTATTTTCATTACCAAGATTATTTCTTCCTTATTTTGATTTGAAGGCTAATGATCCTGTTAAGAATATCTAAGAACTCAATCTTCTGCTCAAATCAAGAAACCATCTATATTAACATGCATCACAAATCCTGGGATATATTACAAAATGCTTGTAAAAAATATTTTTGTGCCCTTACAATGCTATTTAAACAATTTTATCATAAACATTCTGATAATGATAAGTAGAGCCATGGAAGATTT
This sequence comes from Myotis lucifugus, assembly GCF_000147115.1. Classification (NCBI taxonomy): domain Eukaryota; kingdom Metazoa; phylum Chordata; class Mammalia; order Chiroptera; family Vespertilionidae; genus Myotis; species Myotis lucifugus. The sequence continues at coordinate 6,418,894 of NW_005871072.1, forward strand.
TTAAATGCTTTATTTAAAAAAATTCCCTAATTGGAGAATGTGATATTATCAGAGCTCCCAAATTTGTTTGAACTCAGGATCAGCCATGCTTCCTCTCTTCTCCTTGAAAGGACTCATAGGTTCTTTTGGAAAAGACGGAACTTCCTTGCTACTGCATAGTAAACACAGGCTGATCCCCCATCCAGTAAACATGCAATGGAAAGAAAACAGCTGGTCTATGAAAGAGAAGCTTGCTCACACATTTCAACATAACATCCGATTAGATGCATCCTTAGATTATTCCAACCCACAATGTTTCTGGCTTGAATATAAAACATATTGAGTGCTTCAGGAAGGAATATTTGTCTCTGAAAGCCAGACTCATTGTTCAGCCTAGCTGAAAGGCCTCTTATCTCTTCGGGCTCCCACAGGCTTGTGGAATAAAAGTGAGTTGTGCATCATTGGTTTGCTGTGGCTTCTGAAACCATATCAAACTGCCTGTGTCATGCTCTTCATTCAACAGATGGAAAATATTGCCTTGCAGCGCAGTGCCAGGAAGGGAGGCTCATTGGGAGAGGTGAATAGGGGCCCAGAGAGGCGGACGAGCCATGTGCATTCCAGTGAGGGGTTAATGGTCAAGGAAAGTCGGAGTTCACTGAGGCAAGACAGAGAGAAATGGCCAAGCTGCTTTTGTGATTGATGATCAGTGGAAGGCAAAGGAAGAAGAGAAAGTAAGCACTTCAGTATGGAACACAAGCACTAATAGTGCCTATCACAACTAATTCTGATGATGATTTATAGCATGGCTCTGAGGCAAATCCATCCATCTGGGGTTGCTAATAATTTGCAAACCATGAGAAAACTCTCGAAAATAAAAGAGTACCTTACAATGACAAAAGTTCCTTTGGAATTTTGTTTCTTGTTTCAGTATTTTATGGCCTCACTCAATATCTAAAGTCATCCATCTAGATACAATTGCACGTGCCGGTGTGGGATTGCAGTGAGTCGTGATTCCCACCAGGCAGAATCATCTGCCCACTTACCACTAACTTCGGAGTTTACTGGGCTTGTATCTCTTTCTTAAGCTGCACTTTAATGTGGCTGCTTTTGTATTTTCTGATTTTCCTTTCCTCTCTTAGCATCTCATGCCGTATCAGCCCTCCCAAAACTGTAATAAGAAGTGCAGACCTGATGAAACAATTTGCTTGATATCGTGCAAATCCTGATGATGGTGCTCAATAAACATACTCCACGCCACTGGGGGAAATCTACAGGATTTGCACAGGGAGAGAAGACGGTAACTTACTCAGTTTATAAAGAGGTGTTTCTATCTCAGTATGGCCTTCACATTAAGGCATACACAGACCATTTGCAGGACAACGTGTGAGGAGAGGCAGCATCAAATTCAGGTGGCTACCTAAAATTCCTGACCACCCTAACAATGCCCAGGAAGACATATGTGTTTTCTTTTGGTGCAGTGGCTTTGTCTATATCAAATGACTTTCGTAACAAGATAGAAGATCGATGAATGATGAATAAATGATGATAATGATGGATGGATAGATAGATAGATAGATAGATAGATAGATAGATGATAGATAGATAGATGATAATGTTTTCTCTCATAATACTGTAAGTTAACATTTAGTAAATGTTTACTATGTATCAAATACTTTACATTTACATTTGCATCTGTATGAACTAAGCTCCTTTCTTGGCTACCAGTTTTTTGATATGGAAACGGAGACAGTTTCAAAGTCATGTAATCACTATAAGGCAGAAATGATAGACCCACTCAAGCAGAAGACAAAAGCCCATGCTTTTTTATTTTTTTAAATATGTTTTTATGAATTTTAGACACAGAAGAAGGGAGAGGAGGAGAGAGAGAGAGAAACATTGATAAGAGAGAAACAGCTGCCTCCTGCACACCCCCTACTGGGGATGGAGCCCAAAACCTAGACATGTGCCATGACCAGAATCAAACCAGCGACCTTTTGGGTTCAATGTTCAACCACCTGAGCCACACCAACCAGGGCCAAAAGCCCATGTTCTTAACTGCTGTGCCAGACATATTTCATAGAGCTCAGAACATGAATAGAGGGGGAAGGGGTTAGAGGACTGGGTGAAAAGGGTGAAGGAATTGAGAAGTACAGATTGGTATTTACAGAACAGTCATGGGGATGTGAAGTACAGCATAGGGAATAAAGTCCATAATGTGGTAATAACTATGTATGGTGCCAAGTGGGTACTGAAAATATCAGGGGGATCACTTTGTAAGGTATATGATTGTCTAACCACTATGCTGTACACCTGAAACTAATACAAAATAATATTAAATGTAAACTGTAGTGGAATTTTTTAATTAAAAAAAGAAGAATATGAATCTAAATCCAATCACATTAAAGGCTCATAAAAGGGAGTAAGAAGGACTTTTTCTTCCTTCTGATCTGGGAACACAGTGCTCTACGGTGTGTCTCTGCAGCGCTCAGGAGCTCCGTTCACAAGATGTGGCTACTCAATGGAGACACAAGAGAACTGTACCTTTTAGTGAGAGTTGCTACACTAAGCTCTTTAGGCTCAAGTTGCCCAACTCTGGATTTACACACCCCATGCAAAAACTACCCAGTTTAATCTTTCCTCTTCAATGTTAATGGCCTTTTACTTTCTTTGTGGTTTGTTCATTGCTCACTTGCAATAATTCACTTCATCAGAGTAGTGTAAAACAATTTAATCTTATAAGATATTTCAGTCAAGCTCTGAAAAATTTGTGTAGGAATCTAGGAAAATATTTACAGGTCTGGTCCAATGTTGTAGTCAGTAATTATTTTACATTTGAAAGCTCTTTAAAATATATTTATAACTAGTATTTTAAAAAATATATTTGTATTTGCCTTTGGTATACTCACCTATTAATATACTCCACCATTTGGGGCAAGAATATGCACCTGAGTAGTATACTGACACCTTTTTTACAGCAACCACTGGCAACAAAATAAGTAAACATTGTCATTGCTATGGCTATAAAGAAGAATCTCCATTATGTTCGTGCAAGTAATGGATACTGCATGGATAGAAGCAAAATAGCACTCAACATGGGGCCATATTTCAAAGAAACCCAAGCTACAGAACCATGGCACCTGGGGAGAACAATGCAGAAGGGTTACATCAGGATTGGAGGTATATTCACCTACCTGGAGAACGGCTGCTGCCAAGAGCGGGGATTTGCTGGTGTTAACCATTCTACCAACTTCAGGTCCTCTCTGCTTTCCTCTTGTTTCTGCTTCTGTGCCTGAATGTCTCACTTCAGCTCAAGTGCAAATCCCTACCCTCTTCTGATAAATCTATTGACCTCCTGTTTATTTTCATATTTTATAAGTAGACAGTGTCTTTGGCTTTATGTTATAGAAAAATATAAGTGTTATCAGCTCATATCTTTCTGAAATTAGCTGGATCTTGCTTTTCTGACCAGCAACAGGAGAGAACTGGCTTTTTAAAATGCATCGAAGAGACAACAATACACCTGGAGATAGGCAACTGCAGAGTGGGGTAATTCAAAGTTTTGACCACATCCTGGCCCTTGCTTGCTGTTACTGTAATTTTTTCAGTTTTCGTCAGCTATTCCAAGAAGCATTCTTTCACAACAACCCATACAGCAGAAAAAAGAAAAGAATATCTAAAGAGGTATGCAAATTTCAGTGAGTAACATTTCAGAATGTTACATTCGAACAACAATAAAAAAATATGCTTTCTACTTAGGCAGATTTAATTTTCTTAGCTTAATTTTGAAAAGTGAATTCCATATTTGGAGTGCTGATTTATGAAAGGAAATTAAATTCCAAATCTCTTTTACTCATTCACAGGAAACTTCTTTACTAGAAAATACCATGTAAAGTCATGTGTTAGATAAAAATGATTTCCGATTTTGTCTTAGAAACATTCAATTTGAAAACCATTACTATATTTTTAAAGTCAGTTTAAACATTAACTTTTAAGTTTTGAAAAAAAGTCTCCATCTGCTTAGATGTCTGGAAGCAGGAAAGTGGGTGAAGCAAGAGAGAAATATAATTGGTTGTGATTATAGCCAAATATTACATTTATATTATTCCTTACACCTATTTTTGGTTTTGGTTGACAACATCTAGCTATCTGATATCAAACTATATTTACTACCCCTTTAGAGAATACAACTGTAAGGTGGAAATTGGACAATAATTCACTTGGTTAAATATGTTGCCTAGAACCCATATGTGTAATACTGGATTTAGTATTTTTCAGAAGTAAAGGAATCAAGATTTATAGTCCAATGAAGGAAAAAACTCCTTAAACATGAACGAAGTAAATTATACCATGAACAATGGAGCATATTCCAGTTAAGAATCAACACATAGTATCAACACATAAGCAACGATATGTATTATTAATATAATATGATCATATGTTTTCAGGGTGGAACTTACCATGAGACAAATTTTTTTACAAGTTATCCTTTTTTGGCTTCTTTTCAATGGAATTTACCCCCCACATATTCAAACACACACACACACACACACACACACACACACACACACACACTTTGTGCATGACTACCATTTCCCTCTCTCCACTCACTCATGTTTTGAATTGCTTCACTTAGAGAACTTTTTGATACACTAGATAAGTTTAAAATATAAATCATCTGCAGGAGAAAATTATTAAATAAATTCACAGTCATGGTAATAGTGAAGATATTTTAAAATTTATGGAAATATAAATTTTAAATATATATATTTAAACTACAAATAAAAGTCAATTTAAAATTTTTAAAAACAGATGTTACATCTAAGTTTAAAAGGGCTGTTAAATAACAAAATTAAACACAATATATTATTAGCATGTGATTTTATGTTGACCATATCCTTTTATTTGCCTGCTACTAATACTTTCCTATTTCTTTTTTTTTTTATTGAAAACTCTGTATGGTATTTGTATGTATGCATAAATGGAAATCTTAAAAAAAGTTAACAAACCATCTCCTATGCATGAAAAATTATTGAAATAATAGCTAAAACTAGAACTTTTAATCTATAATGGGGTATGGTGAGAATTATAATTAAATGACTATACATTTTAAAAATGGTGGGCACCAATACTATTACTATTACTTATCCCTTATTTTTTGACCTAAAAATGTTAACAGATTTAGAAAACTACATAATCAGAGGAGGGATCTATACTAATAATAAACAAATATGTAAATTGACTGTCCCTCCACAACACCCACAGCCAATCAGGAGTGCGTATGCAAATTAACCCAGCAAAGATGACAGGCCTGTGGGCAGCGTGCATGCATGCAGGCACTGAGTGGCCAGGGGTGGGCTGGGATACCTGCCGTGTCACTGTGGCAATGCAGCAGGCGTTCCTGCCCCCCAGCAGCTTCGGGCCTATGTGCATGCACACTGCCCACAGGTTGGCTGGCTGGTGTCCTTGGGACCCGGCCCACTTTGAGCCTTTGGGCAGCACGCCCATGCATACACGCTGGCATGGAGTGGCCGGGGTCCCAGGGATGCCACTGGAGTGTCTGGTCCTGTCAGCCTGGCCTGGGGCAGCTGGAGTTCCCAGTCCTTTTGGATTCTGCAGCTCCTGGACTGAAAGCTAGAAGTGGAAACCAAGAGCTCAGGGAGCACCAGGAATTCTGGGAATCGTAGTTCTGGTGGCAGCCACTGGACTGCAAGTGGAAGTCCAGAGCACAGGGAGCACCAGGAATGCTGGGACTTGTAGTTCTGGTGGCAGACCCATTGCAGGATCACCTAGACACTAGAGCAGCCGTGGCAAACTACGGCCCGTGGGCCGGATCCGGCCCGTTTGAAATGAATAAAACTAAAAAAAAAAAAAAAGACCGTACCCTTTTATGTAATGATGTTTACTTTGAATTTATATTAGTTCACACAAACACTCCATCCATGCTTTTGTTCCGGCCCTCCGGTCCAGTTTAAGAACCCATTGTGGCCCTCGAGTCAAAAAGTTTGCCCACCCCTGCACTAGAGCAAAGTGAGCCTGGAGCAAGTTACTGTTGCATGTGTGGGATGGAGACATAAGGAAAGTCAGAGTGTCAAGGAAAAATTAAAAGTAAGATATCCTGCAACTTCTAGGAAATCTCCACCAATGGAGCAAAGAAAAAAAAGACCTCTATTATTCTGTGAGCACCAAACCAAACTGGGTTGGGTTCTCAGACAATTTGCTCATATGATTGAAAAGACAGATAGAAACTCCCAGATTGGAGAGGGCTCTCCTGAAGGCTCCCAGATTGGAGAGGGTGCAGGTTGGGCTGAGGGACCCACCCCTGTGCACAAATTTTGTGCACCAGGCCCCTAGTAAAGAATAAAACTCTGCACTAGCAAACCAATAGCAATACCCATTGCAGCATTTTGATATGATGCTAAGGGCTGAGTGGTTCATTCCTATCTTGTATCCCTGGGTTCTCATCTTCTTTCTATCAATTTCTTTGTGCAGAACATTAACCAGGTCTGGTATGGAAAGGCTGTTATTGGTAACAGAGGCTACATCTCACCTCTGCTAAAGCGAATATGAAAAATATATGATTTGGGCACAATTTCTCCAGGACTTTTCCAAATTGTATGTTAAGACTAGTATAGTAACCTGGGATTACTATAAAGAAATATAAAATCTATGTGACAAATGCATTGCCTGCTGGAAAAAAAAGAAAAGCAGACAATGACCACTGTAAAATATAGGCATTAGAGGGGGAAGTGAGTCTTAACCACTTTTGATGAGAAAAAAAAAAGGTGACACATAGTAAAATCCTGGAAGCAGTCATTAATCTGTAGGAGTACAAGCAGATGAACATTGTTTAATTTAGAAAATGAATGGCTTCAGTTTTCAGTCCTATTCTTCCCAGTATAAACATAATCAACATTATCTGTGATGTTAAAGAACAATAAGAATGATAATGATAAATTTAGCAGGATTCAAAAAAAATTAAATAGTAAGAAGTCTTTTAAAATAGCATTTAGATTTTCTAGGAATAACTGTTAAATAAAACAATGTTGATGGTGATACCTAACTTAGAGAAGAAAGACAAATTATTTGATAAAAATTCAGATGAAAGTGGAAACTAAAGACAGCATTACCATTAAATCTACAAGATATAAAATATTAGCACATTTGAATATAGCCAAATTTTTAAGAGAATTCTTTCACTTTTCAAATTGTTATGATGGCCCATGGTTTGGATCAGTGGTTTCCAGACCAGCAGCGTCCGCATCCTTTGGGCATGTGTTAGAAATGCCAGTTCTTAATCCCCACCCAGATCTACTGAATAAAACACTCTGAGTTGGGCCCAGCAATCTGTGTTTTAACAGCCCTCCAGGTGATTGTGACTCATGATCATTTAAACCAGTGGTTCTCAACCTCGGCTGCACATTAGAATCACCTGGGAATCTTTTTAAAATCCTGATTTCTGGGCCTCATCTTCCGGAAATTCTGTTTCTTTGTTATGGGGTGGGGCCACAACATTAGTAACAAAGAAACAGAATTTCCAGAGGATGAGGCCCAGAAATCAGGGTTTTAAAAAGATTCCCAGTTGATTCTAATGTGCAGCCAAGGTTGAGAATCACTGATTTAAACCACTGGTTTGCATAAAGCCACAAAGGAAAGTAAATTATTATTTTCAAACTGTAAAAGAACACTAAAAAAGGGAGAGGCATATTACAACACAGACTAATTTCATGAGCACATTTTCTCAGAGTTCAAAAAGAATAAAGAGATATTGTGTTAAGTTCAATAGTACCTTAATTTCAGAGCATTGTTCACAATACTATAAAGTACTTTTCCATACATTACCTGTTTAATTGACCTGATAGGAGCCCAGGATATTTGCCAAACTTTATCTTTATGACAGGTCAGTTTTCTAGAAATATTAAACTTTAAAAAGTGTTGAACATCAGGAAATAATTTACACAGATTAGAGATAAAAATGACAGTACATCCAAGATAAAAACAACACACAGTAAAATATGGGGAAAAAAAGTTAAAAAGTGTAATGCTACTTCTCAGAGAAGGACAAGTCTAACTGTTGCTTTTTTGTCTGCTCTTTTCTTCTTCATTTCTCTAGTCTTCATTTTAGGATTACACTCAGGAATATTGTCAGGAGTGTACTTTACTAGTATTGACAACAGAAAAAAATTAGCTTAACCATCTCACTAATCGTATGTGACCTACACCCTTCATAAGGAGATTTCTGAAGGAAGCTTTCATGCTTGCAAATACTTTCAGCTCCGTGGCTATTCGTTATCCCTAGGAGGTGGGTATTTAATCTGTCAAACATTTGTAAAACACCGAAAGCAGTGTGGCCTTTGACCCGGGTCACTAAAATGGTACTCCATCCTGGTGACTTTTTGATTTCACCCAGCAGGTCCCATACATTTGGACTGTGCCTTACGAAGCATTCAGGCAGAGTATGATCTTTGACTTCTGGCCACCTGTGTCCCATACTTTTTGTGTGAAAGAAATAAATGACAGGGTTAGAGATTAAGTCCAGCTTTCCTTTTTTTTATTCAGGTGTATTGTTGGCTGAGTTGAATGACCCATGTGGGTGCTTTAATTTATAGTATTTTTTTTACTGATATAACTTGTAGCAATGCATGTGTTACTGACAAATTATCTTAACATTCTGCGTCACAAATGGGTTCTATTCTTAGGGAAGTAGGTATATCAATCCAACAAAATCTAACATATTGCATGCACACATACATATGCATTCTTAATTACTACATGTGTTTTCCATATTAATGTCATCATCATTGTTTTTAAATCCAGAATCTTTGACATTTTGGAATGATTTCCACGAGCTTACAAGTGGGTTTTATATATTACTATTCCAGAACCTGTCCTGGGGATAACATTTGGAGATCCTATTATGAACAAGTTTCCTTTTAACCATTCTATGAAAATCAACAACAAAAGGACCTCACTAATAAAGCATAAAATCTAAGATTCTCTTCTGTTGCCTATCACTCATTCAATTATTGAATCTCTGCTATGTGCCAAGAATTATGCTAGGCACTGCAGGAAATATACTGATGAGTTTCTTCCCTCTAAGAGCCTGATAAAGGAGCTAAGACAGATGCACAAACAGCTACAGCATAGGTTGCTCAAGTTCAAACCAGTGGGGTAAGCGATGGTTTCTGAGGGCTTAGCTACGAAAGATGTGGAGAAGCTTAGGGTAAAAAAGTGGCATGTATCCTAGGACTTGAATGATGTATAGGATTTCAACAAATATAGACAGAAAATAATCCAGGGAGGAGAGAATAGCATGAATTATTAAACAGAAAAGAAAAAAACTGGACCTCTTAAGGCAATATTTATTTGTCTCTACTGAATAATAATAATAAGGCCAGTGAAGAAAGTGGCGAGACTTAGTAGAAAAATGTGGACAGAGCAGAATGAAGAAGGATGTTGAAGTTCATGCGAAGGAATTTTAACTTTTTAGCAATAAGAAGTTGGGAGTCATCTGATTTAAATTTTGACTAGAATTTTTAAGCGAAGACTGTACAAGTAGAAAAGACTCACCTCATCAGAGTCAGGTAGAGCTGATTTTCCAAATCTTAAACTTGTTAGTGATCTGAATAAGTATGTTTCTTCTTCTTCTGTGCCTCAGTTTCCTTACCTGGAGAAAATAGGATAATTATTTTTCTGTCAGGGTCCCTGTGATGATTTATTTATGAGATACATGCAATGCATCCTATCAGAGTATCTGGGCTACAAGAGGTGAATGAAAGCTTTTCCAGTTTCTCCAAGGGTTTAATGAGTGGGGAATTGAAGACTGGATGTAAGCAAATAAAATGTAAATGTGAGCCAAGGCGGTAACAGAATCTTAATATTTTACTTTTAATAGAAGTTTGCATAAATTTAATAGGTATTCAATATAGACTTAGTTACATGTGTATAAGATGTAAATATCATAGAATTAGCTGGTCTAATTTACCCTACCTCATTTCCGCATCATGGATGAAAAGTTTAAAGGTACAACTTATATTTTAAGTCATAAACCTTACCATATAGATAATGTGCTCTAATATGCACAAGTTGAATAAATGTGCTCATTAATTACTTGGCTTTAAGTATGTTAATTTATACTGGACAACAGCCTATTCTATTTTTGAAGAATTCTAAACAGTGTTTTTACCCTTTAAAAAAACTATCCCCCCAAAACACATATACCTATTTGTAGAATAGTATTTTACATAATTTTAACATGTGCATATTTGATAGCATAGCCAATTAAATCAATTTGCTAATTTGTTGTTAAATGTTATAATTCCTAAGTCAAATATAAGCAGTCTAAAACATGTACATAACTTCATTTTCATTTCCTAATTCTCAATTCAAGAAATGCATAAAAATGTCAAAATAGGTCAACATTTATGTGAATGAATAAGTGTCTCCTGTCCCAGTATCAGATTTAGTATTTCAAGTATAGCATTCCCCACCAAAAATTCTTTTTAATAAATTATGCTGCCTCTTTGAGGATTAAGTCATTAATAAATAATGTGACTTCAGATTCTACTAATTTGGCTGTGTTTGCAGAGGCCACCAACTCTGTCAGAAGATATTGTCTGGAGGTTGTTATGGAGGGACACATGGTGCAGAGATTAAAAACAAATGTAAATAAATAAGATTATAAAATCTGAAACAGGTGTCCTGGACATGGCCAAATCTGACTCTCAAATTTTGCTTTCTCAAACTTTCCCCCACTCATAACCCTCTTCCCCATGCCCAAATCTTCTTCTGTGCATGTCCAAGATTGTAAAATGAAGCTGGTGAGGCCTGAACCACAGCAGACTGTGGAGCAAGAGATGGTGAGGGCACTGGGCAGATCTGAGGGACTGCAGGGCTGCAGCGAGACTGATCCATACTTCCTATCTGGAGAAACATGGCCTCACCTTGGACTTCAAATAACAGCTCTCACACATGAGTTCTATTGGTAAGCATCCCCGCATCCTGCAGAGTCATGGGGATACCTGATAGGTCTCTGTCTGTCCTCAACAGGACTTGTTTCCAGACTTAGATATGAGTGTGGGAATATTCCTATGTCTTAAATAAATGTTACCTACTTCGTTGAGATATAGCTGACATACAAAAAGCTGTATATATACATATTTATTGTCTACAGTGCGTTTGAAGATAAGTATACTCCTGTGAAATGACACCCACAATCTATGCCATGAACATCCATCACCTTCAGAAGTTTCCTCCCACAATCAGCATTTATTATCTTTTGTGTGTGTGACAAGAACACAACGTAAGTTTTACTCTTAGCAACCTTTACGTTTACAGTACAGCCCTGTTCACTCTAGGCTCTGTGCTGTTGATCTCTAGGAATTATTCCTCTTGCATAACTAAAACTCCGTACCCTTGACTAATACATTCCAACTTCCCCCTCCCCTCAGCCCCTGGAAACCGCCATTCCAGTCTCTCAATCAATCATATCCAATGAACGTGGATTATTCCTATAAATGGAGCAGTTCTTGTGCTCACATCTGCTGATGCCTGGGATGCATTTGTTGCCCAAGAAAATAGCATGTTTCGGTCATTTGTGAGTGGAAAACCTACCCTTACAAATTTGCAGCAACAATTCTTTTTACTCTAAGAAAATAGGTCATGCATCCACTTTTACCAGATCAAATTTATACAGTATAAATCCTGCATCTAGATAAATTCCGGAAATACAACAGTTCAAATAATTATGTAAATATATTGCCATATTTTACTGAATATAGATGAAGAGAGGGAGACAATGGGAAAGAGGGGTATACACAGTCTTTAATTTCCTTCCTTTTACTCAGTAGCCTCCCACCCTCCCCCCTTCACAACTTTGCTTTCTTTGTTCTTTTCTAATGATTGAGGGATGGGTATTCAGAGGAAACTGGACTCTTGGGACAAAATTTGGTTTACTTTTGTGATGCAGTCATGATCTCTTAACGTGGACACTGGCAATGATTCTCAGTGACACACATTATGCAGAGGACACATGTAGATAACACAGCAAAGTCAGGGAGGTTTGTGTCCATTACCCAGAAATCATGATTTTACTCTTTCCTCAGATTTGAGAATCATTGGTTGAGTAATGGGGAAAGGAACCTTAAAAGTCAGTTAATACTGGTTCAGTCCCCTCTGTTCACTCACTTCCTGGCTGTGTGATCTTAGGTTAAACTCCTTGAACTTCAGTTTCTTCAACTGTAAAAAGGTTAGTATTGTCAAAATGTTATGAATCAATGCAAAGCGCTTAGCATTTAATTCTTAATAAACAGACTCATAAAGATTTTTTGCTTGCCAAAATAAAGTGAACATTTTATTAAATTTCATTAACATTGTCTAATATATGTTACCTAATAACAAATTTTAAAGGGCGCAGAAAATTCAACAGAAAAGACCAACAACACCTGCTAGGAGAGTAACCAAAGGGATTGAAAAAAATATGGTACTACTATAGAGGAGTGTGTAATTGTCTGTGTATCTCTATTTGCTACATCCTAACAAAGGATAGACTGATAATTAGCTTAAAGTAAGAAGAAAAGGTGAAACACTAAAACAACAACAACAAAAAACCTGAAATGACTGAAGTCTTTACATTCTCAAATATTAAATTAATTAGAATGAGATTACAAATGGTTGATTCAATATAATTTAAACCAATAAATAATACATGAAGAATGGAATGATTATATGAATGCTTTCATTAGAACGCACAAGTCATTTTTACCACATTGAGGGAGAAAAATAGATGAACTCTCTTAGACTATTCTCTTTATAAAGAATACTTCTATAGGACAATTATTGCAGCTTCTTTTATTTTTAAAGGACAAATTAGAAATAAGGAATTCTGTAGAAACTAGAGGATTTGGTTTATAATAATATTTTTAAATTGCTTGAAACATAATCCTGGTTTAATGTCTGTAACCATTGGTAAGAAGTGTCAGCAAGAGGAAATTAAAGTTGTTTTTTTTAAATACCTTATTTGTTACAAGAATTAGAATTGCATCCTTGGAGTTAAATGCATCCTTGATGCTGATATAAAATAGATTCTGAAAGAGAGCTGAATAAAACTTCATTGAGAGATCAGACTGATGTTTGCCAGAGGGGAGGGGGTTTGAGTGGGTGAAAAAGGTGAAGGGATTAAGAAGTACAAATTGGTAGTCATAAAATAGTCATGGGAATGTGAAGTACAGAATAGGGAATATAGTGAATAATATTGTAATACTATGTACGGTGCCAAGTTGAGTACTTGATATATCGAGGGCACCACTTTGTAGACTATGGGATTGTCTAAACACTATGCCATACACCTGAAATTAACACGAAATAATATTGAATGTAAACTGTAATTGAAAAAAATAATTAGAATGGAAAAATGAAAAATAAATTAAAAAACAATACTAAATTTGAAAAGAAGAACTGTTGAAAGGCAATGTGGTACAGTGGAGAAGCAAGATTTTGGAACTGAACAGAACTAGGGTTAAACAGACTCCAAAGCTTACTTAATTTCTCTGATTCTTATCATCTGGGGAAAAATGAAATGTAAAATATGCTAAAATGATAATAATTTCTAACATTTATCATTTATTATAGTTGATATTAATACTTAATCATTTAGATGTTTTACCTCATCCATTTATTATCACAAGAGCCCAATGAGTGAGAGCTATTAGTTCCCTACTCTACATATGAGAACATAGGAACACAGCAGGGTTAAGTATCTTTATCAAGGTCAGGAGGCTTTTCAGTGGACAGATCTGGAGATGAACTTAGTCCATTGAGATCCAGAGTCCAAATTATATTCCAAAAGCATAGAAGGGAAAATTAAAAAAATAAATTAATTACCAAGTAACATTTAACAACACATAAGATCTGGACAGTTCAGTGTGATAATTTTTCATTTTTATGATCTTGTTTATTTCACATATAAAAACATAAAATTTTAATATTTAAAATTGTTATTTTAGCATGAACAAATTGATGCTATCAGTTATGAATGATTAAAAAATTACCACATTAGTGGAAGATTGTTAGAAACACCAGCTCTCAACTTTCAGTGTAAACCTTCCCTACTCCTATTTTGAAATAGAGTACATAAGAATACTAAATATGAGTTCATATAAAGTTAATTTTGCAACATTAAAATATACCCTGATAGGGGCAGAATTAATTATTATTCTGAATAGAGAAAAAAGGTGTTTATTTGTAAAATAAGAAGTAATCTCTATTGTTTTTACATTTTAAAAATTAGATTTTTTTCAGCCTTATTGAGGTAAAAGAAAAAAATGTAAGATACTTAAGGTATATGATGTGATGATTTGCTATATGCATACATTGTGAAAGGATTTCCAAATCGAGTTATTACCACATCCATCACCTCACATAGTTATTATTTGGTGGTGGGATTTCAAAACATTAAAGTTCTACTCTCTTAGCAAATTTCAATTATACTATACAATGTTATCAACTATGGTCACCATGTTTTACATTAGATTTTCACCTTATAACTGAAGCATTACACCCTTTTATCAACTACTCCTTATTTTCCCCATCTTCTAGCTCCTGAAAATCACTTTTCTATTCTCTGTTTCTATGAGTTTGACCTTTCCTAAAAATATTTATTATTATGTAAGATTGCATGAGGAACCAAGAAACATACATAGCAGGAAGGAAAGATAAACTTGACCACTCTTGGGCATAAGCTCTGACTTTGTGTGTTTAACAGTAGCCAGTGGAATATTGCAATCCTAGAAAAATAACAAGTATGTTTTTTATTTAAGGGAAAGTCAGTGAAATGGAGGTTTCAGAAGACCCATACATGCAGATCAATGTAAATTAATTTACTGGGATTCTGTATCCCATATAACTCTTGAGTTCTTAGTTCATGGTACATTATGGCAAAAAATATATCTTTTATGTGTGTCTGACCTTCAGCTCACAGCCATACCCTTGACCTTTATAACTTCATTAAGCTGACAAACATCACCTAATAAAGCCTCCTGGGAAATAATTGTATCCAGCTTTATTTTTACTTATATTTACCAAAGATCAGTGTATATCTATGAGAAAGTATTTTATATTGATACTATTTATTTTGCATTTGGCTAAAATATTAATACTGTATGATAAAATAGAATTTATTGATAAAGTATTTTCTTGCTCATTGTAAAAAAATGTAAAATTGATAAAATCTTTACAAAATACCTTTAAATTTGTGCTTCTAAAGAACTCCTTAGCAAGAATTTTTTTTATCATCTTATTTACACTAACAATATATACTAAATAAACTCCCATGTGCTTTTTTTTCCATTATAAAGGAGTACTTAGATACTTCCATGCATGAGGCAGTTCTGGGTGCTTTTGAGAGTACTTAAAAAAAATGAAACAGTCCAGTGCAGGAGATGCAGCATGATAAAAAATAATCATTGTCATAGCATTATCAGGATAAATCACTAGGAAGAAAGAGTAAATCCAGATGGGCTCAGGAAAGGCTTCTGGATGGAGATGGTGTTTAGACCAACCATTGAGGGATGGCACTTCTCTTTTGAGTCACATTCTTAGATACATCTATATCATGTATATGATAAAACATTCTTTTATTTTTTTACTAGAGGCCTGGTGCATAACATTCATGCACAGGGGTCCCTCAGCCCAGCCTGCACCCTCTGGCAATCCTGGACCCCTTGGTGGATGTCCAACTGCCTGTTTAGACCCAATCCTGCAGGAATACCTGTGGGATCGGGCCTAAACCCGCAGTTGGACATCCCTCTTGCAATCCGGAACCACTAGCTCCTAACCCCTCTCCTGCCTGCCTGCCTTATCGCCCCTAACTGCTGTGCTTGCCTGTCTGATCGCCCCTAAACACTCGCCTGCCTGCTTGATTGCTCCTAACCACTCTCCTTCCTGCCTGATTGCCCCTAACCACTCACCTGCCTGCCTGATTGCCCCTAACTGCTTGCTTGCCTGACTGATGGCCCTTAACCACTCTGCCTGCCTGCCTGATCACCCCTAACTGCCTCTGCCTCAGCCCCCACCACCTGGCTTCTTCGGGAAGGATGTCCGGAATGATGTCCAGAAGGTCATTTGGCTGTCTGGTCTAATTAGCATATTACACTTTTATTATTATAGATTAGTTAATCGATCTGAATCATGATTTCAGCATCTCTGATTCTACCTAATTTAGTAAACCCTACATAGCTTTGTTTTATGAGATAGGCTATATATTGGTATTTCTTTGTTTCTCTTTGCTGACCAGAATCAACAGATATTCACAGGCCCACCTCTCTGAAAAAGCAGTAATATCTTCCATTCAGTGAATATTAAGGGTTACTATTAGTGTCTGATTTAAAAGAAAAATCTATCTAGCATTACAACTAAATATTGATTCATATACTTGCATTATAATATTAACAATTTAAATTTTTAATTAAAAAGTCCATAATGTTTATTGAACTTGAATGAATTGGAAATTAATTTGGTAGTATAATTTTACATATATGTGCTTTTAAATTAATAGTTAAGATTATAGCACAAAGCCTACTATATGGTAGAGACTCGATTATTACCTGTTTGATTAATTAAAAATTACTTAATTACATATTTGATTAGTCTCTTCTTGGAGCCATTTTCTTCACACAGCTTGCATAAGAACTGCAGAGGACTGGGTAAAAGGCTCCTCCAGAGGTATCAATGAATTGATCAGATTTATGGTTGAAAGAGATGGAGTTGTTAAGTATGATCTGTAATCTAATAGCTCCAACAAGTTTTGATATTCACTAAAATCCAGAATAGAGAAATAAGAATAGGTGGATGAGAGAAGATAAACTAAGTCTTGAAAATGTTGAATATGAGATATTGATAGGCCATAACAATATTAAATGATTATCTGAAATTTATGGGAAGATATGTGTTAAAGATATTCACTTGGATATTGTCAATACACTTATGGAAACTAAAACTATGGTGAAGACTGAAGAAAAATATCCTTCTTGAATTTTGTAATCTTATGACATTGTAAAATGTCAGAATTTCTAAGATTACTCCTAGAAGTGGCTTTGTTAAGTCTAAACAATATGAAGAAGTAGCCATTTGCTTAGAAATGATTACCTGACATTCAAGGCGCTTTATTAAATGGCTAGAAAGAAATTGAACCTGCTAAAAAGACAAATATAATTGACTCTGTAGATATAACCAGAGAGTAAGAACTGGTGGCAAGCTCAGAAGCTTTGTCAGTGGAACTGGCATGGGCCACACCATGCAGTCACTTTAAGTGAGGTCTCTTCATCATGAAATTCCAGCATCCTTACTTAGTAATTAGAGCCTAGCTTCTTGAATTGTTCTATTTATTTATTTCTCTCTACCCCTCCACTGATCATGTGCATTATATTATTTGTATAAGTATCTGTTTTATCCTCTAGCATCTACACTGTTGAACATGGTGGATTTCCTTGAATCTTAATATTATATCCAACACAACACGTTACACATATTAGTTACTCATGAAATATTTTCCAAAGTCATTTCATTTTAGTTGATATATATATATATATATATATATATATATATATATATATATAGTATTTATATTATATATAGTATTTATATTATAATACATAAAATATATATGTTATTTTAGATTACAATGTGTAAAATATACTTTTTCATAGATTTTGGAGTGAAAAGGAGAAAGGAAGTCATTTTTATATGGCACAGAGCTGATTGTCAGGGGTTGTGTTGCCAATTTCTTTGTACCTACTAGATCAGATGAGCAGAACTCAACTGTGATCAGATTCTCAGACACATTAGAATTGGCCTACACATCTATCTTTGCAATTGCAACAGTAATCTGTCTGAGATAGTCTAGTATTGCTATTTCTACAATTTATCCAGCCCATTAGTCCTTAGACACTTCCTTAAGAAAATGACTTTGGATTAAGATTTTTTTAAATCTACTTTTATTTCTTATCTACAATTATTACTTCTATATCCACCAATCTAAAAATTCTTACCCCGATCCAACATTTGAATGATGAATTTAGCTTTATTAATTTTACATTGCATGCTGTACACTTTTTGCTATCCTAATTTAATTTTTTTCTCTGATTCTTTACCTGCCCTTGTACTTAATTTGAAAATTCTTCATAAACTTTTACAACCTCCTGGTTTGAGATTTTTTTCTCATTTTGAAACAGATCCTTATGTTTTCATCCCTTGCACATAGTCCTGCTTAAGGAGTTCCTCTGTAACCCCTGGTATGTCCTCACTCCCAACATTGTTTTGATAGGAGATCAAAGGAAGCAAAGCCAACTATTCTAAACTTTGATCTCCATCCATCTGGGAATTTTAAAATTAGCATATTAACCCATCCTGGTAACTATTAAGACTTGAGCATTTTATAACTACTGTAAATATTTCAGCAAAATAAAAACATTAAGTACAACAGTAAAAGTGAAAACTCTTTTAAGAGATAGACATTTTTCTTATGTCTATAATTTATTTTAAATGTTTTAATGTTGTAAATATTATCTTAACTCCAAGAATATATTAACTTATAATATGTCACAGAAAAATTATAATAAATTATGAGGATAAATTTCTTGAGTTGACTGACAGATTTATTGGCATTTTTTCAACATTATGCAATGAAAATTCTACTTATACTTATGAAGGTAGTGGCACAAAATAAATGAATAAATACCAAATTTTCCTGTGCTCCATAGCAATGCTTCTTATATAATAAAGCAATTATTTTGCTCTCTTTCATAGTTGATAAAAATCTTGCTCAACACAAGTTTTCTAGGCAATTCTTTCACACTGTAGCATTAAGAGTCATAGTTCCTGGTTTTCTTTCTTTGATTTAGATGAAGTACTAAAAGAAAGGCCACAAACTCAGAAATCACTTTATAGCATGCAGCACGACTTGGGTTCTACAACTTTTTCCATGAGACAGGAAGCAATTGAATGTCTCCATGGCTTTATTGAAAGTTTTTATAAGTCTAGACAAAAACCTACACAAAAACAGCTCGCAACCCTGTAACTATAGAATGAATGTGTACAGAATGACTCTCCGTGGAGAGTCAATAATTCTAATTAGACTCCTGATCTCTAAAAGTAGACCCTTTATTTGTTTGTAAGTTACAATTCCAAATATTTTTAGGTCTTGATTTAAACTTCACTAAACTGGAGATTTCATAAACTAGTAAAAAACAAAAAACCCTTGCTATTATGATTTCACTTTATACTTTAATCCATTGTAATACTATATTATAAATCAACATTTTGATATTTTGTTTTTTTACCGACATGCAGATATATTTTATTAACATTTAAATAGGATAACTATTGCATAGAAAATATGTAATATTTGAAATGTTTTTCATAAGATGGAAATATTTATTTTGACAATAAACAGCCTATAGAAAAACAAGGACAGAGTGTTAGGCAATATCTAAGTTGTCTTTGCAAGTTTTCAGTACTATTGTTACAATTAATTGCCCATTTATACATT
This sequence comes from Myotis lucifugus, assembly GCF_000147115.1. Lineage (NCBI taxonomy): Eukaryota > Metazoa > Chordata > Mammalia > Chiroptera > Vespertilionidae > Myotis > Myotis lucifugus. Next base: position 6,438,413 of record NW_005871072.1, read on the forward strand.
TGAAATTTCTTCTTAAAAAAACATGCAATAAGTCAGATCTCTTTGGATTTTAGTAAAGTGTGGTTCAATCCTGTGTGTTGTGTCTATCATTAAACTAGTATTGGGAGGCCTGCTCATGTTTGAATGTGTTCTTAGAAGAATGGAAAGTTACGCTCACTAAAACAAGTAACAGAAAGCAACCAGACTTTGCTTGGTAGAAAGTGGTAATTAGATATAAGGATACAAAAAGTCTCTTGGAATAAGTCAATGTCTTCGAAATTTCTAGAAACAGATAATGGTTAAATGTCCAAACTCTTCATGTCCCTGCATGTCACCTAGATGGCATTTGCTTCAATATTTTTGTCTAGAAGATTAACTTCCTTTGCTTCTCTCATCCAAAGGGCAAGTAGATCATAATCTTACATGATACAGGTCCAGCCTTGGTCTTATTTCTAAAAGTAAGGGAGAGACTATTGTTGACCCTCAGTACTCCCTCCTGGCCTAGTGATTACAAAGAGAGGCCAAGGTCACATCCTGCCCAAACACAACAGGGCAGTGTGACATGGGATGAGTGTCCCTTCGGATTGGAGGGAGTTTTTGGAAAAAGGAGAATCACAGTAAACTGGGAAAGTACCCAGTAAAAATTGTCATCATTATTATAATTATGAGATGTTATTAGCTCCTTAATGAAAGAATTTTCATTAAACTATTTTGAAAGGAGCTCTTGTATGAAGAGCTTTCCGGTGGATAGAAAATTATAAAGAATAGGTAGATATGGTTCCTATGCTCAAAGTGCTTACAAATGCATGTTTGCCAGTACTTGAGAATTTCTCTATCTCACTGTCTGCTGTAAGATTATCATATACTCATTGTACAAGATGAATATTTATTAACTTAAAAAATATTTATTTACTTTTTAAGTGTATATATAATGCACACCTATTTCCCAGTACCACTCCTTTCTCAGATTTTTGTTTGGCCCTTTTCTTCACTTTCTTCAAGTCCAAATTTCAACACTTTTCCCACATCCCAGCCTTTTCTATCCTGCCTGCCTTGACTCTTACATGCACTATGCATGTCCTACTATATGCACTAAAACTAAAGCACAAAGGACTTAGCTTAATCTAATTACAACTTCTGTAATATTTTATAAAAACCCAAACTGCCCTGGTCAGGTAGCTCAGTTGGTTGGAGTGTCCTTCAATACACCAAAAGGTTGTAGATTCTATTCCCGGTCAGGGCACAGACCTGGGTTGCGGATTTAGTTCCCAGTCAGAGCAGGTACAGGAGGCAACCAACTGATGCTTCTCTTACATAGATGTTTCTCTCTCACTTTCTCTCTCTCCCTCCCTCTCTCTAAAAATCAGTAAAAACATATCCTCAGGTGAAGATTAAGAAAGAATAGAACCTAGGGTAGCTGTGAGATCATATGGGGAGATCATTTTAAAGTGTTAAAATTATCTGGAGAGTTTAGGAGCAATCTAGCCTAAAGTTTGTAAATTAATTGAAATTACTTCAGATGGCCATGATATGGATGGTTGTCAGGTAAGGTTTTTTTGTTTGTTTGTTATTTGCGGGGGTGGAGGGTGGGATAGCAAAGTGTTATTGGACAGACAATGGAGTGTATGTGATTTGGAGTTCCAATATTAGTGTTGCCACTTTCTTTGCTTATAATGTTTGGCAAGGTCATAAAGTAGTACAAAATATATTAATATTAGAAATTTTAAAATACAGGTTGGGGCAAAAACTAGTTTATAGTTGTTAGTACACAAAATATAGTTTATTCTTGTATTATTTTTATTAATTATTGTAGCATTTTCTACACAAACAACTATAAACCTACTTTTGCCTCACCATGTATATGCATAAGCAAATTAACTTTTTAAAGCCATGTACACTTATTTATTAAAGGTAACCAGAACTTGTACTAACTGCCTTATTTAGTTGTAATGAATGTGAAATAAAATATGAAAATGTTTCCCCTAGCCGGTTTGGCTCAGTGGGTAGTGTGTTGGCCTATAGACTGAAGGGGCCCCAGTTTGATTCTGGCCTGGATTGTGGGCTCTGTGCCCAGTAGGGGGCATGCAGAAGGCAGCCAATCAATGATTCCCTCTCATCATTGATGTTTCTATCTCTCTCTTCCTCTATGAAATAATAAAAATACATTTTTTTAAAAATGAAAATGTTCCATAAGCTGAAAAATAATTGATATTTCTTACTGCTAATCTTGGTAATCTGGAAAGCAATGTAATGAACACACACTTGAAAAAGATTATAAAACCTGGTGTGGCTAGAGATACTGGTCTCACATTGATATGTACAAGCCTAGTCACAATTTGATTGTAAAAGTATAACAAAGAATAAATAATTATAGTAATATTTATCAACAATTACTATGTGCCAGTTATTGAACTAAGAATTTTATAGCATTAGCTCTTTGAATAATTACAGTTATCCTATAAGGCAAGTGAGTATTATTGCAGTTTTTTAATATATTTTATTGATTTTTTACAGAGAGGAAGGGAGTGGGATAGAGAGCTAGAAACATCGATGAGAGAGAAACATTGATCAGCTGCCTCTTGCACACCTCCTACTGGGGATGTGCCCGCAACCAAGGTACATGCCCTTGACCGGAATCGAACCTGTGACCCTTCAGTCCAAAGGCCAATGCTCTATTCACTGAGCCAAACCAGTCAGGGCTATTATTGCAGTTTTACAAATGAAGAAACAAAGAGTAGCTGGACAAATTTCACATATCTAGTAAATGCTTCAACAGTGACTGGAATTGGAAAGTTTATTAGTCATTTGTTATTTTACACACTTAATTGATACTAGAGGCCTGATGCACAAAATTTGTGCAAGGGGCTTGGCCCTCGCAGCGTGGCGGCTTGCCTCAGCCATGGCAGCCCCAGCTCCATCCAGAAGGTCATCCAGAAGGATGCCCAGAAGGTCATTTGGCTGTCCGGTCTAATTAGCATATCATGCTTTTACTAGAGGCCCGGTGCACGAAATTCGTGCACTTGGGGCGGGGGGGGGGATTGTCCCTCAGCCCAGCCTGCACCCTCTCCAATCTGGGACCCCTTGGGGGATGTCCAATTGCCGGTTTATGCCCAATCCCTAGGGGCCTAAACCAGCAGTCAGACATCCCTCTCGCAATCTGGGAACACTGGCTCCCAACCACTCACCTGCCTGCCTGCCTGATTGCCCCCTAACCACTCCCCTGCCAGCCTGATCGACGCCTAACTGCTCCCCTGCAGGCCTGGTCACCCCCAACTGCCCTCCTCTGCCGGCCATCTTGTGACCACATGGGGGCAGCCATATTGTGCAAGGGCATGACAATCAATTTGCATATTACCTCTTTATTATATAGGATTATTATAAATTGTTAATCTAAACCCATAACAATATGTAGCCTTCATACAGCCAATTTCTATTTCTTCTTTTCAAGTGGAAATATAAAAAGTAAACAAAATTAATTAACATTTACTAGAATTCAAAAACAAAAATACACATTTTTTTCACACATAAAAATAGGAAGCTGTTATAATAAGTCAAAAATCATGAGGCCAATGTTGTTTATATAAATTTGAAGTAACTATACACAATATGATACAGCCTCAGTGGCATTTGTAAATTTTATTGCAGAATGTGCATCTCAAGGAATTTGGGGGGAAAAAAGACTTCAATAGTTCCAGCCCAGCTGTCCCTTATGGAGCATGATGGCTCTTTGGCCCTTTGCTCCACCAGAGGTCACTGCACCACCTGCCAGGCAAGGCCCCAAGGTTAACTGAGGGCAGGTCCTCCCTCTCTCAGGGGTGACCTCCGTGCACACAGTGACTTTGTGGGTCGTAAGAGTGGATGATCTGTCAGTATAAGTGATCTTCCTGCTACCACACAATCCATAGACCATGCAAGGAGGTGATTAATTACCCAGGCCCTAGAAATTACAATAGATCTCTTCTCATGCTTGATTATATGAAAGAGCCGCAGGAAATTTAAAAAACTATGCTTTGAATGAGGTTGAAACCCAAGGTCTAAAATATAACAGAATCAACATTATCTTTTATTTTTTTTATTATCTGAAAGATCAGTTCTGTTAAGAAATACTTTCGGGTATTACATACCTGCTTTTTTTCCCCCAATGTTATTTTTTTAACTTCAACATTGATGGCATGAAAGAGTTAAATGATTTAAGGGATGTGAAAAACTCGTATTTACTGTGGAAACAGCCATCTGATGGTGAACTAGTTCTTGCATATTAAGCAGGACCGTTTTGTCCCTTGTTGAATAACTATGGAAAAGCAGGAAGCAGTTTTTGGAAAGGAAAAATCAGAGTTGGGAGGAGGTGGGGGTGAGAAGGTCTTGTCTGTCTATGTGACACACTTCTTACTGGCACCAGGCCCAGAAAATTTTTCATCCCCCTTTGCAAGAAAGAGTCTGTGTAAAAAGCTCTAAGGAGGTCTATTTTCTTGAGAGAAGATGTGAGAGACAGGATAGTCAGAGCAAGCCATGAGACAGAGCAGACCGGATGGTGGATTCTGCCCAGTGCTGTGGGAAAGTCTAGGAAGAAGAGATGATGGTGTTCAGAGAAGGCACTGACCATGAGGTTCTTGGACAACATGGGGGCAGGGAGGAGCAAATGGAAAACAACACTTTGTGAAGTGAGGGCAGGCAGAACAGTAGATAACACCTATCACTTTAAACCAGTGATTAATGATCACAAGGAACTGAAGGTTGGGAGATTGAAAATTAATGTGGTGATTTACCAAAAGGAAACAATGAAATTTACATGAATATTTATGTACTAGCATAATTTATAATATTAAAGCTTTGTAATCTATACATATCTATATAACTATAATATATAAAATATATCATATGCATTATATGTGATGTGTGTGGGTATGTATATATCATAGAAAATATGTAGTAATTAAAATATATTTCTAACAAAAATTTAAAACTGAAAACTGTTTAAATAGTCATAAATATACATAAACATATTTGTACATATATTTGTACACATGTGTACACATACATCAAAATGCCAACAAAGATTTGGGGTAATGGAATTGTATGTGATTTTAATTTATTTTATACTTTTTGATGTTTTTCAATTTTTTTTACAATACTAGATTTCTCCTTTATATTTTACATTTTTTTAAATTTAAATGTCATTCATGACCATTTTTAAGTTTCCAATAATACTGAATACTATTAAATAAAGCATAATGTTTTCCTGGGCTAGTTTCTCTCAAACCCTCACGACAGTTTGAGTCACAGGCTCTCGGTGGCACCATATTTACCCATATTTAGAGTGCTTGACTCCATAATTAACTGGGGAGTTGCTAAAAATACAAATACCTAACTTGGACTCCTCCCCTCACCCCAAAAGGGAAATTTGAGTTAAGCTCCAGAATCTGAGTAAGCAGTGGGAGCCCACAGTGTTTGAAGCAGCTGTGGGTCCTAATAAATTGATAATACATATTAGGAAGTGATTTCACAGCAGATGCTTAGGCAGTGACAATTGGAGAAAGTTGGCCTGAAAGGTTTACCCATCTCTTCCTTAGGTATATCTTTCAGTCTTTATTCATGATAAACGACTGAGCAAATAGTCATAGGCTTAGAAATTTGGTAACAGGAACAAAGGGTTTCCCAGAGTCAAATAGAAAAGCTGAAGGATTTATGTAACCTTAATGGTTAAATTCTGAGATAAGAGAATGGGACCCAAATGTCAGATTTTGCTGGAAAAGAGAAATATGCAAATCTTACATCGTTTATAATACAAATTATCTAGAGGAATACATGAAAAAAATCATATTACTAACTCACACAGGCATGAGAAAACTTATCCTGGAAGTTTTAAATATTTGTGTTGTTTCACAAAAGATAATATTGGACAAGCATACCTTACTAGTTCTAAAATGTTGTGTGGCCCTAGCTGGTTTAGCTCAGTGGATACAGCATTGGCCTGTGGACTAAAGGGTCCCGGGTTCAATTCCAGTCAAGGACACATACCTTGATTGCAGGCTCCTCCCCAGACTGGGGCCCTGGTCAGGGCACTTTCCCTCTCTCTTCCACTCTCTCTAAAAGATGAATGGAAAAATATCCTCAGATGAGGATTAACAAAAATAAAAATAAATAAATAAAATGATGGGTGATCCCAGCTTTCGTATTCTCCATATGGGTGGTATTAAGACATAATATGTCAAAATAGAATCTAAATCATTAGAGGACTATTGTACATGGGGATGCAAATGTCTACAAGGACAGCAAGTCCTTGTCCACCTTTATGCAGTGATTAGGGGCTATTTCAGGTTGTGTTGACACCTTATATGTAATATATAGACAAGTATGTGGGAAGATGGAAAAATCACATGCTGCTCTGTGTGGTTTTTCTAAGCGAATAAAGTCTAAATATTGCCCAAAGTATCTAGGAAATAGAGAGATTGGAAACACTAATTTAGCCTGTTGCAAATCCAGACATCCCAGAGAGTTAAGAGAGAACCATGGCCCGTCTCTCAGGGTTGTTGTTTTTTCTTTTTAAATCTTCACCCAAGGTCATGTTTTTATTGATTAGAGAGAAAGAGGGAGAGAACCATTGATGTGAGAGAGAAACATCTTTCGGCCGCCTGCTGTACACACCCTGACCGGAGATCGAACCTGCAACTTTTTGGTGCACGGGACTACGCTCCAACCATCTGAGCCACCTGGCCAGGGCCCATCTCTCATAGTTTTGAAGAGTAAAGGCACTGGTCTAGGCCCTCACTCCATGCATTTCCGTATTGTTTGTGATAGAGCAAATAATATGGCCTGGGCTCATTTTCTACTGCATATTTAGGATAGTCTGCAGGGGAAGCTTTTCTATAAAATGAAAGGAAAATTCTGACCTCTAGTTAGAAGAATTGTAGGGACAGTCAGTGCCAGGACCAAGAAAGAGAAGATGGCCCAGAAAAAGAGAGCAGAGTGCAGCAAAAGAAAGCTTTCAGAGCTTAAGATTACTTCATTCCTGCCATGACTTTGTCCTTGTGACTAAGGAACCAATTTAAGCTGTTACAGAGTTGTGTTTAGCCTAGAGAGAGCATTCCACTTAGAAAGCAATGCCTGCTAGAAACTTTCAATTTGCCAGCTTGAGGCACACAAATAATGAGAGGATGCATTACAAGTTGCAGCTCTTGGTTTCAATTCACCAAAAAGCTTCAAGCACATTTTTAAGGCTCACTCTTTCACCATGGACACACAACATTTCTCTAGCATACATTTTACTAAGTTATGGTTAGGTGCTCTGCCAACACTTAAGTTCAATGGCCTGAGAAAAACAGTGTGGGTACTGATGCTTTGTCCATGGGTCTCAAGCTTCCTACAGAACACATAATATAAACTGTAATCAATCAGAGAAGCGAATGTAATGGCCCAATAGGGAGATCAAGAGTAACCTGCAACATTTTCTGAAGGTTGTACCACTCGGCAACAAACCAATCCTCTGAGCTATATTGAACAAAGTCAGTCAGTGAGCAAAACTGACTTCACGATAGTTGTGCTGCCTGACAGAAGAGAGGGTCTCAAAGAGGACAGCGATGTTTCTAACTCTCTATCCCTCTCCCTTCCTCTCTGTAAAAAATCAATAAAATATATTTTTTTAAAAAAAGAATAACCTGCAACATTTTCTGAAGGTTGTACCACTCGGCAACAAACCAATCCTCTGAGCTATATTGAACAAAGTCAGTCAGTGAGCAAAACTGACTTCACGATAGTTGTGCTGCCTGACAGAAGAGAGGGTCTCAAAGAGGACAGAACAGCTAACAAAACTAACATTCTTCTTAGAGCAATGACAGACATGACAAATGAATCCAGGGTAAATTTCCTGAAATTAACTCATGCTGCTTAGAGCTGCAGTTACCTGTTTATAAGAGCTCTTCAGTTACTTTGATTACTGAGACTGGACTCTGGATTGCATGCCCAACATATTCTATGGATCCTCCGGGATAATTCATATGAATAAAACATAAAAGCATTTTCAGAAACATGCAATTAACAAATAAGTGGAATAGTCAGCTCATCTGGAAAACAAGATGTGCAGGAACTCTCTATGAGACAGGAGTGACAAAAATGTAAACTAAATATGCTTTAGCAAAAAAAAAAAAAGAGGGGGGAGAAAGGAAGGGCAGTAGGAAAGAAGGGGGAAAAAAAAAGAATTGGTTCCCTAATTAAATTGAAAAATCAAGGGATAATATCTTTTTCTCTGCACTGGTTCCATGCTCAGGCAGATTTTAACAACGACAGAATGGCTGCCCGCAGTCCCAGAAACTCTAGTTTAAAGCATGACTTCTTTCTTAAGGGCTGTAATGAAAGTTCCACTGAGACCCAGGGCTTTCACCAGATCTCATTGCCATCTCTGAGTTGTTGTGGCGGGAGGGATGGAATACTCTGATTGTCTGGGCCTGGTACATATTCCTCCGTCTGGCTGCAAAGGGGGTAGGGTTAACATCAAATCAGAACAAGTAAGGAAAATCAGGAAACCAGTACTAATAAAAGTGAGAATGGTTGTTATGCAGGCCAAACAAAAAGTGTACATAGATTGCATACTGCAGCAAGAGAATAGAGATAACATGAACACAACATCTCAGCCTTGGCCTCTTACAGGAAGCTCATGCTTCTGTCCTATTCCCTACAATTCTACCAACCAAACGGGACCAGCTCCTGCCTCCTCCTCATTCATTCTTCTTCCATCAAGAGTGGGTCATCGTCAAAGGCGGGAAATGTTACTTAGCCTCGGTCCTAAATGGGTAGAGAGTTTTTGGTGCAAAGTTCAACCCTGAGTCAGTAGCGGTGGGATCTACCCTCACACATTTGGCAGGTGAGACCAGTCTGGGACCAGTTTTATTTGGTAACTGCCCGGGGAGGTGATATTACATTGGGATGCAGGGCAAAAGCCACATAATGGTGAATGATGTGCCTTAGCCTGGCCTTGCCCTCTGTGCACATATCTCTCAGGCATATTGCGTTCAGGGCAGTGTGGGTTGAAGGAAGGATTCAAGTGGCTGGTATCCTGGGTCCTGGCCCAAATACCATCTCTTTTCACGCTTTAACATGATTTATATTTGGCTCGGTTTCTGGAGATTGTTTATGTGCAGGGAACTTGAAATTAGGAGGAAAGTGCTCCAAAAGAAAGAGCGAGGCTCATGCTTTAGGAGAGGCCGCGGATGTTTATATAAAACTGCAAGTGCAGCTGCGCCTGCTGAGTAATATCCCACATGCAGCAAGCAGGATCTGGTGTTAGTGGGGAGAGGGATTTATTTCTCCTTCCAGACAGGCTCTCCTGGGAACTCTAAATGGTAAAAGCAGTGAACTTCCATATGCGCTGGGGTAGGCCGTAAGCAGTCTCTGCATATGGGATTTTTTGGCCATGAGCCTCCTCACCTTACTTTGAACTCTGTATTTCCTTTCCCTTGCCAGCTGTAGCCTGCATCCAGGATCAAGGACGGATTTGTGGTAGGACTAAACTGGGGGATTCTTGTAACCTGCTTGAAATATCTCCGAAGCATCCATCCCATCACCGGTCAGTCCATTAGATAAACCTTCATCTCTAAAGTCTTACAGGGGAAGGTCAGAGAGAGACGTGAAAAGAATACACTGTGTTAATATGCATGGCTTGACCACGGAATATCTAAAGCCGACCCTGCTTCATTCTTTTCTGTTAGAGATCCATACAATGCCTTCAATAATCCCTCAACTTGGTGGCGGATTTCAGATGCTTCTTTCCTGTAGTCAGCCATTCAGAGTAAACAATTTCATCACTTGATATACGTTTCTTCTCCCTTTTGGACTAGGATGATGGATTGAAGCTGTGACACAGTGGGGGTGTTGGAATCAGTAATGATTAATTTCAACTGTAATTAACAAATAAAACCAAAGTAGTCCTCGTTGAAACATTTATATGCATTGCTCATATGGCAGATCTCCAGAGGAACGTAGTCAAGGGCAGGTTTGGTGGTTTCTTATCCATCAGGCACTGAGGTCTCTTCTCTCTGATCGGTTCCTCCAACAACAGGACAATGTGCTTGAGATTTACTTTCTAGTTGAAAAGGGTCACTGGAGCTCCAAGCAGGTGAGAATAAAAATGCCCACCTTCCAGCTCTCTGTTCCCTTCAAGAGCTTTTCCTAATTTTATCAGTGAGTAGTCACACGGCCCCAACTTTCTCCTAGCCAGCTGAAACGTGTCTTCCAACAAGGTGCAATGTTAATCTGAATAAAATGTTTTCAAACCTACAGTCTCTGGCACAGGATGCAGTCCCACATCCCTTCAAGCCCTGTTTTTGTTTGTTTGTTTTAGTTCTCTGATCACTTCTCCCAACAAGCAATATCAACATTCCTAGTTCACTAAAGCATTGCTGTGAAATCATCGGGCTAAAAGAGAGAAACAAAAGCTGAAGAAGATACTGGCCTCTAGGGGGAGTTTGAGACATCATTCGACTTCCTTCTCTTCATTCTAACATTCTTTTTCCCTTCTGCTCCAGGAATTTGTCAAAATTGAGGGAAATAGTTCATTGGGCCACAGTACTGACACTGGATCTCTCCTTTTGACAAAAAGGATGGATCTTTCAGAGCTGAGAAGTCCACGCTTTCTCTGTGCTTTCTCACAGAGTTAGTATACTCACTAGAATAGGCTAAGCTATTGTGCCAATCGACAATCGATTTGCTTTAAGGTCATACTAACTCCTCCCAGCTTTGCTATACATTACAAGAACTACATTCCTCAGCTCCCTTTACCTCTAGATTTTTGATAGGAGCAGATAGAAAACCCTAGCAAATGATTAGGGGGAGAGAAGAAAGAAGAATGGTGGATATCCTATCACCTTTGATCTTTGTTGCATCTCTTTCTAGTTCCCTCCAAATAGTCTTTCTATTGTTCTAGTTTCTATCAGGCAGGCCTCTGTATGGTTCTAGCTTTCATTGTATGTCCTTAGCTTCTGGGTTAATACCATCTTCTCCCATTGTCTTTCTGTTCCAAGTGTACCATCTTATTATTTCTAATCTCTGGGTTGCCTTACTGTCTTTAGTTTGTTGTCTATTCTCACATCACCTGTGCAACCAATTCCCTGTATTAAATGCACTCAATTTGAACAATCTGAACTGTTTTCTGGCAAGTTATTGACTGATAAACCTACACTGCAATAATCAACAAGTCCCCAAATCTCAAAAGCTTAATGTGTAAAATTGTGTTTCTTGTTCACATAGTGCTAATGTAGAGCAGCCAACTTCCAAAGGGTAAATCAGGGGTCCAGGTGGCTTTCATTTTTAACTATGGGCATTTATAGATTTGGCTTCTACATCACTGTGGCAAGGGAAGATAATGAATAAAGAATCCAAATCTACTCTTGCTTGTTTGATCCAGAAGTGATACATGTCAATTCCACTTTAGCCTATTGGCCAGGACTAGTCATATGGCTCAACATGATTATAGGAAATGCTTGAAAATGACCCTTTTTGTATATTTAGGTATGTGTATGCATACATACATACAGTCCCCCACCCATACATACACATATTTATACATCTATACATAAGCATCCACACATACACACAGAGATAAGCTAAGAAAGGTACAAGATTTGGGCAACTTGGATTATGAATCCAAGACAGGTATGATCACCTGTATCTGTATTTTAAGAACACACCTTTACTCCTGGCAATGATTAACTACTTCAGCTGATTTTTTTTACATCTTTCTTACTCAACATCCAAAGTCTTCCACTGTAAAAATGTTGTAGAATTGTAAGGAAAAATAACACCTATATTCTCATTACAACTGCTCTCTTTCCCTCTCTCAGCTCTGCTCCAGCTTGCCGAAAGTCGATGTGAAATCTAAGTAACATTTGCCCCCGGAAATGTGTCATGATTTTTCTTAGGAGAAAGCAAACAGCTCTAGCCAAGTTCATGATATAATTATGTGTCCAAGTTTTTAAGAAGTTTAAAACTATGAAAACTTAATAGAAAAATAAATGTTAATAGGAAATAATAATTGCATATAGCTGAATAAACTCCAGACATACCCAAATAAAAAAAAAAGTTCCCCTGAGTTCCACTCATACTAATTTTTCATAGGCTTCATTCGACGGTGCAGAGCTTTCTCATGGAGACCTTGAGATGCAGTATTTCCCCTTTGTATTTATGGGCCAGATCTCTTCTATAACTTTTTGTTTGTTTTTTAAGCTTTATTTAATGGCAATTATCCATGGTGGATTTTAGATCTTGTTGAATGAAAGCAGCCACGTCCATGGACTACATGTAGTCTTCAAAAGCCCACTCCTTCAACATATCTGTTCCAACTTTGTCTTCTACTACACACTGTATTTGAAGTTTATTTGTTTTTTTTAATTCCATACCCACTGGAACTAGTTTAGAAGAGCCCCAGATCAAGCCATCTGCTTGAATTCTCCTGACACACTCTTCTAATTTTACCATACCTGTCTCATTATCCCATGAATTCAATCTAATAAGATGGAAGACGTGTCAAGTGCAGGGATTTATTTTGGCTTTCTTGGACTCATAGTGTGCGAGGCATTTTTCTCTTAGCCTCTTTGCTTCTTCACTTTCTCCCTCATCATCAGATCGAAACAGATCAATGTCATCATCGTCTTCACTATCTGTCGCTCCACTTTTGTGGTGTCTTCCACATCAGCTGGGCCATACTTGCCCAAAGCTTTCTTCACTCCTGGCAGCCTGGTCTTTTCCTTTTCGTAAAATTTGATGGGATTATACCAACACAGGGCACGATACATGTCAGCAGGTGGTGGACCAGAGGCTGCTTCAAATACTGCCACGTCCGCTAGTGATGGCACAGAGCCCTTGATGTAGCTGCTGTCCACCAAGTAGTCATTGGGCACCTGGAGGCTGGCAGGACTTTTCAGGTCTGCAAAACCCATGGTGTCAGCTGATCCTGGAGCTGGATGGTAGCAAAGGAAAGAGAAGTGCAAGCAGTTGGTGCTGAGTGCTAAAAGAAAAAGAAAGGTTCTCTTCTATAACTTTTATTTGTATATTATTCTATTGATATTTACATATGAATAAGAGCAGCACACCAAATCAATATAACAAAGGACATTAACCTTACTACATTGCTAGGATTACCCCCATTAAACGTACATGTACACATATATACATTATAAATTAAGTTGAGATTAATGTATAAATCTTAAAAATACTTGAACTTATTCTTTGTCTTTCATTTCCTTTGTGGGAGTAGCCAATATGTGCACAGAAAGCAGTTTTATTTAATACTTCCTTATTTAGTATCTACTAAAGTATAATAGGAAATAAGACAAACATATTCCCTGCTCTCAGACACCTTGTATTTCAGTAAAGAATATAGACAATGAATAATAATTAAAGGAAAGTAAAAGGATATCCATGATCTTTTTTTTTTTTGGGGGGGGGGGGCGGTGAGGTGGGGGACAGAGAAGGCCAGTGTGCCTAGAGCATAGTAGCAAAGACTAAAAAGGTAAAGTTGGAAATGTGGACACACATAAGATCATAGGTAGCCCTGATACTTTGAGAAGAATTTAGAATTTTATTCTCAATGGGAAGGCTTTGGAGTTTTAAGTATGACCTGTGTCTTTAAAACTCACCTTGGTTGTTAAGAACAGAGTGGTTTTTAGTCAGAAATAGTAGAGGCAAAGAGTCCAGTTAGGTAGCTACTACCAAGTGGGAGATGATTAGAAATGTTCTAAATGGCAATTTTTTTTTTTCACATTTCAGTATCACCAAATTTTTTTAAAAGAAAAAACAGGGTAAGTATTATCAACTCCTTTGATAGATGGAAAAAAGTGCACTATTATTTAGAGGCGAAAGTTGAGTCCAGGATTCAAGTTTTTTTTTTCTTTCAAAGAAACTTATAGTTGCATATAAGTCAAATCAAAGCATATTACACAGGTTGAATAGCATTTTATAGGCTTAACCACTGAAATATTTTACAAATCGTAGTATGTTGTATGCAAAGAGTTAGGAGACCAGCGTGAGGCTCCCATAGACACTGGGCAGAGACTTACACTGAAAGTTTTCATGTTTATGCCACCTGGAGTGGATATAGGTTTCTGTGAGTTCCAAAGGAGTGGTGCCATGGCAACCTCCCCTGCCCACAGCAATGCCCTGCTCTCCTCTGCCATCCAATGTAGACGTGACTCTGCCCTCACCCCAATTCATTGTTTTGATGAAAGAGAATCATATCCTCTTTTTCTAATGCTTCTCTTGATTGAGAGTGGCTTTGGAATGGGGAAAACATTCCAGTATTGTTGCTCAATTAAAACTAACATTTTTGCCTGAGGTTGAGTGGGAATGAAGAATAACTGTGAAAGAACAGGGAGGATCTTACTGGGATGATGAAGATGATGTAGAACTGGATATGGTGATGATTGCACAACTTGGCATATTTACTAAAAGTCATTACATTGTATACTTAAAGTGGGTGAATTTAAGTATGTAAATTATACCTCAATAAGGTTGTTTTTAAAAAAGAGAAACCTAACAGAAATAAAGGTACCTCGATTCATGTGAAAGATTGAAAATCAAATGAGAGGCAGGGACTTATAAATTGAGAATATTTTTCCAAACTTCAAAAAATATCTTTCAAAGCAGATTAGTTTTAAGAAGAAAAAAATGGTTTTAAACAAACAACAAACTATGTGTGGAAAGTTAAATATTTATGTGTGAATAGATGCAAAGTGTTTACTTTTATTTTTGAAATTTTCCATGTCACTTTTTATTAATTACTTCAATGATAGAGCTTACATTTTTAGATTGAAAAAATGATCTTTATATCATAAAAAATAGTAAATAAAAGCACCCGGCTCTTTTAAATTAGTAAGTTCGTAACACATCCATTATTCGACTGATATTGAAGGGTATTTCTTGACAGAGATAATAAAGTGGCCATTTATTAAAGTTTAGTCCTATTTTGCGTCATACATAATGCTAATCATTTTATAAAGCACCAGATTTAACTTCACAGAAGCCTTCATATTATGTAATGAGTTCATATTTTTTTCTAATTGGATTACATCATTGTGTACTTAGAAAACTTTAAGGTGAGACTGATAAACTGCTTTTTAAGAATTCTCCAGAGATAATAAAGATATGTTGTTCAAAGATGGGGTTATCATGTAATTTATTGTACAAAGTAGAACTCTGTTAATATTCTTAGTACAAAAGGCATAAACAAAGACTATCTTGAGCAAACTGAGATATACGATCCCCTTTCTCAAAACTGGAGGTAAATAGTATACCAGAAATAGAAAAATGTAATGATATTCTTTCTCAAACTATAATCCAGGCAATTTTGATGTAAAACTGCCAGACAGTAAATACAGAAAAGATTATTCACTAGATGTTTAGTAAAGATAAACATAAGTTTCCAAAGACCAAGTTGTGCAATTCCAACTTAGATGTCAACTGAGGTAATACTACCCCTTAATATAAAGATAAATTTTATTCAGTCCACATCTTGTGGAAAATCTCAAGCACCTGACAAGATTTCTGGGAAATGCAAAGTTTACACTGTCTTGGCCATCTCTGGTTTCAGGTTTCTGACTCCAAATTTCTGTCTGCTAGGATCCTTTTTCTCTCATTATTCTCAAAGTAATTCTTTATCTCTGCACTGGAATCCATGCAAAGAGAGAACTCAACCATTTGCCTTAGTTTTAACCAAAATAAGCTAACAGATCCAAAAATCAAGAATGCAAACACACTACTAATTGTAGTAGTAGTAGAAGTAGTAGAAGTAGAAGTAATGATGATGATAATGTATTTAGTAAATTCATTGCTGATTGATTATGCCTAAAGAACATAACAATGGAATTGATTTCTACCTAATACTGGGTGTTAAGAGATTGAGTGAGCTATTGACACTAAGCCTATTTGAGAACTCAGACCACTTCAAGATTTGGTTGAATATATCAACAAAAGGGATACAGTAAATATGAATACATATTCATATAGATAAATGACTATATCTATAGGTAAATATACCTATTAAAAATTTACATGGGATACACATATTGCATATATATACACATTTTTTCAGATGATTCAAAGAACACTCAAAACTTGTGAGGGCTCATAAACTCCAACCTAAAAACCTTAATCAAAAACAAATCAAGAAATGAGCAATGGTCTATTTTGGTTCTGTCAGTATAATATACACTTACAGCCATTTATTAATAAACTAGAGGCCTGGTGCACAAAAATTTGTGCACTTGGGGGTAGGGGGGTCCTTCAGCCCGGCCTGTGCCCTCTCACAGTCTGGGACCCCTCAGGGGTGACCACTTGCTGGCTTAGGCCTGCTCCCCAGGGGATTGGGCCTAAGATGGCAATCAGACATCCCTCTGGCAGCCCGAAGGCCCTCGGGGGATGTCCATTTGCCAGGGAAGCAGACCTAAGCTGCAGTCGGACATCCTTAGCACTGCTGAGGAGGCAGGAGAGGCTCCCACCACCACTGCTGTACTGGCAGCCATCAGCCTGGCTTGTGGCTGAGCAGAGCTCCCCCTGTGGGAGCGCACTGACCACCAGAGGGCAGCTCCTGCATTGAGCACTGCCCCCTGGTGGTCAGTGTGTGTCACAGTGACCAGTCATTCCCAGTCTTTCTGCTGTTAGGGTCAGTTTGCATATTACCCTTTTACTATATAGGATAGAGGCCTGGTGCACGGGTGGGGGCCGGCTGGTTTGCCCTGAAGGGTGATCCAGATCAGGGTGAGGCTCCCGCTTGGGTGGCTGGCCAACCTGGATGAGGGGCTGATGGCTGTTTGCAGCTGGTCATACCCCCTTCAGGGTGGGGGTCCCCACTGGGGTGCCTGGCCAGCGTGGATGAGGGGCTGAGGGCTGTTTTCAGGCTGGTGGGTGACTGAAGCTCCCAGCCTCTTTTTTTTTCTTTTTATTTTATTCTGGGATTTATTTACCTTCTATAGCTGTCACTGGAGCTGAGAGCCCACTCCAGCTCTGAGGCCGTTGCCTGCTGAAAGCAGGTACCTGGGGTTTGTTTAGCTTCTATAATTGCAACATTGTTGCATCTGGAGCTCGGAGCTCAGAGCTGAGTGTGGCAGGTGGGGAACCTTGGCTTCCTCCATCACTGGAGCAAGCAAGCCTCCTGTTCGCTTCAGCTACGTGGCTGCCGGCCGCCATCTTTGTTGGCAGTTAATTTGCATATCCGGCTGATTAGCCAATGGGAAGCATAGCGGAGGTATGGTTAATTACCATGTTTGTCTATTATTAGATAGGATATTGTCCACAGGATGTTCTGGCAACTACCTAATGACCAGGCAGAAAGATACAGGGATGCACTATAGCTACCAAATTTCACCAATATAGTGTTCTTAAATGAGACCAAATAACTGGATATGAGCTTGTCTGGTGAGGTTAGACCAAAATTTAAATGGGTGGTACTGCAATATTATGCAATAGTACAATATAACTTTTGAGTCCTGTGCACTTGCATTTAAATCCTAGCTCTGCCCCTTAATAACTGAGAACTAAGCTAAACAATTACCCCCCCTCCCATCTTCAGTATCTTAATTTGAAACGTTGAGGTCATAATAGCTACAAGTCATAATGCTATGATGATTAAAAGAAATAATATATGTAAAAAAAGTTTGTGCCTGGCACATAATAAGTGTTCAATAAATGACTGCTATTAAAAAAAAAAAAAACCCAGCTGCTAAATTCTTAGGCCATTATAAACCTATTGCAGTGTATATCATTATGATTACAAAATAAAAAAATATATATAATGTAAAGTATATTATTATAATTATAAGATATTTAAATTTTTTCATAAGGTCCATTGAGGAAAAAGCTTAATTCTTCTGAATCATGGAATGCAGCCTATTGTGAATTTAGGACAAGGATTGGAGACTCTTATGCAAGGCAGGCAAGCAGAGTTATTCAGAACCGATCTGTGAGTAAAAACTAGGTATGAGGAATCATATACAGCTTGAGGGTCAGGGAAAGCTAAGGGTCAGAAGCCAGACAGACTATGGTAATAAAATAGATGTACATGGATACCGCAAGGTAGGACAAAAAGGTAGTTTTAGTGTCGGTTGGGAAAGGGTGTTTTGAAAAAGTTGAGAATGACAAGAAATGCAAACAGAAGGGTAGATTTAATTGACAATGATAAAAATGATCTTGGTTAGTAACTAATTCTTGCTTTACTCAGAAAAATTTTATGTGCTTCCTGTAAGGATGCGTTCATCCCCACACATGGCCTGTCATGGTAGTCTAGAATCTGCAGGAAGTGGCAGGAGGACAGAGGGGAGGGAGAGAGAGAGAAGAACAGATGACAAGCCACACCAGCACAGGGGCATGGTGACTCATGCTGTTAAGGCAGCTAGCTCTTCTTTAACAACCAGTAGGCATTCTAGGAGTTTTTCTCTTGCCCTAAAATATTTCCTCCCAAACTCTCCACTCCTAAAGGCATTTATTTACTTATCTCCTTACTGTATGGTCAATTTAGAATCCCAATGTTGAAATAATCTTTAATTCATTGCTTTAATCCACATTCAGGCTGAACAGGACCCATGTTTTGAATTTTACGAGTGGTGTGTGATGGTACAGATTAGGATATATGCCCTAATTATGACAAAAGGTTGTACTTGATTCAATCATAATAAAACATATATGCAAAACTTTAGACAATAAAAAAATATATGCTATAGTACTTGGTAGAGACATTGAGGTAATTTTAACATATCTTGAAAATATAAAAGCATAAGAGAATAAATCACATGAAAGCTAGTAATATAGGTTAGAAATAGAATATATTTTAAATTTATTTTAAAATTATAGTTGACATGCAATAGTATATTCATTTCAGGTTTACAACATAGTAATTAGACATTTATAGTTTATGGAAAGGAAAGTAGTAAAGTCTATCATTGTTTGGCATTTTGTACCCATTGACTTAATTGTGTGCTTTTTTCTAAACACTATTTTACTAATTTTTTAGAGAACACATGTATCTTATCTCTAGGATACAGGAAGGTCTTGAGATGAAGTCATGGAAAGGACTATCACCTTCAAGTTAGGAGAACTGCTTTCAAGAGGCAGCTTTACTGTTTGTCAACATATGACCATAGAAAATTCATTTAACCTCAATGCTTCTCAGCTTCTCACACGTAAAATAAGGGAAAATCATTTTTATATCCTTTCTAGCTAAGAGAGAGAGAGAAATACAAAGAGAGAAAGACTGAGAGAGAAAGGAGGAGGAGCAGAAAGAAAAGAAGGAAAGAAAGGAAGACTTGCTTAACATTTTCTAAATAATTTAATTGCCAATTACTAAGGCATTCTCTTAATGTTACACTTTTTAAAATATATTTCTTTATTGATTTCAGAGAGGAAGGAAGAGGGAGAGAGAGATAGAAACATCAATGATGAGAAAGAATCATTGATTGGCTGCCTCCTGCATGCCCCGACTGGGGATCAAGCCCACAACCCAGGCATGTGCCCTTGGCCAGAATCGAACCTGGGACACTCTATCCATTGAGCCAAACTGGCTAGGGCATGTTACACTTTTTTAACCATACTTTCCCTTTTCTCCTGAAGGGGACCTTTGTTTTCTAATAGATAGAGCTGCCTCTCTTTCCAAGTTTTCTGTCTAAAAAAGCATGATGGAGTTGGACACTGATTTTATGCCTGATAAAACTGTTCTGAGATATAAAATGGTTCTGGAAAGATGGCATGGTTAAATCCCATCAATGATAATACATATATGGATAATCACATAGTCTCTGCATCCATTATTACAAATAGTCAATCAAGATGTCTAATGTTCTTATGAAAGATATTTAAAACACAGATTTAGTTCCACATATTTCAATGCAGTTTCAAAACAGTCTGTTTATTATGTTAAAGAAAGTACTTGGACAGCTAGCATTTGTTATAGCAGGAGTTTCCCTGTAAAGTCAGAAGATTGAATGCAGGAAATAAATTATCAACCAGTTAGTGTGTGTTTTTTTCCAAGTCTTACTCATAACTTCCCTAGCTGTCATTTCATATAACCGTACTTCACCTGTAAATTAAGCTCTCCTTTTATCAAACTCAGCTGGGGGTTATTATATCAACTTTAATGCCTCTCTAAAAATGGTACTAAATGTGGATTTATATCACAAATGGAAAATCTGAGAGTGAAGGACATTTTCCATGTGGCAGTCTCATAAAACTATCACTTTTAACAAACAACTCGAATTCAAGAGAAATTTGCAAAAATCTTTTAAGCACATTCATGGTCTTAGGAGGAAGTGCTAATGTGGAGTCTGTCTGCTCTGGTGCAGCTGCTTGGTTTATGAAAGCATAAACAACCTGACTCATTCGAGGGAAGTCATAATTACCACATGGAGTGTTAAACGTACAGACACTTCGTAAGGACTAATGCAGTAGCTTAAATTATAGTCATTATGCTATCCCCACTCCCCAATCTTGCTAGAATGCCTGCTGAGGAAAAAAAAGTCCCCTATTCAGTACCGTTCAAAATCAACTCCATTGCATCTTGAAAGTAAATATACGCAAAGACACTTTCTGAAAAGAGGTAAACAAAAGCTGACTGGCAAGGTAAGACAACTGGCTACGTCCTCAGATGTTTGATAAGGGCATGCTCAGCACACCTACTCTAAGCCTTGCATCATGTTGCAGAGGAGGTCTGTTAAAAGGCCAGGCCCTTTAAGGTTGCACAGTGGGGTGGGAGACACAAACAACTGAACATTTGAAATAACTGTGATGTAACCGCTTGAAATATGTTTCAATGAAATCGTCAGTACTGTGCTCCTAATAATCAATAGTAAAAGCACTACTGTACATATAATGAGAAAAAAAGCTAGCAAGCAACCTTTATATTATCTTTAACCTCTTTAGTTAAGTTTATTCCTAGGTATCTTAATTTTTTGGTGCGATGGTAAATGGGATTGCTTTTATAGTCTCTCTTTCTGTAAGTTCACTATTGGTGTATAGAAATGCCATAGATTTCTTGGCGTTAATTTTGTATCCTGCTACATTGCCGAATTTATTTATTAAGTCTAATAGTTTTTTGATGGAGTCTTTAGGGTTTTTTATGTACAATATCATGTCATCTGCGAATAAGGACAGTTTTACTTCTTCTTTTCCAATTTGGATGCCTTTTATTCCTTCTTGTCTAATCGCAATGGCTAATACTTCCAGTACTATGTCGAACAGGAGTGGTGAGAGTGGGCTTCCCTTTCTTGTGCCTGTTCTTTAGGGAAATGGTTTTAGTTTTTGTCCATTGAGTATGATGTTGGCTGTGGGTTTGTCATATATGGCTTTTATTATGTTGAGGTATGATCCTTCTATTTTTAATGTCCAAATTGGCCACTTGGCGTCTTAAATGGCAATTAACCTTTAGTCAGCACCTTTGTTCATCCAGACTGTAACTTGTGTTTTGCAGCACAATACCTGAACAAATCTCAAAGAATCTTAACTATTTCATTAAGGAAACCGTTGATATTTTTATACAATACTAGAAACAACTTATCTAATGCTTAATGGATGCTGGGCACTATTCTAAATGCTCTAAATATACCAACCCATTTAACCTTAACGAACTATTAGAGTCACTGTTACTCCTATGTTGCAGTTGTGTGTGCTGAAGCACAGAATGTTTAAGTTGCCTAAAGTCACACATATAGGAATCAGAGCTCAAGTACCCTAGACTCTCTGGTCCCAGCTACTGTAATTCTCAAACAATAAAATGCTATCAGAGCTAAACTTTGAGATGATATTGTGGCATCAAAGTGTTGTATGTATCAGATAGGCAGAAAACTGGACATGGGACTACTAATTAAAGAAACACAGTCATATTCCATGAAAATAATACATATAACAAAGGATATGAAAGTGATTTCAAAGAATTAGGTGACTAATTGGATATGGAGAAGAGAGGAGAAAGGATTTGAGCTTTGGAGACTGAGAAGATATCTTAATAAAAATACAGATGATTAAAAGAAAATAAGAGTGGAAGAAAGACAAAATCACATTCAAACTTCCTATTACCAGGGAGAGGAAATCTCATGTTGTATACACAAAGCAGAGTTAGCCATGCTATATATATCCGCTATCTTCCTGGGTTCTATTCCTTAGGTGGTTAAGTGTTTATTAGAAACAAATTTCACAAAGCGTTGTCAGAGATACTCTATTCCTTTGGAACATTTTGCAATTGCATCTGTACATATGTATTTAAACTTAAGGAACTTTGCTGACATATAAGTATTTAACATTCTTCAAGCTAAATGTTCAATGGAGAAGGGTCAATATGGCTTGTTGTCCTGGGACATAATCCATCATATCCCTCTTTAATTCCTCTGCACAAAGTCAATTGATTCTGGCTGTTGGAAATTATTATAGGGCTGAACAAGAAGCAAGGCTAAGTGAATCACAAAGGTGGAAAAACCAGCCATCAGAGCAGAAAGCCCTGTCCAGGTAGCCAGGTGGTCTGCAAATGCCTGCTAGCACTTTTTCTTCCAGTTGGCATATAACATCTGTTTCTAAAGTGAAAGGGTGTGAAAAAAATGACACAAGTGGTAAGCACTGACATATGCAGGGGAAAGGAAGTGATTTATTTTATATTAAGATTGTTACTGTTGCAAAAATAAAAGCACAACCTGAATATGTCTCTGTAAGACTTGTATAATATGTGTGTGTGTTTAAGAGAAAGTTGTATATTTTTATTAAATCATAACACAAAAAATACAGAACTCTGAAAATCTAATTAGCACAATGAATAAAAACAGGAGGCCTATAAAAATTATTTTCTGAAATAAGGGCAAGATTCTACCTAGAGTTTAGAAATAAGAAAGGAAGGCATGGAACCTAGAAATTATAAATTATTCATTTGCATCAGCTAGAAATGCTATGTGTGAAAGAATAAATCTGTACTTGCTAGGAGAAAAATCACATGAAAATATTAAAAAAAGAAATGCTAATTGTAAATGATCAATGTATTAAATTCGGTAATAAAATAGTTACCTTTGGGGATTACTGAAAATGACAGCATTTCTGACTGAAGTCAGTATCAATTATATAGCTTTATAGAATGAGTTTATAGGAAACAGGGAAAGACAGGTACTGTGGGATAAAGGTTGATCTTTACAGTTTGAATGGACTCTAGGTGTCAACCAGTTCACACCCTGTTTTTACAAATAAAAATCACAAGTGTCATGGAGGTGAAGTAACTCTCCCAAGATCATAGAGCTAGCACTCTCAGAAAGGAAGGTCAGCTTGGGGGATTGTTTTTTCAGCAATAATAAATGGAGAACTGTCCTAGGAACTGTGATAACAGGGGTATAATATTGTCATAATCCCAGAGTGAAAGTGAACTTGGTGAAGAATTAAGCACCGGAGAAGTAGGAGACAACAATTCATTTACAATAAAGGTATGAAGAGTATACTCAGCCACAGAAAATAAGTAAGGACCAAAATAAGAAAGTGAACAAAATGGCAATAAATCATCAAAAAGCAAATGTGATAAGTTAGGGAATGATTTATTAAAGTTCCTCTAATAAGATATAAGCTCCTCTAAAATCTGAGGAAACACTGAATTCATTGGTACAGCATCATTGGGAAGACACAAGGGAGGTAGCCAAGTAGGTAATTACAGTTTTACTTCCCTTTCAGAATAAAAAAGACAACAATAAAATTTAAGTTGAGTTTCCTAAATAAAACATTGTTGATATATTATTTTAAAAAATATTTATCTGGCAGAGATGGGAGAGAGGCAGAAAGAAGAGACAATTATCTCTTTGAAGGTACCAGTTCAAAATCAGAAATCGTTGAAATAAAGAGAAATAAGTAGTATGCAAAAAAGATATCAAAAATTATTTCTTTTTTATGTAAGTTTTTATTTATAGGGTAAAACATGAATCAAAAATCTTAGATTTGTCAGATGGAACATTTTGGATAGCCACTCGGATGTCGCAAGTCTCCTCCATGTCCCTGGCCCTCTTGTGGCATCTGTCCTACTCTGCTCCTCCCATTGTGCATCATCCCTTCACACATCTGACCCCTGCCCTCCACAGAACCACATCTGTTATCATGGTGCTTAACTCATAGTGACTATCTCACAATGCTAAATTATTCAACTTAAGAGTACCTTTTCATCATGGGAATAATACTGTTACATAATACACATGTGATAATAATACTCGTCACACATTTGTGGCAAACGGGATGAGGTGGTATTACCATACAGGGCGACAGATGCAAGAGAGAAGTTTTCTACGTACTATCTTCAGAAGGAATGCTGCCAGAGTTTATGCAAGTGCTTTCAAGGTAGGGGAAAATAAATGAAAAGCAGATTTTCTCCCTCACAAAATCGCCAGTGGGTAAGGCAAAGGTTCAGAAAAACAGGAGGTTTCTAATATATTAACCACCCATTCAATGTCTGGCAGCAATTAGGAAAATAAACAGGATCCTGAGTCGAATTAACAGCACCAATTAAACTTTCTTGCAAATGCATGTATATCCATAACTGGTGGGGCAACATCTGGAACATAATTCACAAAAAAATGATGTCTGATATTTCTTATATTCTCAAGGGAAACAAATTAAAAAATCAAAAAATTAAAAATGAGTAGGAGATATGAGCTGTGTACCAAGAGAGAAACTAGTTCTGATTTTTTGCCAGAACTTTAAACAAAAGTCAGATAGAACTTGTTTAAATGTTTAAAAGGTATAATTACCTTATTAGTCTCTTTTTATAGTCAAAGAGCTGTTTCTAAATATGGGCTAAGACAGAAATTTAAAAATTACATTTAAGCTAGATACTAGAACCTTACAAAACTGAAAGTGAGGTAAGGATATTGCACTTAATATAACACATGGAAAACTTGACAGAAACAGTATTTATGAAATCATATAAAATCCATAATATTTTCACCATTTTTTTATTTATTGAAGCCTTTGATGAATTTTTTAATATAAGGAATCCACTCTAATAAAATAATTCCCCTTTTTATTTATTTCAGCTGCATGTTAGGAATCCAATTTATGAATATGTTGTATTAAAAAGCTATTGTAAGTCATTATTTTTGAAGTTTGCAAAACATATCTCATAGAAATCAAAGTAATGGTAGTTTTATTTCTGGAGTCCAGAATCTCAGTGGTCTCTTTAATCTTATGTGCCTGGAAATATAGTATCAATTGCACTATTCTAATGACACCTAACCAACATATGCATTTTTCTTTACTTAAAAAATACATTCTAAATTCTAATTTCTATAATACTTTCAAAAATAAAAATATATTTAAAAATTAAAAATAATTTTTAAAAAGAAGCTAGGAAAACCTTTCCTTCTCACAGAACACTCCCACACAACTCACAAAAAAGAAGTACCTTTAATTAAAGAGTTTATCACTAAATTCATTTTCAAAAAAGCAGGCACTTCTTTAAGACACTCTTTTATTCAAGTGAAGAGAGAAAGGATGCAAGAGAAGATGGAGGAATCTACCTGGCCAGACTTTCCAATGCAATTGTTTGTTCAACAAACTTGTAGTGAGTGCCTACTAGGTAAACAACCCCAGGGAAGGCATTATGCTACTCAAGGAAAACAATGATTCATTAAAATGGAGTGAGCCTCCCAGGAATCTATTGTAGTCTGGGAATAGAGAAGGCGTGTACAAATACTCTGATAGAATGTATCGTGCCATAGTTAGCTTTGGCTGAACAATGAAGCACCTTAAAGGCAATGCCAAAGAGACTGAAGTTTTATTCTGCAGACATCAGGGAGCCATCAGAAGTCTGACCTGTTTTTGTTTGGGGGTAGCAAAGTGACAGAAGATAGGTTTTAAGAAAAATACTTTAAAAACCCAAGCAAGATGGGTATGGTCAGTGGGACAAATTTAAATTTAGGAAGAGCAGTCCTAAAATATAAAATAGTATAGGCCAAATAAGACTGCAGAGCATTGGATTTTAGAGACAAGTAGAAATATGAAGAAATTTTAAAAGAGTGGAAGGGGAAAAGATTGAGCTAATTCTGATGGAGAGAGAAACAGCAATAAGGTAAAGATGAGCATGTATAAATCAGAGAATGGCAATAGAAAGAGTTGGGTTGGCTGGGAAAATGAGGCATTTAATAATGGAAGTATTTCACTTGAGATGTTAGTAAAACAGAGTTGATGATAATTGTAGGAGTTAAATCCGAGAGAGAGAGAGAGAGAGAGAGAGAGAGAGAGAGAAGAGATTTGGATAAATGCATATTTTTAAGGAGTTTTAAAAAGGATAAATGAAATAAATTTAAAATGTCAAAAAAGAAAAAATTGAAGAGTATTTCTTCTAGGAGCTGAGAAAAAAAGAGCATGTTCCAGAAGGTTTTGACCCATAAATAAAATGCTGCCGAATAGTGGAGAAGATGAGAATAAGAAAGAACCATTGGGATCTTCAAATAGGACCCATTCATATGTCATGTATTACTCCCAAACTTGTCTGCCTCTCATTTCTTTTTTTTTTTAACACAGCATTTACTTCTATCATTCATCTCACAAGAAGATATCAGTTTTATCTTGTTGGTGAAATAATAATTCACCAGTTTTAATATATCAGGTTTTATTAGAATCTATCTCTATATTTCAAAGTTTCTCCAACAAATTTTCCATTGTCTAGGACAGTACCTGGCATGTAGAAATCACTGAATAATGATGTGTTGGATAAAAGTATGATACTGGTCTAGGGGGGGTACAGTTACGGTTGGGAGTAAAAATGAAAGGGGTTTGGGGAACACTGAGAAAGCGAAGTAAGGAGTCGATTTGAGAGGTCTGGACATTATGCAGATACACTGTTTATTATTTATAATAATGATGATTAAGAAATGGGAATGGGAGAAGGTTAGGTGCTTTGGAAAGAAGTGTCAAAGGTTTGCTCAATCTTATCTCCAAATTTACTAGATTTCATTGTATTACTTTAAATATTTCTCTGGTAGGTATGTTCACCTTGTCTTTATTTCCCAAAGTTTTCTAAAGTCTGGAATTCCATTTCATCAAAGTATCAGTTTAAAAAGTCAATAATTCCTTTAAATATTACTATGTTTTCAAATATAACTTGGAACTTTAAAAACCTTTAGCTAATGAAAAGCCACATACAGTAATTTTGAAATCTGACCAAAAAATTCTGTGCCAATATATGCAGAATATTCCTATAGGTTACTTAAGCCACATTTAATAAAAATGTAAATCTAGTAAAGTTTCTAATAATTTGGCTTAATTAAAATTTTACCCATGTATAATAAATTATTAGGAAATATTCCCTTATTTCTTCTTACCAGCACCTACATGGCATGGCTCTCTCCTCACCTCTGCCCCACTATTACCTTATTAATAATTTATTTGTGTTTCTTACAAGGTAAATTGAAGCCAAGTTTTTGTGTTATTCTGCCCTCCTTCTCACCCTTAACCTGAACTCCCGGTATTATGACAGTTGGGAAAGAGGGGATGATGTCAGCTCTTCTGTGAGCTTGTGAGTCCCTTCCTTTCAATTTCCTCTGGTGTTTCACCCATCTTTGCTTACTTTATTTGGCTCTTGGGGGAAGGCAACCAGCATGATAGAACAAATGATTTATATAAGGGATTTAACTCTGAATCATTAAAACTCACACTTGTGCTTCTAAGGCAAAATTCAGAGCAACATGAGGATTGCTCACCACCAGTAATTTGGGTGTAAGGAGCAAAGACATTACATACTTGGATTCTTCACTGTGTGTGTGTGTACACGCGCATGTGTGTGTGCACACGCGCATGTGTGTGTGTGTGAGTGTGAGTGTGAGTGTGTGTGTGTGTGTGTGTGTCTTTTCCTTTGACTTAGTCTTCTTTTTATACACCTGCCCACATGGAGAATCCCCTAGAACAGATAATTGAAGTGATCAAGATCTGTGCTATCCAACCTTCAGTGTTACTTGCATTTCCCAAGACTGTTGTCCAAGTCCTGTGTGAATCAATTGTGCTTCTCCCTAAAATGTTCCATTTCTTTGAATTTGAATATTTTAGGTCCTGACTAACTGTTGTAATTTTATTTTATGCTGATTAGAAAAACTTGACTGCTCTTTTTTTTAATTTTTTTTTAAAATATACTTTATTGATTTTTTACAGAGAGGAAGGGAGAAAGATAGAGAGTTAGAAACATCGATCAGCTGCCTCCTGCACATCTCCTACTGGGGATGTGCCCGCAACCCAGGTACATGCCCTTGACCAGGATCGAACCTGGGACCTTTCAGTCCGCAGGCCAACGCTCTATCCACTGAGCCAAACCGGTTTCGGCAAACTTGACTGCTCTTACTTTGAGATTCTCCTAACCTCTTTCACATGGTTTTGACATTGGTCCTATTTCTCCTTCACTTAAAGGGCATCTACATCTTGCCATTGATCTTTATTGTTTTTTCCAAATGGATTATCATTTGACTGCAATATCAAATCCTGTGTGTAAAGAAGTTTCTGTGCCTCACTGAAGCTTTTTTTTGCTTTCCAAAATCTTTCTAACTGTAGATTTCCCTCTTACTCTTATTAAATCTGACTCCCAGATTAGGATGGAGGATGAGCCCTTGTTGGTAATAATTTGGTTAGTTTTTTCCCTCTACCAGATATTATTATGATGGGAAATCCTCTATGCAATGTGGGTCTGAGATTCCATTTACCTTTTTTGCATCTTAAACTAATTCCACTCATTTCCTGTGGTTAATTCATTCTCTACAGCTAAAATCTTAAATTTTACTTATCTAATATTCATCGAGAGTCATTAGTCAACACAGACAATCACCAAAAAGAAAAATGCATCTGGATGTTTGGAAGGCAAGCCAAATGAATGACTATGGCTGTAGTTTTAATTTTTCTCCATTTTCTTCCTTCTCACCCTCTCCTCACCTCAGCACCCAAAACTCACAGAGAAACAAACAAGAGCTTGTTTGAAAGGACATTGTAGGGTTTGTTCTCCAAGAAGTTCCACATTAAACCCTGTAAGTTGATCTTGATAAAGTTGCCTTCTTACACCTGTAAGTTGATGAAGATAGTGATAAAGAATAGAAAGAAAATTTGAAATAAAACTAAACCCTAATTAGGAAAAGAATCAGGGCAGCCAGTCCTGCAGCATTCAAATCTGAAACCCAAAAAGGTACACATTGCAGCTGACTATTTTAATGTGAATTTATGTTGACTCTAGGGACAAATTTCCTATCATCACTGAAACCAGATTCTTATTAATTAGATGCCCTGGATTTAATCTATGTTTTAGTACAAGTAATACTGTTATAATAATCTGGTTATTATTAACAGGAAAGGAGTAGAGGGAAGACTAGATAACATAGGCATGCCATCTATACAGCTTTGTCAAAAAGCTGCAGTTAACATTCTCCAAGATCACTGGGGGAAAGGACTGGATAAAGGCAATTTAGACATATGCCCAGTAAGGTCTGGGTGATGCGGGAAAATGCTTTGCTGTCAGTCACACCTGGGAACAATTCAGTGGCCAGAATAGGTGTGGCCACAGCAAACTCTGGAAAATTAAATATTTAAATTCCTAAAAAAGGATCTTTTCTCTCTCTCTCTTCTCTCTCTCTCTCTCTCTCTCTCTCTCTCTCTCTCTCTCTCTCCTGACTTAGCTCCTGGCTTATGAGGCTTGCACACTCTGCATTCACCCATGTGTTTCGTGGCCATGTGGGACTCAATCCAGCTTGATGCTCCATTGGACCCAATTCCAAGAAATTCTGAACCCTGGCCCTACTTTTGTCTCTGCTATAACTGCAGCTGCACCTCTTACAGGATTGGATTGAGGGAAATGGGACTTTGCAACCAAAGAAATGCAAGTCCATGTCAATAAAAACCATTCACTTTCCCATGCGAGTCTTAGAAAATTCATTTTTCAAAGATATTGCAAGAGCCACCACACTTCCACTAGTGTGGGGAAAATGGCACCCACTGATTTCTCCAGCAACACAAGGACCTAATTTCTCATGGGTACAGCATTGGTTTGAGACTCTAGAGTAAATCTCTTCACAAACCTTATGAAGCTGTCCAAAGATAGAGATGATCAGGGTCAGAACCCTGAAGTCCTCTACATCTCCTAATAATTCATGTGTGAAAAGTCCAGGCAAATCACTATATACTTGATAGCTTTGAGACCCACATGTGAATAGCACAAATTGTCTTTGTGTCATTACTTTAAATTTCGTCCTTGAATTTTCCACCTTTGAGCCCACATAGGGTACTAGAAGAGAAGGGGTAAAGCAATTTTTTGATAAAATCCCATCTGACCTCACCATACTGGTAGACACACATCTGGAGATAGAATGGAGAGAAAAAAGAACATAGGAATTTTTATACAAAGTTATGTACTTTGTTTCTTCCTAAATTCTGATGGCTCATCCAAGGTAATGGTGTTTCTTCTTGGGTATTGTGAATATCTATGAAATAAAACAATTTACATAAATATTTCAAATAAAACCTATTCTATTACATTTGTCAACCAAAGTACCTTCAGAAATTTCATAGTTCAGGGTTTTCAATGTTAAAAAATACCCAAACCTGTAAGAATTTTTTAGTTTATTTGAGCCAAACTGTCAATAATTGCCAGGAAGCAAAATCTCAATGGACTGAGAAATACTCCAGAGAATGGAAGTTTTGCACCTTATTGTATACAATGCATTCAAGGGAGGCAGCATAAAAGTTACATTAAATTCATCGGTGATAGATTAGAGAGTTGAGAGAAAGCAAAGTGTGGGGATGTCTGGGATTGGATAAAAAATAAAACAAATAGACACGCACTTCTTTTACACAGGTGGGTATAGGATAGTTAACTTTTAGCAATTAACATGATAATAACATTGAGGGGATTCGTGATCTCTGCTCTGGTGCAGTGGTTGTGCTTTAAGGTGTGAGGGGGAAGGAAATTAATTTGATATTCGAAAGGTATGTTAATCATAGATGCAAAAAAAAAAGACAACAGACAGGCTCAGTTAAGGTAAAGATTGACTTTTGTCAGGCCTAGGATATGAATACCCACCATAAACTGCTTTTAGTTAGAAAGTTTTAATTTCAGACCATCCAATGTGGTTACTTTAGGTTTCTGAGTTAGTAAGGCCGCCACACAGGCCTCCCCTGAACTTATCAGGCTTAGTATGTGGCCCTTTTTGTCCACCGAGTCCAACTGATATCGTTGTTAATAGCCTAGTTATTAACTAACAGGGAAGGAGCAAAGGGAAGGCCATTTGTGCCAAAAAGCTGCAGTATGACACTCTCCAGGTCTGTTCCTCACAGATCCTGGGGGAAGGGAATGGACAAAGGAAGAATAGACGTATGCCCGGTAAGGTCTGGGTGACATAGGGAAGGTACTTTCTGTCAGTCACACCTGGGAACAGGTCATTGGCCAGGATAGGTGTAGCCACTGCAAGGGCTCAAAGTCTGAGATATTTAAGCTCCTAAAAAAAGGAGTCCCCTCTCTTGCTGGTGGGGCCTGACTTCTGGCTTACAGGACTCTCACGCTCTGCACTCACCCACATGGGCCACGGCCATGTGGACCCCACACACAATGGACATAGCCTGATGCTGTGCTGGACCCAGCTCCACCATGGAATGGAAACTCTCGACACTGGCTTTGCTTTTAGCTCTGCTGAATCCCCAGCCACCCATTTTCCAGGACTGGATTAAGGGAATTGGGATCCCAAGGGATGTAATTCCATGCAAATAAAGCTTTCTACCACATCTCATCTTCCCGTGGGGGACTCTAGAAGTACTTATTCCTCTGAGAATAGGCAACTCAAATCTGTACTGATCATTTTGTTTGCCATTTACTAAACTGTTCCAAATAAATGACTGTCATGAATCCAGATTGCCTAAAATAGAAGTTAAAAAGAATATAGATGTTGAATCCATCTCCTTGGCTTTTTACTGTGTTTTGTTGATGTGTATGAGCATAAGCAATTGCCATGCTTCATGGTAAGGTGTAGATGCAACAGTCAATGGGAATTAAGACCATTCTCTGTGACAGTGATTTCTGTAGTTTCCAAAATAATATCACTGTCTCCAACTTCTCCGAGCTTGCTGAAAAGGCTATCTGTGATATTGTGATTTAAAATAAATATAGATTTGGTCTTCACCCCTTTTATGAAACTGAGCTCCTAAAACCCTTGGAATTTCCTGAATTAGGAGAGCCTTAAAGCTATGTTAATAAGGTGAGTTTTGGGCTACACCTACAGATAGCAGCTGGTTACCAGAGGAACCAACCACTCCATTAGAAGGTTGGAACTTTCAGTTCCACCCCCTCACGTCTGGGAAGGGGAGAAGGAGTTGAAGATTGAGTTCAATCACTAATGATTTAATCATTCATGCCTGTGTAATGAAGGCTCCATAAAAATAAAAAAATAAAATATTGCAAAGTTGAACATTTGAAGATTTGGGAGAGTGGTTTTCTCTAAGACAGTGTGGAAGCTCTACACCCTTTCTCCATACCTTGCCCTATGCAACTCTTACATCTGGCTGTTCCCAAGTTATATTATTTTATAATAAACCCTTAATCTAGCAGGTAAAAGTTCCTCTGAGTTCTGTAGGGCCATTCTGTTGGCTGCAGCAAAAGATAGCACCAGGAATTAGACCAGTGGAGTCAGACCCAATCCTGGTTCAGCAACCTTGGTAATTGAGTTCTCGCTAGGAAAGAATTCAGAGCCAAGAATCAAAATATGAGAAAGTTTATTTAGAAAGTCACAGAGATAGAAGAAGTAGCTCTAGGAAACAAGTTGCAGAGGCAGAAGAAGGGTCCCTTGGAGCTTAAGAAGAAGGTAAAGGTTACATGCCTGAGAGAGGAGGGGAAGAGGAAAGGCTATGGCATGCTCCCAGAGAGAGGGTGTGTTGGATCCTTATCCTATGGGCTTTTAAGAGTGGTGATTTTAGGGGAGATCCCAAGGGGGGATCTAAATAGAAGTCATCAACTTTCCAATTGTATCCTTTAGGGATCATGGTCTCTTGCTGATTGGTCGGTGCCAGGGCAGGGGGTCATTAGTCAATGCAGCTGGTCCTGGTATCACTCTCCTGGTTTTGCTGTTTTTCTGGGCCTGGAGTTGAAATGCAACTGAGACCTAGATGTTATGTCTATGGAGGAAAGGTCAGGGGGTCCAAACTGTATGACCAGCGATATGCTAGGGAAGGGAAGGTTACGTTGAGGTTCTTATTTTCTCAGTTTTGCCCACTGCTAGGCACCTGAGGCTTTCTACCCTTGTGGCTTTCTGTACCTGGCCTGTCTTCCTTGCTCTGATCTTGTCTAACTGCCAACCACAATTCTAGTGTATTAATCAAACCCAAAAAAGGAGTCGATGGAACCTCCTATAGCTAATTAGTCAGAACCATAAGTGAACCTGGGCTGGGCAACTGGCATCTGGAGTGGGGGAAAGAGTCTCATAGAACTGAACCCTTAACCTTTGGACTCTGATAATATCTCCTGGTAGGTAGTGTCAGGATTGAGTTGAATTATAGGATTCCCTGCTGGTGTCCAAGAACGGCTTGTCAGTGTGGATGAACCACCATCACACCATCCCACATTGGAAGTGGGTGTAAAACCTTCCAGATTTTTTGTCTGAAATGTGAGGCTTTCCTGCTCCAGAAAACTAAAGGCTGATAAATGTCTCTATTTGGATTAAGTTTACTGGCCTTAACAGAGCCTATCTCCATGAACACAAAACAGAAGAAAATCAGATTGGTGAATCAGAAACTGAACTAAAAATATATGTGATTATAATTGCCCTTGTGTTTCTACAAACCTGATATATTTCTCTTTATTCTTGATTTTGCTGATTTCAATTTTTTAGAATGCCTTAGTCTTATTTTTCATATACTCCACAGCTTTTAATGCAGTATCTTGCATGTAGGTGTTTAATTGTCAGCTAGTGTCAATCAAGTCTTGATGCAAAATATCAATCCATTACCAAAATTATATTTAACTACCCTTTCAATTTAACAAATTTCCATTTATAAAATGCCAAAACAAGAAATACCATCAAAGTTTGACAAATTACATACCCAATTTTCTCCATTAGCAAGTCTAGAATATAACATGGGACAAATAATGAATATTTGCTATTTTTTTCTCAAAAACAATGTCATCTGGAATTATCTTGCATAAATTTTGATGTTATATAATTTATTGTTCATCCTAAAAATATTCAGCTTTATCTTAATATTCTGACTTTACTTAACTATTTCCAAATGTTAATGCTGCAGTGCTGTCTAATGAATAAATCAAGTAATACATAAATTGGAAATTATTTCAACAATACAAAATACTATGTCTTATTAAATATATTAAGAATTTTACATATCTTAAAATCCATATTATACATAGCATAATAGAAAGTAAGTGATAAATATTATAGAATAAAAAGTGAATACTATTTTATTAAGTAAACTAGAGGCCCGGTGCATGAAATTTGTGCACAGGGCGGGGGGGGGTCCCTTAGCCAGGCCTGCTCCCTCTTCAATCTGGGACCCCCAGGGATGTCCAACTGCCAGTTTAGGCCCAATCCCGGTAAACTAGAAGTTGGACATCCTTCTCGCAATCCAGGACTGCTGGCTCCTACCTGCTCACCTGCCTGCCTGCTTGATTTCCCCAACCCCTCTGCCTGCCATCCCGGTCGCCCCCTAACTGCCCCCCTTCTGGCCTGGCCACCCCCTAAGTTCTCCCCTGCCAGACTGGCTGCCCCCTAACTGCTCCCCTGCTGGCCTGATTGCCCCTAACTGCCTCTGCCTGGACCCCTGCCACTGTGGCTTTGTCCAGAAGAAAGTTGGATGTCTGGTAGATGTCCAGTCGACCCAGTCTAATTAGCATATTGCCCTTTTATTAGTATAGATGATTAAGCAAAACTGGAAGTTAGAAGACAGCATCATCATTTATTTATGAAACAACCACTATTTCAAGGCAGTTTCTTATATCATCAAATCATCCCTATGAGTTCAATATCAACAACTTCACTTAGACTAGAAACATTAAGACTGTGTAAGATTTAAGCCTTATAACAATAAGAACTTAGGTCAGTATTCAAATAATCTTTTGCTTTCATTCAACTATGACTTAGCAGCTTTGTTGC
This sequence comes from Myotis lucifugus, assembly GCF_000147115.1. Taxonomy (NCBI): domain Eukaryota; kingdom Metazoa; phylum Chordata; class Mammalia; order Chiroptera; family Vespertilionidae; genus Myotis; species Myotis lucifugus. The sequence goes on from NW_005871072.1 coordinate 6,473,485, forward strand.
AGAATTTAATGATATTGCATATGAATAATTAATGCAAGTTATTTCTTTTCATCCCATAAACAATTTCACCATTTTAAATGATGTTACTTATTCTAAGTAGAATAGACTATCTCATCTCCTAGTCATTTAGCAAGGTCAAAGAAAATTACCTATGCCCACAAGTACTGTAAGGACAAAAAATGGTGTAAGTTCCAATGAAGATTATTCTATACCTGAAGTTTTGTAAGAATAACACTTCATCAAGGAAAACACTTCCCTTAGCATAATGTCCTTCAGGTTCACCCTCAAGCTAGTCACAGGAGGACAACTTATATGAGGAGTCCATATACATATGAGGAATCTACTTATATGAAGAATCTATAATAGTCAAACTTATAGAAATAGTGCTTGCCAGGGTTGGAGTAGGGGGAAATGGAAAATGGGAGTTTTTATTCAATGAATATCAAGTTTCCTTTATGCTAGGTTTATAAGTTCTGGAGATCTTATTCTGTAGAACATCTTGCCTATAGTTAATAAGAAAGACAAAGAGAGAGACAGGGAATGAGAGAGAGAGAAACAAAACTTTGGTAGGTGTTGGATATGTCTAACACCTAAGACCTTGATTGTGGTGTTTGCATATGTGCAGGTTAACTGCATACCAATTATATCTCAATAAAGCTGTGTGTGTGTTTTAAGGAAGACACTTCCCCCTTACCTGGATTTGCACTATTTTAAGCTCATATGATTTATCTATTTCAAACTATCTTCCCATTTGTTAAGAACAAAAGGACAAATACTTCCTGGGTTCAAGTCGGCTGGTAGTCCATGAGTAGCCATGAGCCCTGACAGTGAGGCCATGTAGCTAAGCAGTGAAACAAGGAACATAGAGGTCCATTCACTGACTTCATGGGATATTTTTAGTTATTTATTTTACATGTAGATCACAAATCTCCTCTGTCATCAATAACTTAGCTAAATACAGCTACCCCTAACATCATGAGCAGTTACTGTATGTCAGACACTATGCTAACAATTCTCATCTAATCTATATCTATTAGGTCTAGCAATTGGCTGCTGAGGAGTTGGCATGGAGAACTAAGACAAAGAAACATGTTAATGAAAACAACAATTGTAACTACAAATCAAAAGAGTTTAATACACCTTGGCAATAGCCTATCACTCTGGTTTCAACAGTGATTGGTGCCTATACTAAACACTTCTCCCGAATCCTTACATCCTTTACCACAACATTCTGCCCCCATCCTTATCCTTGCTTCCTTGTCTTAAGCTCTGTTCTAATCTTCCTCCCCTAATTCTTCATCATTTCAATTTCAAAGGCCTTCAGAAAAAATCTCATGTACAGTGGCTTTAGCATAGGATGGACAACCCTATTTCATCCAGGAAAATAAAATCATCTCAGAAACCCATACCAGTGTGAACTCCAAACTTTGAGTATTGGGTCTGAAATGATAACATACGGTGACCATGGTATGTGTGGGTGGGGCTGGCAAGTCCTCTTCTCTTGGGGCGCCTCTACCACTGTGTGGTAAAGATATCTCACATCTCCCATGGCCTAAAGTTCAGTGTCCTTAGACACACACACACACACACACACACTCAGAGAGAGAGAGAGAGATACATGTACATCTCTAGCGAATACTTTTTGAAGACATTATAATCAAATTACGGTAGAAACAAAGTTTCCCCAGAAGGCACACAAGCCTCTGAGATTTTTCTTACCACAAAAGGTAGATAGGGTTGGTTTGTCTTCCCTTTGTATTGACAGCTGTTTCCAGATATTGTCCCGGTGGTGTGTTGGTGCATTTAAAACAAGCCCAGTAAAAAATAAAATAAAATAAAATAAATATAAATAAAACAAGCCCAGTAAAGTGCCTGCTCTGAAGTCCTTAATTCAGCTACTCTAACTCTTCCAGAATGCAAAATACACTGTGAATGAAAAATAGCTCTTTATTTTATTTCATTCTATCACAAAATAAACAAGTTTAGGACATAATTCGACATAAGTGTCTGTCTTTAGTTCAAATATATAAGGATCACAGAATCCACTAATTTGCTTATCACATTCATCCAATGAACTCACAAGCAAGATCTTTGATGATCTATCTCCAAATTACCTTTCTAGAGTTCCCCTAATTAGACTAAGAAAATTCTTTGAGGTTCCTGGAACAAACATATAAGACTACATCATATTTCTGAATTTTCTCTGACTGGGTTCTCTACTCTTTTCCTACTCCATACCCTAGCAAATTATATTAATTTAAGGCTTAACTCCTGTTACATAGGCTCCACAACACCTAAATGTTCTTTGTCACTTCATAGAAAAAGCCACTGTGTTCCATGTACCTCCATTGTTCCTTGTAGGGTCTATCATTGTCCCTAAAATCTTATTTCACTTACTTGGTTTCATATTTCCCTATTGGACTGCATTTCCAGGATTTATCACAGAGTCTGGCATATATTAAATGTTATGTATGTATTTAATGAATAAATGATTAAAGAATAAATATTATATAACAAGTTTTGTTAAAATTCCACATTTGTTTGAGTTCAATCAAGAGTAGTCATGTGGAAGTGATCCCAGAAATGAAAAGTGAGAGAGAAGGGACAGTGAGACAGGTCTGGAAGAAAAGCATAAGGTTGAGTTCTTTAGATCCAGTCTGTTAGAAGCATGTAGAATACTTCAGAAAATTGTCTCCCTCATCTTTCGGGCTGCATTTCAGGCTGCACAGACTTCTGCAGGCTCAACTTCAGAGAAGGGCCTGAGGTAGAAAATTAGAGAAATATGCAATGAGTATTTGAAAAGCAATGCTGTCAATGAACATGAAATTTTTCATCACAGCTTCAGTTCAAATCAGAGGTGAACCTACAGATGTGACATGGAGTATCAAAAGCATCTGCTACAGTTTCATATAAATGGTCTTCAGATATGCTCTGCAGATAATTAATGGTATCTAAGTATCAGGCATGAAGCCATCATTTCTATCTTTTGTTTCACTTCCAACATGCTTGAGATGTTATACAGGAGTGTGTTTTTACAATATTAAAATGCAAGTACATTCAATGTAACATTTATGCAATCCTTTTAAAAAATCAATTCTACTAAAATATATTGATTGTCTAAATTATTTCCTTTTCAACCAGTTGTTATGTATTATAGAAGTGCACAACCAGAGGTGGAGAAGTTGAATATAACCTACTTAATGCATCTGTCCTGAACCTAGTTTTAAAAACTCTCTGGAATATTCTATTGCTAATGATATTAAATGGTTTAAATGCCTGTGTTAGATTCTTATCAAGTAGTGTCAGCCAATTTTTTACTTAATCATTACCCAATACTCTTCATAAAAATCAGAAATAATAGTGACATATATTAAATTCTGTTCATATTAACTACATCCTTCCTTGGTAAGACAGAAATTTGAAGCTCTCTATTCTCTATGTTTTATTCTACATGACTAAAATAAACCACATTCTAGGAATTGAGAACTACTGAAATTGGATTAAATTGTTCTTGGTTCTAATTACATTAATTATAAAAAAGAATATGCTTCTATTTGTTGAAATTTTTCTTATTCTTCCTGTATAATCCATATGTTTATTATTTTAATATTGATACTTTAATAAAGGATTCCATTTTCGTAAAACTTTCAGCTTTTCACATAAAGTTGCTATTGCAAAATATGAATTGCTAAGCCCTGTTCTCCTATCTAGCTAAAAATTCCTTACATTGCACGTATTTAAGTACTTCCCAGTGAGTACTCCCATCCTCCTCCACATGCCAGTGGGTTACTATGGAGACATAAATGTAAACTAGAAAGCGATCAGGCCACTAATTGATACAGACAGTCAATTAGTGATTCAAAGGAGCTGGCTCAGCATTTTATACATAGAGAACACGGGAGAAAGATTATAGTTTGTTGTGGTGCAGTCTCTATTTCCTCATTGTAAACCAGAGCCTATATATGCTACTGGATGGTTTCTACAGAAACTGAGCAAGTTTTTCACTGGTTGCTAATAGGATGGCAGCTTTATGGGAAACAATAATATTGTGTGATTTGAACCCATTAGCTTTCCCTTTCTAAAGTTCCAGACTGAACCAATTCCAACTCTGTTCAGGTCAAAAGTCTTCTTAATCTCTGTGTTATGCTGATCAAACCTCCAACTGTCGGGTCAAATTATTTCCATTGGGCTAGTTCTATTTGTGATTAATTAAAATTTCTTCTTGATTGCATACAGCTCTTTTAAATGTACAATCCCTTTATTGTGTATCGAATTGAGAATATGGTCCTAATTTAAAAACAAATACTCATGTGGGCCTCTCAGTATGATGTAAGCCACCAATTTCAGTTAAGTGAAGAAAGAAAAATAAAACATTTTACTATTTTTGCATGAATATATGAGTGCAGTAACCAGGAGAAAATTATACCTGACTTGCCTATCATTACATTTATAAGAATTGATTAAAGGGAGAAAATGCTTTATATAAACAAAATGTATATGCAGAAAGCCTTGATTCCAAATTTTTATCAAAAGTATTTTTATCCAGAGGTTGTAGAAAAAAGAATCAAAAGGTGAGACCACATGGAAAATTTTAAAAGGTGGCAAACATTTTCCTCATTAGACTATTGGAATTTGAGACATCAGGTTAATTTTCCTTATGGATATCCTATAATTTAAATGAAGAATTGGTCTGAAGCTTAATTGTCTCTGTGTATAAATTTGTGATTACTAACTACATGATCTTTTATGCTACATTTATTATGAGGAGAAGAGTACCTGTAGGTTATTTTATTCATTTTCTACCTGCGAAGAAAACATGTGGATTTTGTATGTTCGAAAGCCTAGCACACAAATGTATTATCAAGACAGTTGTGAAACAGTGATCCTTTCCAAAAAGAAATAACTTTTCTCACCATTAACAGCTCTCCCCCAAATATGTATATAAAGTAAAGCAGTTGAACTAAGCAGTGCAGAGAATTGCGGAGCATTGCTGAGAACAGCAAAGCTGGCAATGGACCGAGTGCTGAGTCCCTGTGGTGAAGAGCAATGAAGAAAGAGATGAAAAGGGGGCAAAGAAAAGAAAAGAGGCAGGAAGAGGTGGGCAAGAAATTCTCAGAAAGAGCCTACAAACAAAGAAATATAGGAAATTCTCAAGGTCACTGAAAAGGAGAGCTCATGAAAGGCCGGCGAGCTCTCAGATGAAAGAGGAAGGGGAGTGGGCTGCTGGGCTCTTGCATGAGCGAAGCACCTGCCTGCAGCCCCCCCCGCCTCCTCCCCCCCCAGAGGCCCAGAGCAGAGGTCAAGTGCGTGGTCTTCGGCAAAGAGCCCAACCTGGGAGGCTGCCCAGGGGCGGTCACTGATTGGGAGAAAGAGGATTAGAGTATATGAAAGGAATGCACAGTGCATCTGTGATAAGACACATCAGAGAAAACAGTCTAGCTTTTTAATTAAATGTCAGGTGCCTCTAAACTAAGCCGAATGGTCTTGAAGACTACAAGGAGCCAGGTTTACTCAAAGCCTTGAGTAAAGGAGAATCTGCTCATAATCTTTGTACCAAAACATTGTAAGGCTTCCTAAGGCACAATGTGTTATGTAAGAAATTGTGTGCGTATGTGTGGGGGGTGGGGGGGGAGGGTTGTTTGGCTATATCAACTCTTCATAACGGAGCCAAAAGGGGCCCTGCCACTTGTTAGCTGTGAGATCTTGGGGAAGGTACTTAACCTCTCTATACTTGTGTAGCCTCATCTGTAAATTGTGCATATAATAATACCTACTTCCTAGGGTTATTAATATTATAGGATAAATTAATATTTATAGACCATTTAGAGAATAGTATGGCACACAGTATCAGACAAATTCTTGCTCAAATAATATTTTTTCATACAATTAACTACCCTCTCATTTCTCTATCATTGACACACTGTGCAAGTGAATACATTTCCTTACTAGAGCATTATGTTTCTTTCTGTCTTCCAAATTCTTATGCAAAGGAAATTCCTGGCTCTAGCCTACCCATTATTAAAAAGAAAAATCCTTAAACATGGAGTCTTAAGTAATCGACCTGTACGGCAGATTTTCAGCCTGTTACCAGCCCAAAGAAGCTTTTTTTTTTAAAAAAAGTGGGAACCTCACTCCATTCTTTCTTCCAAGTGTGAGTTCTCCTACAGTATCTTTTTTGCTTTTGGCCACTCTCTAATGTTTTTGGATAGTTTCAAAACTCTTTTGTTCAGAGTTTATAGTTATTACATCAGTGGGAGGTCGGTCCAACAGGAATGTCTCTGACCTCAATTGGAAGCAGAGCCTCTGCATGCTATTCTAACTTGATGGGTGGAAGGGGAAAGAATGGAGCTCCTTCTCTCACGTGGAACATTTCCTCAAATGTCTGGGCCTTTTATTGTTCATTTATATACAAGAATTAGACATGAAAGCTGAGCACAAGTTCTAAGTACATGGAAATGTTGTCAGTGGGCTGTAGGATGATGAGTCGAACTTTGTTGTAGAAACTTCCAAACATCAGAATCTGGAGGTATTTCTCTAGAGAACTGTGTTTTCAGAAAAACACCACTTAGTTGTCTGCCTGGGGTATTTGCTCACCTACAGCAAACATGATCCTGATATGGAAAAGGAGCTGGAAGTCCTAACGTTCACGTATGTCATCATACATGACCCCTTGTTTTCACTTGAACCTTCATGTCTACACTTTTGTGTGTCTAAAGAAAATGAATCTGTAGTCTGAAAAAGAAAGTTTCTTTAGAGATAATACACGGTCTCTCCCAGGGGAGGAGCAGCAATCTCAGGGCACATGGTATAGGGGTGACCCTGACCCTCTAACTGTTTCTCATACAAATTTTCAAACACTTCACCTGTTTTCAGACCTTCACTCTGGCTTCATATTTCAAAGCCTGTTATGTTTACTATTTCATTCTTACGGTTGTGAAATGAATTAACGGCTGGATCACTCTTCCCTTTGTAAGCATTTAATTCTGACTCTCCTCCATTTTGCCGAATCATTTGCTGTTTCCTAGTCTGATTTTCATTTTCACAAATTTGGGGAGAAGTTACAGATTTTGACAAATTATAACAAATATGTTATTTGTGGTTGTTCTCCTTTTTGCAAGGGTGAATTTTTAAAGGAGAGGTGGATACGTTTTCACCCTTTCTATTAAAGTTAGAAATGCTTTTAATCAACAATGTAGTTGATTTAATAAACTGAAGTACTTTGAAATATTAAATGAATGAAATTCTAGTGTATCATTATCAACAAATTTCTAAATGAATTTAAAGTTTTTCCATCATGAACATCTTACTATATCATATGTGTGTGTGTGTGTGTGTGTGTGTGTATATATATATATATATATATATATATATACATATTATATTCTCTGGGCCCAGGAACATTTAAGGATTTAAGGATCTTTTTCACCCACAAACATACACTGGTTATGATTTCAGAAAAACATCTATTTGAATGGAGAGAGCAGACATTCTAGACTGTAAAACATTGATAATCACACTAGTTCCACATTCATAGATGACAGCAGTCAAAAGGCAATGAGTAAATTAAGTGGTGTCATCTTTAGCCAGAATTCATTTCACCACAGTCTCCGCCTCTCCCTATAGAATCTCTGAAACACAGCCTCCCTTAGACATGATACTATCTGACTGTTCCTTATTGGGTAAAACCAACATCCTAAAGCTAGTTCTATAATTGAACTTTGTATTTAGAATAGATTTTTCCAAGAGTAAATGAATCAGCAAACGTTGCAATAGAATTATATTACTGCAACAACTATTATGTTAGCAGTTTTCAAAATATGGTGGACAATGAGTGTTCCTCAAAACTCCTCCATATTTTATTAGCTCTTCTTGGAGATTTTGTATTTATATTACAAAAAGAATTGTATTTTTCTTTCTTGTATAATTGTATTTTTACTAAATTTATTGGGAGTGACGTTGGCTAATATGATTATGTAAGTTTCAAGTGTACAATATTATAATGCAGCATCTGTATATTGCACTGTATGCTCACCACTCAAAGTTTAATTTCCTTCAGTCACCATATATTTGACCCTTTTACCTTCTTTAACCTCCCCCAACCTCAGTTTCCCTCTGGCAACCATCATACAGTTGTCTGTGTCAAAGAGGGTTTTGTTTGTTCATTCGTTTTGTTCATTCATTTGTTGCTTTCTGTTTTTATATCCTGCATAGGAGTGAAATCATATGATTCTCTTTTTCTGAGTTATTTTATTAAACATGATACTCTCAAGTTCCATCCATATTGTCACATGAGGCAGGATTTCATCTTTTCTTATGGCTGAGTAGTATGCCATTGTATACATGTACCACAGCTTCTTTATCCAGTCATCCATCGAAAGACACCTGAGTTGTTTTCATGTCTTGGCTACTGTGAATAATGCTGCTAAGAACATATGGGTATATCTAATCTTTACAAATAAATGTATACACATTTTTCAGGTAGATTCCCATAAGAGGGGTTGCTGGATCATATGGTAGCTCTAATATTTGTATATTTTAGAAAAATCATGTATCACAGGTTTAGAGCCATATCAAAAAGAATGTAGTTAATAGAGTTAGATAATTTATTTGGCCACATTAGCTGAGAATAACCAAAGTACATAAACCAAGCAACCAATAAAGAAATACCAATAATTAATTACAAAGGGAAAAAGAGAAACCAACTATCCAGGTAATGAGTTGTCTAATAAGTAGTGCATGTGAATAAAAGTGCTTATAAGAGAAGAAAAAGGATGAACAGATTGTCAGAAACATTCTAAAGCTTCAAATACACATCATCAGTCTTTCATTTCCCCAGACACATGAGCTTCCTTTGCAATTTTGCCACAAGCTAGACGTGTGAACAGTGACATTTACTGGTTTGCAGTTTTGTGATCAATAAAATATACCTAAAGTGAATGTATTTCATTTAATTTATACTTGGAATTATAGACTGATTTGATTTTGTTATCATTTTGCAGATACTACAATGCAGAAAATAATAAGAAGAAAACATAGAACTTTTTTGTTGTTGCTGTTAATCCTCATCCAAGGATATGTTTCCATTGATTTTTAGAGAGAATGGAAGGGAGGGGGGAGACAGAAAGAGAGAAACAAAAGACATTGAGCTTGCAACCAAGGTGTGTGGCCTTGACAGGAATCAAACCCAGGACTCTTGGGTCCACAGGCGAGATGCTCAGTCCTCTGAGCCAAACCAACTAGGGCAGCATAGAACTTTTTAAATGGCTTCAAACATAATAGATTTAGAGGGAAATAAATATTCAACTGCAAAATCTGATTTAAAACATTATGTGTCTACAATTACACCATTAACTTTTTTTAATATGCCATTTATACTTAAAAAAAGAGCTATTTGTAGTCATCTATTTATTTTATGAAAAATAAAAATCACAAAATCAAGATTTGAATCCTCATTGAATGTAGTGTAATTCCTTGTACAAAGTGACAAAAAAACATAAATGTCAGTTGATGAGTTGTGATGTCAAGTAGCTAAATTGGTACCAAAAGCAGAGTTAGTCTTTTAATTTATTGTAATAGTTTTTCAAAGAAATAATAGCTATTATACTTGAACTGCAGTCTTATCGTAAAGTTTGAATTTTGGATTGCCCAAGTCAATTTCTCAAATATATTAATACTAAGCAAGTTGGAATTACTTTAAAAATCAGATACTCTTAAGTATATTAATAATGCCAACTTCGTGCCCAGCTGTTGCAACTTGAAGGCTGTGACTCACTCTTGGTTTTCAGTTTCCTATTGTGTAGGAAGATGGATTCTCTCCTGATTATGGTGGTGTCCACAAGATAACAAAATATCAAGAAAACTATTTTTAATTAGCCATATATTATTTTCCTTTCATCACAAATATAAACATAGTGAAAAGAAAACAATGTATTCTTTAAATTTATAGTTTGATTTACATAGGAACAAATATAGGAGTTTCATGTTCACTACAAAGTTATCATATAAATGCAGCATAAATAACACTGAATTGGCTAAATACTTTGTTTTTGTTACAATCATTTAATGAGTATCAGGAAGTTGTTTATTAAAATGACAGACTATTTCTGTGTATTTGTGAACTTTTTTGTTCTCAATGACCCATAAGTGATTGGCCTAAAGTTAAGTAATATTTTGTAAGATTAATAGGTCCTTTAAAGAATGGACACCCTTTTAATTTTATAAACTAATAGAAGTGATTCAGTGGTGAACTATTCTTAACAAGCAATCAATCCATCACAAACTGAATTCCCATTTATATTATGAAACCCGATTTATCTAAAATTTTAATTTTGACTGCATGAACATATTACTTGAGTTAAATTCTCTACAGTCACAAGTCTTCAATGCAAAAGGAAATGTTTCATTGTATTTTAGAACTTAACATTTGAGTTAAATCTATATTTGAATATTATTTCCACCATTTTCTGGCTGTGTAGACTTAAGCAACTTTTACAGGCCCCCATGTTCTCATTTGTAAGATGAAATAACATGTTAGGTCACTGAGAGAATTAAAATGAGATAATTTTTTGAAAGTGCCTAGCATGGTGACTGGCACAGAGTAAATGATCAGTAATTAATTGTATTATTATTGCAAATTATTATTATTTTTTAACTCTCACCCAAGGATGTTTTTATCAATTTTTAGAAAGAGAAAGGGGGGGAGAGAAAGAGAGAGAGAGACTTCTATGTGAGAGAGAAACATTGATCAGTTGCCCCAATAGGCGCAACAACTGGGATTGAACCTTTAACCTAGGTATGTGCCCTGACGTGGATTCAACCCACAACCTTTTGGTGTATAGAACAATGCTCCAACCAACTGAGCCACCCTGCCAGGATGCAAATAATTATTTTTATAAAAATTAATTCAACTTATTATGTGAGTATTTCATAAAAACATAAGCTGCTCTATGTGCTTTAGATAGCAACAATATTAAACACACACATGTGTTTTTATATAGTGGAGGTGATAAGAGAAATATCCAAATGACAGTGTTCCTAGTGGGCAGAAGCGTATCATTCCATAGGGACTTCATGGTACAGTTCTTTTTTTTTTCTGAAATACCTGATCATTTAGTTATGTTCATTTTGTGTGTTTTTTAATTCTAGTTGCCATACAATATTATATTAGTTTCAGGGGTACAACATGGTGATAAGACATTTATATACCTCATGAAGTGATCACCACAAGTCTAATAACCATACATAGTTATTTCAATATTTTTTACTATATTGCTTATGCTGTACATTACATCCCGGTGACTTAATTTATAACTTAAAATTTGTCATTCTCGTTACCCTTTCCCTTGTCTTCCCATGCACTCACCTCCTCCCTTCTGGCAACCATCAGTTTGTTCTCTGTACCCATGAGTTTGTTTCTGTTTCATTTTGTTTGTTCATTTGTTTTGTTACTTAGATTCCACATATAAGTGAAATTATATGGTATTTGTCTTTCTCTGTCCAATTTATTTCACTGAGCATAATACTCTTTAGGTCCATCCATCTTGTTGCAAATGGCAAGATTTCATTCTTTTTTATGGCTAAGTAATATTTCATTATATATATATATATACCACATCATCTTTATTCATCTCTTGATGGACATTTGGTTTGCTTCCATATCTTATCTATCTATACTAATAAAAAGGTAATATGCTAATTAGACCGGGTCGACTGGACATCTTCCAGATGTCTGACTTCCGGACAGTTAGGGGGCAACCAGGCTGGCAGGGGAGAAGTTAGGGGGTGACCAGGCCAGCAGGGGGGCAGTTAGGGGGCAACCAGGCCAGCAGGGGACCACTTAGGGGGTGATCAGGCCGGCAAGCAGAGGCAGTTAGGAGCAATCAGGCAGGCTGGCAAGTGGTTAGGGTTGATCAGGCAGGCAGGCAGGTGAGCAGTTAGGAGCCAGAGGTCCCAGATTGCGAGAGGGGTCCTGGATTGGAGAGGGTGCAGACTGGGCTGAGGGACACCCCCTGCACAAATTTCGTGCACCGGGCCTCTAGTTGTAAATAATGCTGCAATGAACATAAGGGTTCATATATCTTTTTGAATTAGTGTTTTTGTTTTCTTTAGATTAATACTCATAAATGAGATGTCTGGATTATAGGATAGCTCTATATTTAATTTTTTGAGGACTCTCCATACTGTTTTCCATTGTGGTTAAAGTAGTTTACAATCCCAGCAACGGTGTATGAGGGTTCCCTTTTCTCCACAGCCTCACCAAAATTTGTTCTTTGTTACATTTTTTGATAATAACCATTCTGACAGGTGTGAGGTATTATCTCATTTGTGGTTTTGATTTGCATTTCTCTGATAATTAGTGGTGTTAAGCATATTTTCCTGTGTCTGTTGGCCATCTGTATGTCTTCTTTGGAGAAATGCCTACTCAAGTCCTCTGCCCATTTTTAATTGGATTGTTTTTTTGTGTTTTTTTTAAGTTGAGTTGTATGAGTTCTTTACATAGTTTGGATATTTACTTCTTACCAGATATATCATTAGAAAATATCTTCTCCCATTCTATATAGGCTGCCTTTTTGTTGGGTTGATGATTTCCTTCACTGGGTAATGTCAGGGTACAATCTATTCAAAACTAAACACTTTGGGGGATTATACTGTAAACCTTTAAGGACAAGAGTTAATCTTGAATATGTATTCAAATATAATTTTGAATATTTGAATTTTCCACTCCATAATCATCTTTTTTTATTGTTGAAAGTATTACAGAAGTCCTCCTTTCCCCCACCCCCTGCATTAACCTCTTCCAGCCTGCTCCCATCCTCCCCACCCCACCCCCAGGCCCTCACCATCCCTTTGTCTGTGTCCACGGGTCATGCATATATGCATAGAAGTTCATTGGTTGATCTATTCCCACCCACCCTCCCCTGCCTTCCCTCTGAGTTTCAATAGTCTGTTCATGCTTCTATGTCTCTGGGTCTATTTTTGATCAGCAGTTTATTTGGTTCATTAATTCCACATATGAGTGATATCAAGTGATACTAATCTTTCTCTGACTGGCTTATTTTGCTTAGCATAATACTCTCCAGGTCCATCCATACTATTGCAAATGGTAAGACTTCTTTTTTTGCCATGTGTGTAGTATTCCATTTTATTGCCATATCATATTCCATTTCTATATTCAATAGTCCAGAATTCTGTTTTTCTATAGGTTTCTTATTGAAAAACTTGAGGACATTCAGATATTTGGAATGAGTGATGGAGGACATCAGTCATATATATATAAGTTCCTTTGCAGTTAACATCTTTAAGAGGTATATTTCTCTGTTTAAAGGAATGCCTACACAGACACTAAAATAAGTCAGGGTCCAGTTTTAGTAGTATTAATTTATTGGATTTATTAATTTATTAGCATTATGCTAACCATCCCAAATATTTCAATTTCTATTTCACCAACAACAAATATCTAGGCTTTCTCTGTCCCTTAAAACTCAATTAAAAGTTCACGGAAATATAGCATATTTAAGACTCTAATTCTTCACAGAGACCAATGAAGGCATTGTTTCTGTGATGTGCTTCCCACCAACCAGGATTACTTAGTAGTTGTGTGTTAATTATGTTGGTCAGTATGCTAATTGTATTGGTCAACAGATAGCACTATTCCTTACCTGCATCCTAAGACCCAAAGCTGTTTTAAATAATGTTACATTTCAAGCTACAAAAAAAAGGAACCCCAAGAAGTTGAATTCTATGTGAATTCATTCTGATGAAGAATTTATTTTGTTGTGACAATTTAAACAAAATCTAAGTAATTGCAACAATATTCATCTTAACAGGATGGTTAGAAAACAGGACGTTTTTTCTGAGAGTTCTTAGTTACTTTGTGTTTGTCTATCCCTATGCCCATGAGATGTTTTAAATGAACATAACTTAACATGTTCTGAAATCTGGGAAATCCCGTGCCTCTCTGTGGTTGCTTACAGAAGATTGCAATGTTTTTCCTCTTCTCCTATAGGGAGATAGGACTTCCCTTGAATCAGGATGGCCAGAAAGAATTGACTGATCAATGAAATGCAAAGGAAATACAATTCTGGGACTCTGGGACTAGGCACAAAAACTTGCAGCATTCACCTGAGTCTCTTGAAATGCCATCTCTTAGATAGGTCCTTCTCAGCACACAGCTGCCATGCTAAGAGAAACCCAAGCTGTGAGGAGAGGCCTTGTGTAGACATACCTGTAGGCAGCCCCATTTGAGCTTCTAGCCTTCATTCAGCATCAGCTGGCGACAATGTGAGCAAACTCAAAGCTGAGATTTTAGATGACCACAACCCTAAGATAGATTTAACTACATCTACATGATAAAACCCCTAATCAAAAGCCACCCACCTAAGCCCATTCAACATACAATGAAACAACAATAAATTATCCTTTAGGCCAGTAAACTTTCAGGTGGTTTATTATCCATCAGCAGATAACCAGGATACTCTTTTTCATTTCCTAAATTATCTTTCCTATTGTTGGTTTTTTAGTCTTAATTACTAACCGTAGGGTCTCCCTATATTTTTATTTTCAAAAATTAGGAATGTGAATGGAATTGACATACTGATTAATTTGGGGGAAATAGTGTCTATGAAACAAATGGAAAAGAAACAGATTACATGGCTTTAGGTTTGGAAAGGAGTCAACAAATAAAACTGAAGTAGAATGACACATTTATTTTCCTGTCATGCGCGTTTGTTGTTGATGAACCCAACTTTACAACAAGACTCAAAAGAAAATGAAATTTTAGAAATAAATACTATAAAAATTCAAGTGCTTTTAAATATATGAGTTTTTAAAGATTTATGTCTTCAATTTAAGAAAATGTTTTAAATGTACCCCCTACCACTATTTCATAAAATTTAATGCCCAAATACATGTGAATCCCAACATGTCAAAAGATTATTTTCATATGTTGGAAGATTTGATCCATGCCTCTCTTAAAAATGTAGAACTTGTTTGCCTCTAAGGCCGAGTGGATTTTGGAATAACTTCGTGTTAGCTACAAATAACAATCTTTTCAAACGCTAGCAACCAGGCTCTGCTTTGAGCAAAGGCCTTTGAAGAGTTTCTTTCATTGCCTTTGCCCCTCCTCCCAGGTCCCTACCATTCCAATTAAAATAAGGGGGGCAGAGGAAGGAAGGAAGGAAGGAAGGAAGGAAGGAAGGAAGGAAGGAAGGAAGGAAGGAAGGGGAGGAAAAATGTATTTAAAATGGTATAGTGCAGCATTTCATAATTTAAAAGTATATGAACGTCAAATGTACATTTATTCACCTGCTCAACATGCAAGTTTGAGGATATAATCCTTCAGCAAACAACAGGTTTATTGATTATAAAGATTCCAGCAGAGCTTTCTTGCCAATGTGTGCTTTTTTGTGAGGAAAAAGAAAAAACAGTGATTTGGAAATGAGCCACCTTCATTTTAAGTTCCCCAGTCAACATGTTTCCACAGCAACCAGAGTTCTTGCTATCCTAGAAAAGACAGATGTCTTTGCTTCAATCAGAGGCAAAGCTTAGAGAAGGAAAACAGCAATGAAAATTCATCATTTCGTTATTTGCCACATGAATTGCTCTCAGTTGGCTTTGGGCCATAGTTCTTATCCACTGTATCCTTGAACATGAATTCAAGACCCTCAATATTGCATTGCTTCATTTCCATTAATTAAATAATTATATCCAGTACTATCTCATGATTCAGTTGAATTCATTCATTGCCAAAAACAGTCATTTTTCCATTTAAAGTAGTTCATATGATTATGCAGTGAATTGACTGAGGTGATATTTAACTTACATTATAGTAGTGGTTGTGTCCAGAGAAAGAAAAGATGAGGACTGTGAAAGGCAAGCAGAGAGAGAGGACCAGAAAGCCATCTACATTTTTAGTTAAATGCGGTTGTTGGCTATATGTGCTTATTCCTTCTCACCCCTGAAGCTTTGCTAAAATGAAGGTAAGGCATTTATGAATGTTTAAACTAACAAGAACAAAAATAAGAGATAAGAGCATACAATATAGCACAACAAATTTTTGAAAATGGAAAAGAAATTGAACAGGAAATGAATTAACAGAATAGAGGAAGGTTCAATCAAGCTGTCTGGACAGAAGGAACCTGAAGAGCAGTGAGCAAACTTAGACAGAATTACAGATAAACTCAGGTTCAAGGTCTACAGAAGGCAGAGTGTTAAAACAAAAAAATTGAGAAATTAGTTAAAATATCTGATCCAAGAAAAGTCGGAGCTGGTAGATCCTTTTACCTACCTCCTGAGACTGATACACACACACAAAAAAAAAAGTGGAGGGGGAGGGCGTTGCCCAGGTCTCAACGTAAGAAAGTTAATAACAATTTTACATATTATATATGAAACTATAACTTCATTTAATTTAGTGTTTGCATTTTTAAATTACTAGATTTTATTTTTCAGAATGGTTTGGGGTGTACAGAAAACTTGCACAGATAATGCAGAGTTCCCATATATCACCTCACCTCTAAACACTGTTTCCCCTTTTATTAACATTTTGCTTTATGTGGTACATTTGTTACAATGGTTAAACCAACATTGATACCTTACTATTGGCTAAAAGCCATAGTTTACATTGTCTCATTCTTTGGGTTGCACTGCTCTTGGAATTTGACAAATGCATAATGTCATATATCTACCATTAAAATATCATTTAGCATAGTTTCACTGCTCTAAAAATCCCCCTATTCATTCTGCTCCCCATTCCGCCTGAACTGCTGCCAACCACTGATCTATTTATTGTCACTATAGTATTGCTTAACCAGAAAATATCATACAGTTAGAACAGTGCAATATGTAGCTTTCAAACCAGTGTTGTTCACCTAATAATATGCATTGTTAAAGCCAAGCTGTCTGAGTAAAGTGAAAATATACATGTTATACTGGAAGAAGAATTTAAGGAAGATAATATTACAACTTGGTGTATTGATTTAAGCCAGTAGCATCCCACACAAGTGAATACATCCTGAGAGCAGAAGCCCACAACAGATCAGGACACAACTTTCCTGATTTTGCCATTGCACTGATCACTTACACATGCCTCAGCTACTCCACTTAATTATTTAAATTTATCCATAGTAAAAAAATTAATGTTACTGATCCAATATCAGGATAAATACTTTAGATTTCCCAGGTATTCAAATGTATTTTCTCATCTGGTTCCACAAGATGCAATTATCCCAGGAACAGTCTCAGATAGGGGTGTCTCCATCACTGTGGAGTAGACCAGCAGCTCAAGGGGCAGCAAAGGGTTGGTCTCTTCCATGAGCCTCATGTTCTCCATAACTGAGCTAAACAGTACAAATGTTCAGCTCAACATGCAGAGTGTACTTGGAAATATGTTTTTGGATGGCTGATTTCTTCACATAAAAAGTCCAATTCCTTCCCAGAACATCTAAATATTCATTTACTTTTTCATCATTAATCATATATAATAAATTGAAGACTTTATCACCATACACAATTACAATGTTCATAATGCAGTAGATCATCTGCATTTTACATGTTGGAATGGATCTGTATTTTATGGAAATAATTAACTTACCATTTGGCTATATTTTATCACATATGGTACACTTAAATAGTTAAGCAATATTAGTCACCTGTTTTGTATTAGGCTTGTATTACTTATGTTACAAAATATGTTACATAGATCATACTTTGTTTTGACTATTAAAAAACCATACCTACTATGTTTACTGCTGTAAGTTAGTAATTCCATGAGAGTTCTAGAATCCCCTTGGGAATTCCTCATATTGACATGACATCCCAAAGTGCCAGAATCTACATTTAGATTTCTATAATTTTGCTAAGAAATATGTTGAAGCCCAAACAATTATTTCTTTGACTATTCATCAGAGGAATCTCAGGAGGTTAAGCATTTGTATTCTAGGGCTGAATGACTGACCCTTTGAACGAAATGTAAGGAAATAAAATAATCTCGAAATTGCCATTAAAATTATTAGCTTGAAAGGAAATGTTAGCTGCATAGAAGACCTTTAGTGAAACAACTGAATGCCTCTTTAACATTTAAAACATGTGAGGAGCCATATTATTATCTATATAAAGAGTTGAAAGCTATAAGACTCTCCTTTTCAGCAGAATCTAATGAAAATTTGTTTTGTTTTGAAGAATTGCTCCAAGAAAGATTATTGAAGAAATTCCTCTTAAGACCCTGGTCAATAAGCCAGGCAGAGAATGACAAGTATCACATGATCTCACTCATCTGTGGAATCTGATGAACAAAAACATACTGTTGAACAAAAAGGTCCAGAGACATAGAAGCATGGAACAGACTGTCAAACCTCAGAGGGAAGGTGGGGTGGGTGGGTGGGAAGAGATCAACCAAAGACCTTGTATATATATGTGCATAACCCATGGACACAGATACTAGGGGATGGGGGGTAGGGGTGGGCTACAAGGAATCAATGGGAGAAAAAAAGGAACATATGTAATACTTTCAACAATAAAGATTTTTAAAAAATTAAATAAAAAGCCTATACAGTTAAAAAAATAAAAATAGGACAATTTAAATTTTTTTAAAAAGACACTGGTCAGATAATTATTGTTATCTAATCTCTGACTCTCAATCTGATTTTGATCATTCTTAATGAAAATGAGTGTGAATGATGACTAATCTGCACAGACTTTGGATTGACTGGAAGACCATTGAGTAACTTTTCAGCCGATTTTCCATGAATCCATCTTGAATCATTTTCTCAAAGTCTATTTTCTCAAAACCCATCAGGTGGGAAGACCCATCTTTTCCTTATTTCTCCTACTTCATACAATACAATCAAAATATCTAGCATTATTATATAAAGCGAACATAAGAAGACTGAGAAATGAAGATAAGACTGAGAAATGAAGATAAGAAGGCAGAACAGGTAGGGCATTGAGACCCAAGCAATGACATGAGGGCGAGTTCCCTGGGTTTCCTTTGTGTCTCACATATCCCAGACAACGTGAAGCTGAAGAAGGTGGCAACCCAGAGATGCAAATGGACACAGGCAAAACAAAAGGATGGGTAGCCCAGTGAGATAGACAGACAATCACTGCTCTATTCCAGCCAACACCACAGGAAAAAATGATGACCTAATGCCCATCTGCATGAGCAAAGGCAGAGGGAGAGTCTAAATATTCACTCAACTGGTAATAAGGCGCTGCTCCTGCCATCAGCTCTGGTGGTGACAGAGAAGCCTAATGGAGACTTAGGACTTTAACCTGCTCCCACAGATAATGAGGCCAGCCCTCTGTGGTGTCAGTGCAGGGCTGAGGGGCAGTCATGAGGCACTCTTGCCCCTCCCAGTCAGAGGGTCTGTGTGGAGGTCTCCCCAAGAGCTGGAACTTCCACATCTGCCCAGCAGGCTGAATAGGGAACCTAGATATCTATTCTAACTTGGCAGTAAAGAGACTGCACTGATTCCCTCTCTCTCTCTGCCAGAATAATGTCAAAAGAAGTCGACTAAAACAGAGGTTAAATAAGATCCAGAGTTTTATAATATGGTACCAGAAACTCGCAAGTTTACATTACAAGCCACTTGTTACACCAAGAACAAGGATGATCTCAAACTGAAGGAAAACAACACTATTAATAAAGGAAAACACTGAAAACATAGAGGTGTTAGAATTATCTGACAGGACTCTAAGGCTACCACCATAAAATCACCTCAAAAAGCAATTATAAACATATTTAACCCCATTAAATATATAAACATTCAAAGAAGACATAGGAAGTCTCAGCAAAGAAATAGAAGATTTTAAAAAAATGGAAATTTTAGAATAGAAAAGTACAATGGCTGAAATAAAAATGACTCAGTGGATGGGTTCAGCATAAAAATTAAATGGGAAGATAAAAGAGTCAGTGTTTATGATATAATATTAAATGAAATATAACAAGCAAATACGACATAGAAAAGAACACAGTCTGGTACCTATTATGACTAAAAAGAACATGCATTTAAAAAAGAAGGAAAGGAATCTCACAGAAAATGAGATCATGCTTGTTTCAAAATGGCAAAATTAAAGGTATTTTATATTTTATATTTTATACTTTGTTTGTTTTCCAAATCTTTTTGTTTACAATGCAAAAACTAAAAGAAAATCAAAGTTGTAAAAATAAATTGCTCATATAAAAAGTAAAAAAAGCGTCAGTGAGCTTGAAGGTAGAAAATAGAAATTAGCAAATCTGAACAAGGGAGAGAAACTAAAAGGGTAGTGGGGACAGAAGTGCAGAGACAATAACAAAAGATCTTACACTTGTGTCATTAGCATCCCAGAAAGAGAGAATACAGAGGGAGGGGCTGAAAAAAATACGCAAAGAAATTTGGCAAAAAGATTTCCAAATTTGGCAAAAGAAGTAAACCTACATATTTTTTTAAAAAGCTGAATGATCCCAAACAGAGTAATCCCAAAGAAGACCACACTACGATGCATTTATTCAAAATTTTAAAGAATAAAAATCTTGAAAGCAATGAAAGAAAAAAACATATCCTTAAGCAAAAAAGCTATTTGTCTTACAGTGGACTTATTAAAAACAATGGCGGTCAGAAGAAATTGACACATATTCAAGGGCTGAAAGACATGAACTGTCAACCCAGAATTCTATATCCAGGATATATTTTTCAGGACTCTGGAGAAAATCCAGATACTCTCAAATGAAACAAACAAACAAACAAACAAACAAAACTAATAGAAATTGTTACCACCAGACCTGCATTGCGCATCAAAACTCAGGGGTGTTCTCCAGCTCCTGACTCAAAGACAGCCTCCCTAATCAGAGGAAAGAGTTCTTCACCGTGCTTAGTGCAAAGGCACAGACACTTTAAATATTTTATACAGCACTATAAAATTAATTGTATACATTTATATTTAAATAAACAATAGCATTTTTACATGTTGGTTTTGTGGCTCTTGGTTAATCCTTTTAGTATATTCATGAAGTATGGTGCTAAATAATCCTTCCTGATGTTGTTACAGATGGCTGGCCAGAACAAATAAATCCCTGGATCTAACACAAATTATAAATTCTGAGACCCAGAGTTGCCAAAAGAGTTAAACCTTAAAGAGTGTGTCCCCAAATGTCAAGATGCAACACCTGTTCCATAGATTTAAAAATTAGAATTTTAAAAAACACAATATGTTAACACTAATTTGGGATTCGTGATAATATAATTTATTTCCTTCTATTTCTTTATAATATCGCTTTCTTTAAGGCAAGCATTTGAATTTCATAAAAAATGTTAAAATATTGTCAAATTTGATGAATAGGATACATTACCCATTCTCAGAGTCTAGTGTACATAATATGTGATGTATAAGTAAGTATTTGGCAATGCACAATATGATTTGGGGAAATCTGCCTACATTATGATAATCTACTTAGAGAGTCTCCTCTTCTTCACGGAGACTAAACTCTTTATTCTCTAATTTGTCTTCAAATCCTCTCCCATCTGTTATTTGTGTGTCCTCCTAATAGCATTTCCCTGATGATACTGTGAGTTTTATCTGTTTCCTATAACATAATCCTAATATTTAATCTATTATTTCTCACAAACATGTATGTGGATGTCTGTGTGTGTTAGTATTTGTGATTGTGTACATGTATATGCATTGTCATATGTGTAGTTGTGTGGGTCTATCTATGTATTTGCCTATGTATGTGTGTAGGAGTCTATGTGTGTGTGGTTAGGTATATGTACATATTGTGTATATATTTGTGTAGTTATGTGTGAATATTTGTTTTTTATTTGTCTCTCCATGTGCCTATTTTTAAACTTTTATGTCTCATCTACCTACCTAGCTACCTACCTCTTATCTATCTATAGTCCAAAACAAAAATCACTGCGTATCTTCAAGAATATTACTTCACTTAACAAATTCAACTGACAACCTAATCAAAAATATATACTCAATATCTAAAGTGTGCTAGTGACTATGCCAATTACTGTGATTACAAAGTTAAAAATGTACAGTTTCTGCACTTAAAAAACGTTTCTTCTCTGAAAAAAATGTTTTTTGGAAAATTGAGATTGTGGATATGCAACCAAAATGTAACTTATTTTAGTAATTGAAACTAAAATTTTTCACATTTCACTAAAATGCCTTATTAATAATCTGACTCAGGTATCCTTTCCAGAGTCTGGGCCCAATTTCCTGACATCTAACTGGTGTTCCAATGGATCCGAGTAATCCACCGTTTTATAAATATTCCCTCTCAGTCGCCTCAGAACATTAAACATGCTCTGTCTTTTTGGCCTAACTCTTCTCTCTCTTCCAGTTTCAATGCATTTAAGCTGAACCATTCTTTCCAAACTAGCAAGATTCTATGTAGTAACACATACATCTTCAGTAGCCTTTCTTTAGATTGTACCTCTCCTGTAGCAATTCCCAAATCTGCATAAACTAGTCAAAAATGTATGGCTAATGTGTCAGTGATGTGCCCATCACTGTGGTGGGCACTAGGGATACAGTTATTAACAAAAGGGGCACTGCTCCCACCCACAGGGAGAGGACGAGGCAGTCAAGGTGGGCTTTTTAACAAAGTATTTAAAATAAGAACATGTTGAAGAATAAGTGCTGTGAAAGCTCAGACAGAACACTATGGGAGCCTATAGTAAGCTGGTCTGTACTGTTTATGTGGAGGACCTTGCTGGATGGCAAATGCTTGGAGAGGAGAGACCAGATATCTGTGCCCCTCCAGGAGACCATGCATACATATTAGATATTCAAATATATACTAAATGGCTAAATTGTTTTAAAAATACTTAAATCATTTGTTCAGTTCATGCTAGCAAGTGGAAAGACTAGTTGTACAAGCAGGCTGCTTTTCATTCATTTTTTAAGCATATTATTGCAAGCAGATGAGGTTCTCATAAAATAGTATAGCTTCTTTATTTTAGTTGAATGTTCTTAGTAGACCATAAAGAAATCAAACTGTATTTTTTTATGATAACCACAACTGTTGTTTTGTGACTTCAGGAGTCAACAGTTTATTCTAAAATAACAAAGATGCTCAGGGAATTGAATAGCTTGACAAGTGCACTTTAAGCATTGAAATTGTCCTGGAGTAGATTAAGTCACACTAATTAAACAAATATCACCACCACACTAGTGCTTGAGTACCCATTAGACCAGAAATCTCTCTGGATTCAATCTCAACCAAAAGATCATCCAAGAAAGAGTGCTGCTACTTGGAGACATCGTTAGACACCACTGTTTCTGAAAGTGTACTTCAATTTCAACTTAATTATATTGCATTTCATATTTTGCCTTAATTTTAACACAGAACAAATCTGGTTCAAGCACTTATTTTTTAAGATTTTATGCAATCACTGCCTGAATTTAATGAAAGTGTTTTTTAATGTCTGTTATCATAGAGCTAGGCTCAAATAATAATGACAATATACTAGCAGATGGATGGAAAAAACTAATCACCAGACTAGTAATAATTCAATTTCCTGAATCCAGTGATTAAAAATATGGATGTATTCATTGATAAATTAGGTGTGAAGGGAAGATCATGAAGTCTTAGAGAATAATTATTTCCAAGGCCTGAGTTTCTATGTGGCTTTAAGCAAATATGTGCTTTCACTCACTTCCCCAATCCCTTCTTCTATGATTATTGCCATGTATTCTATTGAACAATTAAAACACTGGATCTGTACCCTACCCAACAGATTCTATTATTTCACCTCAAAGTCTTTTTTTTCACTATTTTAAAATCATTGAAGAGAAAATAATTTTGGTGGGAAGTGAAATATAAAAGGAACTTTTGATTTTATGTTACCTAAGTGATGTTCTTGAAGTATTTGAGGCAAGATATTTCCCTCTAAAAAAACTTAAGATTTAAGAATTTATGGTTTTGCAAAAATGATAGAAAGAAGACATTCAATAAAGAAAAGAACAAAATATATGGAAAAATATCACTAAAATTCTACTATCTATAAATTATTGTAATTACCTTACTATGAATAACATTTCAGATATATATTTACACTATTATGCATAGGTAGAAGAATATATAAATAGAAGAATATATGAATGGAGAGCATATGGATGGGTAGGTAAATGGATGGGTGGATATGATTTTATATATTTTTATTGATTTCAGAGAGTAAGGAGAGGGAGAGAGGGATAGAAACATCAATGATGAGAGAGAATCATTGATTGGCTGCCTCCTGCACATCTCCTACTGGAGATCGAGCCCACAATCAGGCATGTGCCCTTGACCAGAATCAAACCAGAGGCCAATGATCTACCCACTGAGGCAAACCAGCTTGGGCTGGATATGATTTTATAAAACCTAGAATATACTATATTTACCATTATACTGAATAATTTAATTAAACTTTATTTAAATTGTATTGTATTTAAATTAACAGAGAAAAACTCATTAAAAACAAAGAAATTTCCAAACTTTAAATGAATGTTCTTCAGAGATATCCTCTCAATGTATGAATTGAGTCATTTTAGCTATATTTTAATTTGCACATTATTATTTTACTTTCTGTTACAAAATATTAATATACTAGAGGCCTGGTGCACGAAATTCGTTCACAGGGGTCCCCTCAGCCTGGCCTGCACCCTCTCCAATCCGGGACCTCTGCAGGATCGGGGTTTAAACCAGAGGTCGGATATCCCTCTCACAATCCGGGACCACTGGCTCCTAACCGCTCACCTGCCTACCTTCCTGATCACCCCTAACCACTCTGCCTGACTACCTGATCGCCCCTAACTGCTCTCCCCTGCCTTCCTGATCACCCCTAACCACTCTGCCTGACTGCCTGATCGCCCCTAACTGCCTCTGTTTCGACCCCCACCACCATGGCTTTGTCCAGAAGAACATCCAGAAGGATGTCCGGAAGACATCCAGTCTAATTAGCATATTACCCTTTTATTAGTATAGATTAATACTTTTACTGTTCCTTTATCCATAAAATTTGGTAATTGTATTATTTTTATATTATTAAGGTTTCAAGTATTTATTTTTCTCTTTGTAAACCATAATCTCCAACCAGTATTTTGTCTTGAATTTTTTAACAAATTCAGTGCTCACCATCAGCTCTCTTACCATATCTTCTCTGTTTCTGAGGGTTTTATTTGTATGTATCCCTTTGAGGGTAGAGTTCAATTTTAGGTAGTATCAACACCAGTGTAACTTCATTTAAAATGCAGTACTAAAATATTGACCCTCTGTGTCTGTGACATTACAAAACTTTATTTCTTGCTTATACTATTCATTGCATATCATTTAGAGATCCAGTCTAATAAAGAGTACACCTCAACATCTTTTATAATCATTGTGGTAGAGGGACAAGATAGTAGTGAGTAATGTAGTAACTACTAAAGATACACGTCATTTCCACTCATATAGAAAGGGAAGCCCAATTCTAACATATACTATCAAGGAGTAGAACTGGAATATATGAGTAACTCCAATGAGTTCCACAGTCTAACCTTCTGGTCAACCATATTTAGAACACTTCTTGCTTTCAAAATACATTCAGTGGAGATAACCCACAAGTCCCACCAGCACATCATCAAGCTTGAGGAGCAGACCTCTGGATGATGCATGGTCCCCCATTAGGAAATGATTCACAGCCATCCACATCACATTAAGAAATGACTCCTTATGAGGTGAAACATATGAACTAAAAAGATATGTACTTTTGCTCACACACACACCCATTAAAAAATAAGACATGAAAATGAGATGATCTCAAAACACAAGATTTTGCTAAACTGGAGAGGTGATAAACAGCACATCTAGGTATATAAAATTTTGCTATGCACTAGGTAGATATTTTGAGATCCACCTACCCTGAAAAGGGAAAACGCCTTGAATAGGCCAGTTCTGCTCCCTGGACATAGATCCTTTGTCCATCGTTCTCCATACACTTTGGCTCAGGCTTCTAAGTTCTTCCTTTTTCACCAAACATTAGAACTAAAATGCTCCTACCTTATAGACTTTTAATTTAAAAATTATCAACCAAGTATCATATACCTGGCAAACTGTCCTTTAAAAATGTTTGTTTGTGGAGAAGATACCAAGGAAAATACTTGTACTAGGGGATATAGTGGCCACTCCACTGAGCCCGAATCTGAGTCTACCACCTGGCGTTTTTGAGCTTTTCATGTCCCTGAGACAGCAGCAAAGGAAGGAGGTCACTATGTTGGCTGAGGCTTTAGTCCTGATTATCCTGGAAAGTAGGCTGTGGCCAGAAACTGGGGGGAAAAAAAAGCATGTCAGAAGACCTTAGAGGTCCTATGTTGTGTTTGTTTTCTTTAGTTTATCTTAAATAATTTCAAATCTACATAGGTTGCTATAATAAATATTCATATCCCTTCATTTATATTTATCTAATATTAATATTTTACCACAATTTTTCAGATCTCCACAAATGATAGATTATAAATTAGATAGATAGGTAGATAGATAGATAGATGATAGATAGATAGATAGATAGATAGATAGATAGATAGATAGATAGATGATAGATGATAGATAAAAGGCAGACGGGTAGTTTTTCTGCTTAATCATCTGGAAGTTGCAGACATCATTGCCTTCTGAACACTAAATATTTCATTCAGCATGTGTCTCCTAAGAACTAGAACATTGTCCTGCATAAACATAATGCCATTGTCACCCCTAATATATCATCCACATTCAGATTTTCCAATTGCCCTCCAATAAAGCCATATAAGGATAAGTAGTCTTAAGCTGTGAGCCTGCTGTATTCTGCATCCGGGAAAAAACAGGAGAAGCTTGGAGTCAACTCCTGCAAGGTCACAGAAATTTATCTTTAGATCCTCAATCCGGGACGAGATAGTAAAATGAAAGTGCGGTCCTTCTGCCATGCAATGGCATTATACATTTTGCAGCTATCAACTCATGAAGCTGGGGGCAAATAATTTTCCGGTCCTTCTGGTGATCCTGTCTTATTTCCTCGTGTGTCCCCAGGCTCACCATTTCTTATAGAACGTAGAAACAGAAAGCAACTAGAAAAATTTTCCAGGTTTCTTTCACAGGTGGGAGGTGGGAACAGTGCCAATCAAACCCCTATATTCATGCAGTGAACTTGGCTCACCATCTTGCACAGAACACTTACTTCATATGACCCTGCAGGGGTAACTTCCTGACTACCTCAGGATGCTGGTAGTACAGCACACCCATGAATTCATCTTATTCATGTGTATTTCTATTTAATTTATGGCCATGGAGATTTTTATGTTACGTTTGATCCTACATAAGACTTTTTAGTTTTCCTTTCCATACTTCATGTGCTATCATTACAGGTCTGTCACAGAAATACAACATTGAAGCATAAACTATTTGAGTATTTTTGCTGTAAGTAATTACTAAGACCACTGCATGTTTTGTCCAGTTTCTTTAAAGCACAAGAGGACCTAGCCCGAGAGTGAGCAGGGGCAAAACCCTAGCCCGATGCTTCACACCACGTTCTGTGTATGGGTGTTAAAGCATAGTATGTAACGAAGAAAGCATAAATCAAGTAAGATGACATTTTCAATAAAGCACAATATGAGGAAGTGATTGTTAATAAAGACATTCTCAAAGGCTTATATTGATTGACAATTACTAAATCTAGATCTTATCTATCAAAATGTGGATAACAAAGAGATATACAATGGAAATAACTTATATTGCATATATCTGGATCCAGCAAAATTTTAATAACAAATATTAGACAATCACTAACAAACTGTGATTCATTGTCCAATGAAGCTAATAAGAAATATAAGTGCATTGGCATATTTCTTTTGTAACATCATATAATCAGCCATTTAAAAATATTTTCTTCCTGAAATGAGTCATAGAAATCAATTTAAATATTGCTTTATTCTTTTTTGAAATTGGCAGTAAGCAAAATATCAGCCAATAAAAATCAAAACAATTAGACGTATCAGGAGGATCACTTTGTAAATTATATAAATGTCTAATACCTAAAACTAAAATAACATTGAGTGTCCATTATAAATTGATAAATAAAAATGTTTAATCAAAACAGAGGTAAAGCTTAAATATGCACAAGAATTATTTATGTTAGGAAAGTAAGATAAAATATTATTAATAGGGACAGTAAATCCATCTTGTCTTTACAAAGAAAGGTTAGGTCAGAAGCATAAGTTAATTGTGATATCAAAAATAACTGTTATAGGAGAACCACTGTTTTAGTAAGATAGTTATTTTCTTTTTAATGAATGAATACAAATTCATATTTATTTTGCCAGCAATGAAACATATAAAAAAGCATATCATAAAAGGGGTATTAGGCAAAGGCTACATAACTCTTACTCTTAATATTATTTATTCATTTGTGCAGGGCTTTTTTTTCTCCTTTAAACATTTACTAAACAGAGCTGTTGTGCTCAGAATTGATTTTGCTGTTTCAGCCACATTAGGCTGAGATGCTTTTTGGCTTTCATCTGAATGAACAATTTTCTAATTAGATACACTGGATTTGGAGTTGGGTCAATAAAAGCTTTACTGTGTCCTTTCTCTTTCCTCTTAGAGCTCACAAAAGAGACCTAAATTCCATTCATCTTTTCACTTGCCACAGTAGAATCTTTAGCAATGCAATTATGGCTTGAATGAAGAAACATAGCAAGAAATTGGCAGAGAAACAAATCAAATTTTCTGTGTTTCATACTTGCACCCCTGAAAATCAGTTACTTCTGGGTATGCATGTAAATGTGCCTAATTTTAATTTTTAGTCTTTGCTATACTTTGGGACTATGCATCCTTACCAAAGGTTTAATGTAGTTCTACTGAATTTCATGTGGCTAACTCTAAAGTTATTTGCAAGGAATCCTGGTTTGTTGGATCCTGGTATTTAAATTTAACACATCAAATTAATTGAATCAAGGAATCCTTTTCACAATTTTGAAGGGTGTCATTGAAAATTACCAAGTGTTAAAAATTCAGAATTTTTTATATTCATAAGCATTTATAAAAATTATTTTTGCGATGTCTACCCTCTGTTATAGACTGACATAAGAACCATGGCATATGGCATCATTTTATCTAACACATATAAACTGAAAATAACCAGTCTTAAACTATCAGCAGTGAATGAAAAACATGTTATAAATAACTGTAATTATGAAAATGATGGTAATTCCTAAGGAGAAAGCAAGGCTGTTGCGTTAATAAGTCAAATGGAATCAGCTTAAGTACCAACTGGTTCTCTCCTCTACTCCACTTCACTCCGGAGGCCATACCAGCTCATTTCTGGGATGTACAATGCTTTTTTGGCTCATAGATTTATTGGATCTTATCATTTGCTTGAATAAAATACTTATTTGGTTTATGTATCCCAAGTCCCTTCTAAAATTTCCTCCTAGTGACATAAATAATGAAAAAAATATATTGGATATTCAATAGAGAATGAACAAAGGACCAACTAGAAGAATGGCATGGAAATATGTAAACAAATGTAACAGATGCAATTCATCAATAGGAGAAAAACAGCAGTGGTATTTAATGATTAATCTATGGAAGACATGGTTAGAAATAAATAAAAGTAACAAAAAACTAAATTCATTCATTTATTCAACAAATGTTTATTGTAGAACTATTCTATGTCAAGTACTGTTCTAGGTTCTAGAGTATAATATAACAATTAAAGAACAAAATAGTCTCATGTCCCTGACTACATGCCCCTTACATGACAATGAGGAAAGACAGACAATAAACAAAAATAAGTAAACTATTTTGTATGCCAGACACTGATGTGTACCATGGAAGTGGGGAATATGGAGGGAATGGGCTGGTAGAGATTGGTATTGAACTGTGTGTCTTGGTCTTCATTGAGGAAAACATCTGACTGGTGTTTATGTATATTTATTAGAAGTTGAAATATTACAACATCATGTAAAATTCATCATATATAGCAACATAATTTACTAGTATTGGATTATATCCATGAAAAAAGGTTAAAAAATACAGAGATGAAAATATGAAACTCTTGGCTGACAGGTAAAATTTATTTTTCTACTTCTACCATACTCTAGGACTATAAGATTGCTAATATGAATCAAATCCCCAAAAAGGTCATAAATGTTAGGTTGAAATATATAGACCAATGGAGTATCAATTTCTTACTTAACATGTGGAGGTTATATTAATGAATGGGCAATGAAACAAACATAACAGGTATGAAAAAGGCAAAGAGTTTCTGTAAGAAAGGAAAATATTAGGCTTAAGCTATGTGAATTCATTCAGAAATAACTAAGCATATGACTAGGAAGAAAGAACTGAAGATGACTTAGATCCTATAATATGATTCTATATGAAAGGTAATCTTAAAATGAGAAGATGTAAAGGGAAATATTTTTACAGATTCAGAATTGACTTGGAACGATATTGAGGTCAGAGAAAATATCGATTTTTCTCAAGAAATAAATAACTAAACAGTGAAAGACCCCAAAGCTTACACAACTAAAAAAGGAGTGTGCAAGTAAAAGGTTTCCCACTTTCACTACGCTCATAAGGTTTTTAATCGTTGTCAGTGGCACATAGCTGTTCCAGGTAGTGAAATGTCAAGAGATGGAAATAAAGCCATCAGTTCATGTTCAGTAACAGTTATGGAGCACCTCCCATATTCATTTACAAAGATATTGTTTAAATATGGTTTGTGTTATGTAATTATCAGCCAGGTGGTTATGTCTATGATGTAAAGAAAGAGATATGACATCAAGTGCTAAGTACATGATATATTTATGCATAGGTGGCCTTGAAAGCATATAACAGATTGGAAGTAGAGTGATGGCTCTCAAACCAAATACTGCTTCAGTTCAAAGCCCATGCATTTTCTTATATGAGCAGCTGAAGCACGCACAGAGGGGGAGTCAAAAAACATTCTATTAAGAGGAAATGGCATCAAAAATAGTACTGAGATTTTATTTTATTTTTTCTTTTCTTTTTATTTTTTTAATTTCTTTATTGATTAAGGTATTACGTATGTGTCCTTATGGTACTGAGATTTTAAAAATGCCAAGGAACAAGAAATAGTCACACAGTCAGCATTAATTTTCTGAGAACCTACTGTGTGCCAGGAATTCTGCCAAGACCATGAGATTTACAAAGATGCATGAAAGAGTGTTCTCGCTCCCAAGATGCTCATCAGTCTAGGAGGGCAGAAAGGGAGAAGTAAATCTATTACCACAGTATATTGCCATAAGCATGCTTATAAAGAAATGCAGTGAATACAGGGATGGTCAAAAGGATGGAATGATCATTTCTGCTTGGATAATATGGATGGGTCCCCAAGCTGTTCTTGATTTAGTTTTGGAGAGATGAGTAGAATTCAAACATATAAAAGAAAAGGGATATTTGAGTGAGCAACATTTTGCAAAAGCACAAACAAATGAATCCTCCAGAAGCATTAGAGGAAGACTAGATGGTTTTACATGAGTAGAACAGACGGTTCATGTGGTACAACTGAGTAGACAGACTTGTGAAGGGCCCTTCCTGCCATATTAAATATTCCAATTTGCCTGGAACATGAAATTTATGTAAAGGAAGTATAGAAGACACTATTGGAAAATTTGTAGCAAATTTTTAAGGACCTTAAATGCTAAAATAAATAGTTTAAACATTAACTGAAAATCAAGGAGAATTCATTGAAGGATTTTGAGCCAGAATGTTTAGAGAGTGCTGCTTTAAGAAAATTTAGTTGATGGCAGCATCCAGGATTGTTTAAATGAGGAAAACTGGTTGTACTTGTAAGGATAGAATCAAAGGAAACTTAGAGTGATAACTAATCAAAATTAGAATGTCAGAGGAAAGTGTCCAAGATGACTCCAATATTTTGATCTATGTTTAAACTGTAGAGTAAAAAATAACTTCTTATCAACTTAGATTATGAGAACCAATCTTAGAGAAGCAAAACATTGCAAATACTCAGAGCGAAATCCTGTTTACACACTGTTTGGTAAACATTTACAAAATAAGAAGTGAAAGAATTTCACTTTTTCTTATTATTACAATTTTTATTTTATATTTCTTATAAATTTATTTTCTGCCTCTGTGATTTCTCTAAAGAAGGCTTTGGAAGTTCAAGTCTCCATGCAGCTCTTACATACCCAATTTCATACATTTGATCATAAAAATCATGGAAACAGGCTCCTAGCAGCTGGCGCTGGTACCTTCACAGCTGTCCTTTCTCTTCTCAGCACCTCAGGATGTGGTATTGGGCAACATACCAGTCTAGGAAATAGCCTTTACTTCCCGTGATATTAGCTCTCCTGATTCTAAGAGAACAGATGTTCATTAAAAAAAATGTGAGCGTGGGAGTATGTTCCTCATATGCTTCCATTTGCACTGACCTCCACCACGGACAAATTTTGCCTGCCGCAGACAGAATCACTGGCTCCGAGCCTTTAAGGGAATTAGCTGATGAGTCAGGAGCTGAGACCTTGAGCAGGGATGCCTTCATTGAAGGACACACTGCAGCAAACACTGTAGTTTTTCTTCCCACTGCTTTCCTCCTTGCCGTGCCCTTTAGTTCAGTACAAGCTGTTTGTTCTTGCTCAGTAAAAACTTCAGTCTTCCTCCAAGTCAGCACAAACAGATTTTAACATGGGCGTTAATGGTGGAAGATATAATTCCATTTCTGTTATTTCTATTTACCTTCCTCTTCTGTCCAAGGGTAGGTTAATATCCGATGTATCATTCATTCTAATGGCATTTTGATTGTAAAAGAGTTTTTTAAATAGCAGTTTTATTCATAATTCCCAAATTTTGGAAGCAACCAAGATGGCCTTCAATATGTGAATGCATAAACAAGTTATGGTACATCCTGACAATGGAATATTTGTGCCAACAGCAAGTGGGCTACCAAGCCATGAAAAGACATGGGGGAACTTTAAATGCATATTGCTGTGAAATAAGTGAATATGAAAAGGCTACCATATGATTCAAACTGTATGGCATTCTGGGAAAGGCAAAGCTATGGGTACAGTAAAAATATCAGTGGGTCAGGGGTTGGGAATAGGGAGTGTCAAATAGAAGTACAAAATTTTTAGGGCAGTAAAACTATTTTGTATGACTCTATAATGATGGATACATCTCATTATGTATTTGTCAAAGCCCACAGAATGGAATGTAAAACACACAGAGTGAACCCTAGTGTCAACTGCGGGCTTTCGGTGATAGTGATGGGTCGATGTAAGTTCAACAAATGTACCATTCTGGTGCAGGGTGTTCATAGTAGAGGAAATTGGGGGGAAGAATTGGGGAACTCTTCCTTTCTGTCCCATTTCTCTGGAAGCCTAAAACTGCTAAGAAAAGGAACTATTAACTAAAACAAAACCAAGTTATATTCTGTATAGCCGACCACCTGAAGCAGCAGTGGCGGTCACTTTTTGGCAAACCTCAAGGACAGAATCCAGGCATTAACATCTGTACTCAAGGCTTCAGGCAGCGCTGAGGATGTTCAGGACCGAGCGCAGCAATCACTGGGTTACAAGTTAATTGAGCTGTGAGCTCTCCACTATTTGTTGAGGGTGTTCAAACCAGGTTGTTTTTTCTTCCTTGTTTTAATTAATCTTCCCATCACACTTTCATTCCTCTTAACACACTCAGTGCATAACATAGTATCTTCCAAGTGCAGGCGGCTATCAGTCAGAGAGAGATCCTCTTCTTGGCGCTGTCAGACACCCAGGCCTGACCTGCATGGACCTGCAGGTGAACCCAACCCTTTTTGTCTGCCAGGAGAGGTCTGCCATGGACCACACACCCCCTGACACAAGATGTTTGCCACAGAAAGTTCTCAGCAGGAATAGGAATGGAGCATGAATTCGCAGCCTTAGATTGCATGGCTCATGAAGCAATTCTTGACCCTGCTGCCAACATGGCCTCCTGAGCTGAAGTTGTCCCTTCAACTGTACCGGTCCCTCCCTCTCTCTTACTCATCTGACAACTTTTCTCACTCCTTGCCCTCTTGGTCATCAGCTTGCATTTCCCCCAAACATGAACATGACTACAGTGTGGCCTCCTGTGGTGTCTCAGCAATGCTCTTCACACTGTCTCCATACTCCTCACTCACTTGTTTTTCTTCAGAGTAAGCATGTTCCCTGAGCCTCATATAAACCTCTATTTTCTTGCCATTGGTACTCAAATTCAATTGTGGGCACCAGCTCTGCAAAGTATTGAGATGCACTTTATTCATCGAAAGCAAAATGGTTGACAAGGAAAGGATTGCTGTGGGCAAGCTTTGAATTGTTCATTTGTTTGAGGAAAATAAACTTTATCATTTGCCCTAGGTGTCTTTAATTTGGCTTCTGAGATTGAAGAAACACACGGTTCCATTTGATGTTCTTTATTACATTCCTCATTAACCGGAATCAATGTGAGACTCGCACTTTCTTTATCTAATTCATGCTCAATAAGTCTGAGATTTCCTCAAATTTTATGCTCACTGCTATCAGAACTTGAGTTTGCCATTTCCAGGAACACTCAGAGGAAGGCAGTGCAGGCAGTGTTGAGAATACCTGCTGTTTACTCATTTTAACCTCAGTAGAAGAGATTTTTACTAATAATTATCTTGGGCCATCCAGTCTAGAAGATGACTTAGAACATAGGATTATTCAACTGAAAGAGATTTTCTAAAACTTCTCTGTGGTATCTAAAGAGTGGTTATAGCAAGTGAGATCTGGGGAAATGCTATGCAAATTTAAAAAATAAATAAATTTGGTATGATTCATGGACTTTTCTGGATTTGGTAGAGTCTATGTTCCCCAGTAAAGATGGTGTGATCTCTCCCCTTCTATTTCTTACCATTACTTAAAATAATTTTCATGTATGTTATGTATTTTATTATTCTATTATTATTTGTCATCTATGAACTTGGAGATCTCATTTTAGCATTTATTACCATACTCTGTGTCCACTAACCTTGATCCCATTTTACCATATTATTTTAAACAGTCTGTATCATTTAGAAAGTTATTTCAAGAGTTCTGCTTACTTGTAGTACACTAGACTCTGTCTGATTTTGAACTTTCTCTCTCTCACACCACACACACACACACACACACACATCTGGCAAAAGCTACTAATCACCATAAAATATGATATAGATTTTCTGTAACATTTAGGATAAGGAAAAACCTAAGAATATAATTTATCCATTGTTATAGCCAACTTAGCAGGCAATTATTAGTCATTAGTCATTCTCTGTGTACATTGACTCTCAGTGGAAAATATTTACTAAACTGGAATCTAAAACTCATTCGATCGAGCCCGGCTGGCATGGCTCAGTGGTTGAGCATCGACCTATGAACCAGGAGGTCACAGTTCAATTCCCAGTCAGGGCACATGCCCGGGTTGCGGGCTCAATCCCCAGTGTGGGGTGTGCAGGAGGCAGCTGATCAATGATTCTCTCTCATCATTGATGTTTCTATCTCTGTTTCCCATTTATTCTCTGAAATCAATAAAAATATATTAATAAATAAATAAATAAATAAAGCTCATTTGATCAAAAATATAATGTGAGTCTCACTGTATATAGAATATTATACTGAAACTATATGTTGTATCAAAGAAACAAAGGCACAATGTCTGCAAAAAAACCCAAAACAACAACTTACAGTTTAACAGTTGAATAAAAAATACAAGTCTAAAAATTACTTATACATCAATATAGGAAATACATAAAACTCAAATTATAATTTTTGGTTGTCTGAAATATATAAGAAATAAATGTCTTAAATTTGCTGTTAGTTTTTCCTGCCATAAAGAAATGAAAAAA
The DNA here is from genome assembly GCF_000147115.1 of Myotis lucifugus. Classification (NCBI taxonomy): domain Eukaryota; kingdom Metazoa; phylum Chordata; class Mammalia; order Chiroptera; family Vespertilionidae; genus Myotis; species Myotis lucifugus. The sequence continues at coordinate 6,509,304 of NW_005871072.1, forward strand.
GAAAAAGGAAGAACAAGGCTCTTGCCAGTTTCCAAACAAGAAGTAATTTGATTAGAAAACTGCACTTTTGAGTTGGTCAGCAAAGTGTAGCCACAATTGTTTTTAGGGGATAGACATGTATGTCCCTTAGCAAGGTACAGCTGCTGGGCCAACGGGAAGGAAGATACTCATCCTGAAGAATAGGTCTTAGTGGTGAGAACTCAATAGGCAAAAAGTATCTGCTCTAATGTAACCACTTAGGGACGAACCATAAAGGTCCAGGTCCCTCTTTTTGACAACAATGTGATGGCATGAGATAGTCACAGTGCCCATTCTGCTCTCTCCTGTGACACATTGAGACCCCTTTTTAGATCTAGGCTGATCCCTTTGGGCTGGGAGGACAAATATAATGGGAGCCTAGTTGAAATCAAACTATGGTCCAAGACACATCATAAATGTTGTTCCATCACCAGCCACCTCTACTTGTGAGATTATCTTGCCCTGAGAACAGAAGAGAGATCCTAGGGAGATAAGATTGGAGTCACTGCTTCTGACTGGCACTTTGTATTCTATTAAGAGCTTCGTTTAATTGATGTGTGCAAATGGCTGAAAAGAAATTAGAATACATTTAGTTTTGATCCTCAGAATGCAGCCCACAGAGGAACACCAGCATGGCCTGGTTGCTTGCCAGAAATACAGATTATCAGGCTATATCCAAGATCTACAAGTCAAAATCTGCATTTTAACAGGCTACCTAGATAATTCATACTAAAGTTTGAAGGACACTGTACTATCTAACTCAAGTGCCAAGTCAAAGCACAGGGAGCTTAGTAACTTGCTCAACACAACACAAGTAGTTGATGATGAATGGAGACAGTCTCAGAAACATTTGTAAGTAGAGAATATCTCATCATTTGCTCCAATACCTTCCATAAAGAAATCTAAGGAAATTAAAGTCAGCCTTAGAAGGATTCTTATGGTGGAGTGAATAAACAAATTTAAGCCAGTGGCATATGAAATAAAATAGCTTTACAATCATTTAAGAAATATTCAGAAAAAGTTTGTATTAGACTGTTAGTCAGCTCCAGCCATCAAAACAAAAGAATAGAAAGGGTGGTTTACACAGCAGATACTTATTTTTCACAACTCAGGAGGCTGAGAAGTCCACAATCAAGGTGCCACAGATTGAGTTCTCAATGAGAGCCCTCTTTGGACGTTGCAAATGTCTATCCTTGTCCTGTATCTTCACATGGAAAAAAGGAAACTCTAGAGTCTCTTCCTCTTCTGATAAAGACACAAATGCCATTATGGGGCCCCACCCTCATGAGCTCATCTAAACCTAAATACCTCCCAAAAGCCCCATCTCCTGATACCATTATATTGGAGCTAGGGCTTCAACATATGAATTTGGGGAAAACACATTCAATCCAAAACACAGAACATGTTGAAATTATCATCCTAAAGGAAATAATTATTTTCAGTAAGTGAAATATCATATAATTCAATTACATTTAGAAACATAGATAAATGAACACATGAATTTCTTCTAATTCTATAAAAAATTTCTTTGAAATTATTAAAGAAATGTAAAAATAATAGCAGAATCGCAAATCCTATAATGATGCTCTCAGCTGAGAAGAAGAGTAAGAATTTCTGGAACATACAAAGTAAACAGGGCCAGAATGACAACACAAAATTTACAGAGGAAATAAATAATAAATACACAAACATTTCATATATATATATATATATACACACTTTGGCTGCCATTATTGATTCCAATTGGTTAAAAAGTTTACACACTTTGGCTGCCATTATTGATTCCAATTGGTTAAATCTGAAAAGAGAGATATCAATTGAGCTATTAACTGTTAAAGTGTGTATACATTTTGCGGGGATACTATATATATGCTTCATGAAAAGTAAATCCAATATCACTACATGATCAGAGGCAGTGTTGGCTGGGAAAATGGATGAGTCATGTACATCAAAAGAATTTCTATCACTTTCATGTGAATGTCAGAATTGCCCTGAGGTAAAAATTGACATTATATTCTCCAAATAGAACTGAGTTTTCTTATGGATGAGGCAATTGTAAATTGAGTAAACAAGCTGTGAAATCAAGGCCATGCTCCCAAATAATGAGAAACAAAATGAAGAACTAGGACTCTTCATTCTAGAGAACACGCACTCACACATACAGAAGCCGGGCTTCCTTTATTGATCATTAGCAGGATAATAAAATCAAAAGCTGGCTCTTTGAAGAATCTAATGCAAGAGAGAATTTTTTGCAGTAATTTTAGAGAGGTAAAATAACTGTAGAGATGAAAAAGATTTCTTCCACTAAAGGACAATAATTTTAAATGGAGCTTAGAATAAACATTCCAATAGAATGTCTGTATTCAAGAAACAGTTAAAGATAAGTCAAAAAGTAATTTTAAATAACTATAATAAACATCCACAAAGAAATTTGTTAGGGTTCAGCATCCTTAGAAAGATTGGCATTAAGAAAAAATAATAATAAAAAATTAGAATTACAATAATTACTGCTAAAGTTACAAAAATCATAGAGTGAATAGCAGAATGCATTTAACTAAAAACTGAGTGAACCAATGATAATGCCAATGGATTCCCTCAGAAGGTAGTCAAAGAGGATGCAGAGTCAAATGACATGAGAGAAGTGGAGGGGTAGGCTCAATGGGAACGTCTATATAATAACAGTTCCTGAAGATGAGAACAAAGAGAATGGAAGAAACAAACAAAAAATATAATAGTTCAGATAAACTCCTAGAAAGCTGAAGAAGACAGATTATTTACACAAGACTCATTCTTGCTTCCAACATTGCCAGAATATGAGTAGATGGAAAATTTAAAAAAAAAAGAAAAAGAAAGAAAAATCAATGTAAATGTATCCTCTTAAAAATGTAAAACACACTTTAACATGCTAATAGGATTACAGAGACTATAAGTTTTAAAATTAGAGATTGTTTACAAAAGCACAACATGCCATAACCTGCAGAACAAGGCTAAAAGGTGTTGAGTAATTTGTATAATCCTAAACACATACATTAGAAAACAAAAAAGAACCTAAAAAATTAGATATTCACTTCAAGGATCAAAAAAAAGGTAACAGTAAGACTCAACTCCCAAAGGAAGAAATTAATAAAGATTAAAAATATAAATAAATAAATGAATAAATAAATAAATAACAGTGAGAGGACCAATAATCTATATATTGAAAAGGCTAATATGCTAAGTGTCTGACCATCCAGGTAATGACGTCACATAGCAATGCCCGGCTTCCTCTCCCTAGCGACTAGCCTCCTTGGAGTTTCTTCAGTCCAGGAACACAACTTGCTTTATAGTCAGGTGGAAACATTTTGCACTTTAACCAAATGTCTGTGAAGCATTTTCCCATGCTTCGTATCATTTGATCTTCACAGAAGTCCTGGAGTAGGTAGATAGGAGACTTGGTGGAATCCTATTTTCTTTTCATTAGCTGGAAAACGGAGATTTAGAAACTTGACCCAACTGAAAAGAAGTAAGAATTGGTGAACCTTGAAAATGACTTCAGGTTTTCTCACTGCACAGAATACAATCAAACACTGCTACAGTTAAATATTTCACCCTTTGTTCTCCCTGCGTGATCTACAATAATAATCTGCTTGTGTTAATATTTACTGCTGTGATGCTGACAATTACCTGAAAGAGAAGTTGTGGTGCTTCACTGGGCTGGAAAAAGTTTAACTAAATCAGAGAGCAGGTCTAATTAAGCAAGTTTATCTATATATATAAAGTTCTCACTGGTGCCAATCGCGTGCATGTGTTTTGATCTGTCATTGTCAATCGTGAATTTGGTTGATACTTCTACTATAGAGAAAGGGCTAATAGCGGTATTAAAATATTTCTTCTAATTAATTTCTTTTCAATGTACACGAATTCATGCACCGGGCCAGGCCACTAATAGATTCATAAAAGCAATAGCTGTTTCTTTGAAGAATCTAGTCCAGTTGTGCCCAATGTGGGGCACATGCCCCACAGGGAGGCAATCTGATTTTTAAGGGGGGCAATTTAAGAATGAGTTATTAACAGTGAATTTTTTGCATTTTTTATGGTTCTAGGGGCCTCATATACAGTATATAAATATATATTGTGACATATTTATGCATTTCAGTTCTCTATTATATGTTTTGAAACTTTATTTTTTATTTTTTCATATCATTTCATATTATTTTTAACAACTTTTTAGTGATTTCTTTCTTAGTACTTCAACTGTCCTTTTGTTCTTTTATTTTTCTCCTTCATGGATGCCATGTTCTTTGGAAGCTTGTTTAGACCAAGTTAATGGCTTTTTAGGCTTCCTCTACGTGAATAGTTCACTTTTTGAATAATAAGAATTACATGTCACAAGGGGAGGGGTGTAGCATCAGGATTTTAGAGATGCTTAGGGGGGGCATGGCCAAAAAACTGTTGGGAACCAATGGTCTAGTGCAAAAAAAAAAGTTAGAAAACACAAATGGCTTTAAGAATGGAAAAATAACATAACTCTATACTTTTCATCTATCAATTCCAAAAATAAGAAATTGAGTTGTGAGGAAAATATGCAATAACCAGATTGATCTGATAAGAGTGTAAAATCATAGACATTTAAAAGATTCTATCCCTTTTAAATGCATCAAACCCCAACAGCTTTATTTGGAAGTCTTCCAAAACCATCAAAGTATAGTTAAGTCCTGAAATGTAGAACATTTTTTAGAAAGCAGAATAATAAAGAAGGCATCTCAGGGTTGCAAAATCTTCATGTCAAAATGCAAATGGCTAGCATTACAAAAAAAACTAATCTCTTTGATAAAAAGAGACAAAAATATAAGTAAAACTCAAAGTACAGTTTAGCTGTAAATTGGAATAATACTTGTTGCTAAGGAGATTTTTCCCCCAGAATGCAAAAATTGCTCATCGATAGAGCATTTATGAATATTATGAAGTCATTTGAAAGATCTAAATATAAAGAACTAGAGGCCCGGTGCACAAAAACTTGTGCACTCGGGGAGGGGGGGCTCAGCCTGGCCTGTGCCCTCTCGCAGTCTGGGACCCCTTGGGGGATGACCACCTGCTGGCTTAGGCCTAGTCCCTGGGGGATTGGGCCTCTGGCATCCCTCTGGCAGCCCGGCAGCCCTCGGGGGATGTCCACTTGCCAGCGGGGAGCAGACCTAAGCTGCAGTTGGACATCCTTAGCACTGCTGAGGAGGCAAGAGAGGCTCCCACCACCACCGCTGTACTGGCAGCCATCAGCCTGGCTTGTGGCTGAGCAGAGCTCCCCCATGTGGGAGCACACTGACCACCAGAGGGCAGCTCCTGCATTGAGTGTCTGCCCCCTGGTGGTCAGTGTGTGTCATAGTGACCAGTCATTCCCAGTCTTTCTGCTGTTAGGGTCAGTTTGCATATTACCCTTTTAGTATATAGGATAAAGGCCTGGTGCACGAGTGGGGGCCTGCTGGTTTGCCCTGAAGGGTGTCCTGGATCAGGGTGGAGGTCCCGCTTGGGTGCCTGGCCAGCCTGGGTGAGGGGCTGATGGCTGTTTTCAGCTGATCACACCCCCTACAGGGTGGGGGGTCCCCACTGGGGTGCCTGGCCAGCCTGGATGAGGGGCTGATGGCTGTTTTCTGGCTGGCTGGCAACTGAAGCTCCCAGCCTCTCCTTTTTTTTCTTTTTTTTTTATTCTGGGATTTATTTACCTTCTATAATTGAAACTTTGTTGCTGTCACTGGAGCTGAGAGCCGGCTCCTGCTCGTTCCAGCTTCAAGGCCATGGCCTGCTGAAAGCAGGTATCAGGGGTTTGTTTAGTTTCTCTAATTGAAAGTTTGTTGCTTTCGGAGCTCAGAGCCGGCCGCGGCAGGTGGGGAACCTTGGCTTCCTCCATCACTGGAGCAAGCAAGCCTCCTGCTCACTTCAGCTGCTTGGCTGCCGGCCGCCATCTTGGTTGGGTTAATTTGCATATCGTGCTGATTAGCCAATGGGAGGCATAGCGAAGGTACGGTCAATTACCATGTTTGTCTATTATTAGATAGGATAGGTTTTATTCAGCTGATGTACCTCCCAGTACCTGAGGACCATCTGACTCCCTGAATGACAGCAAGGCAGGAGTGTTCTAGGATGAGAAGGGGAGGGGCATGTGAGTGTCCTCCAGGTCTGGTCCAGGTTTGTTTCCTTCATCTCTGCCTGCTGCTAATCTTGTGTTTAGGATAGTTGAAGATTGTTCTCTTTTTTCATGTCTCTTGCTTGGGATTACTGGTGAAATACCACCCCAGGAATTGTCATAGTTCTTTTGAGAGTTGTTTCCCAAATCTTAAAATTGGTCAAGGTTCAAGAGAGGGAGGGAAAGTGGGAGAGAGGGAAGGAAGAAGAAAAAGGCTAAATAAATAAATAAATACATAAGGTGGGGGTGGGGGAAGAATAAGGAAGAGAGAAAAGAAATGAAAAAAATGTACATTTAGGTAATTTTTTAAAATCCTTTTAAATGCTAAAATGACATGAATAGATATTAAGATACAATCCCTGAGGTCATCTAGAGAAATGATAAAACCACACTAAAAACATAAAGTTTAAAACCAATTCCTTAGCTTGTTAAAATGTATCTACCAAAATATTATAGCATTTATACAGATCACACTTCATAGAAAAACATTTTTCAAATGCAATCCCATTAAAGTTACTAATAAGATTAGGTGGCCCACTGTCATGGACATCCTTTGTTTGTCTGCTTAGCACCATTCATTTCCTCTAGGAAAAATAATCCCCTCCTGTGGGGTACTGCTCCCCATGGCAACACAGCTATATGGTAGGGATGAGGGGGTCACCACCCCCAGTTCATTGTTTAAGGTTGAGCATGTGAGCCAAGCCGAGCCAATCATTCTTTTTCAGGTTTTGTTTTCATTTTTGTTTTTCAAACTGAAGCTGAAGAAAGAGATTCAGTTCCAACTAATGGCAGAAGCCTCGAGACATGACACATGAAGCTCTCTGCATATATGGTCCCTGTCAATGAGGGGGCGATCAATAGCTGCCAAAAATGAGACCTAAATGAAAAGAAAATTTAAAATGAGTTTGTGAGAGAATGAGCCCTGGCTGCGCTGCAGTTACTGGTTTCGTGTCCTTCGGGCCGAGTTGCAGTGATTTCAGGCCAGCTGCCAGCTGTTGGGCTCTCCTAATAACTTCCTCTTTTTACCTAAGTTTCCTTTTCAAGTTAAATGTATTCTTTGCAATAACAATACAAGCAATACGGTAACAAAATGTTATTTGCAACCAAAAATATCCTGACTAAAATATCATCTAACCAATATTGACCTCAAGGAGTACAGTAAGAGAAAGAAAATGAACAGGGAAAAACAGCATTGAATAGAATGATCATGTAATTGTGGGTCAGTGGCATTTATATTTATCTAGAACATAGAGTAATTCAATTTTAACATATTTTTAAAATATGAGCAGATAATAATGTTGTTCAAAATTATAGAAATCTAAACAACTTTTCCGTAAATTAGCAACAAGAAATTAGAAAACATAATAGAAAATGATCCAAATGCAACACAAACCCTATGCTCCCGAATGGAAAGACACACATTGACATCTATTCCTTGTAACCAAATCTTGCAAATGAAACATCCTGAACTGTTAGTACTTTTTGCCTTTCGACAAGGAAGTTGGAGAAAGAGGGAAGAGAAAGTGAGAGGCAAGATCTTTATCCTTTAGCTTGTATGTCTTTTTTTTGTATTTTAAAGATTATTTGTAATCGTGTTCATGCATAACTTTTATAATTGAAGAAAGCACAAAACATGGCATAAAAATATTTTTTTGCTCTAATGTTACAAATAATGTAATTACTTTACAGCTTGAGTAGTCAGAGAAGTGTGTGGATGGCCTGGCATGAATTCTCAAAGAATATTCATCAGTTTATACAACTTGCTATCTGCTTCTCTCCTCCCTCAAACTGGAGGTCAACCAGATGGTACGTTCTTTGAGAGCAAGAAAAATTTTCACCTTTGTACCCTAATTCTTGCCACAATGCTGGTGTTTGGTGGTGTTTAGTAAGTGCTATGACATTTTTAAGTGAACGTGTGATAAAGTAGAATATAACTATTCTGGAGATGATGCCTTCACATCAGAAGGCCATCTGTTTTCATAATGCAAAGAATCACCTAGAGGTAAATGGAAAACTCTTTTCTAAGTGAAAACTTAAAGTCTTTAAAGATTTTCTATTATCACTTCCCAGGTGACCATTTGCTGTCATATAAAGAAATATAGTGCCCTAGCTAGTGTGGCTCAGTGGATAGAGCATCAACCCCAGCCTGAAGGATCCTGGGTTCGGTTCCTGTCAAGGGCATGTATCTCAGTTGCAGGCTTGATCCCTGACCCTCCTCCAGGCCCATGTGGGAGGCAACCAATCGATGTGTCTCTCTCACATGGATGTTTCTCTCTGTCTCTCCTCCTCCTTTCTACTCTCTCTAAAAAATCCATGGAAAATATCTTCAGGTGAGGATTAACAACAACAACAAAAAGTAATATCGTGATTGGGGGAAAGATAATGATTTTGGCACATGACACAACTGATTTGAGAGGTAGGGCTGCAGACTAAATATGGGAGAATACATTCAATTCGATGTACCAACAATAAGAAAAACAGTCCACTTGAATAATTCCAAAAATACAAATGTATTTTTAAAATCTAGCAAATAAATTTATTATTAAAAGAAAACGTTCTTCCCACATGAAGCAGAATCCCCCGTAGTGTTCCCAGGAGAAGGATGTATTCCTGGGTAATAAAGCATGCCAAGCGAGGCCGGTTCTAGATGCGCTGCACGTCATGGGAGTGAACACCGTACAAGGTCAGATGTACAAAGGATACAAATATTTCATCCGTTTCTTACCATTGGCTTAAGAATAATAACATTAACTCTTTAGCAGTATGCATATTTATAACTGTTGAAAGTGTTAATAATAGCCCATCTTTTTTCTTTAATATTTATCTACACCTGAGGCTCAACTTTCATGAAAATTTGCAACATTTTTTCCTGACAGGTCTGTTTGTAAAACAAAGTAAATGCTTTATGCTTAAACTGAAGATGATTTCTAAAGATTATTTTTTTCTCCTAGCTATATTCATTCATTTTCTAAAAGGGACAATAGTGAAAGAGGACAATATAAACAGCAGAAAGCCTGATCTTTAAAATAAATAAGCTGTTGATATTGTAAATAACATCTTCCCCTTTCTTTGCCTTTACAACAGAAAGATTCTAACTCTAAAATGCTAGTTTGGGTCTTAGAGATTCTGATGCGAGTGATTGATGTACAACAAAAGCTGCCTACATCTAGAATTGAGTCTACCCAAAAAGTCTGAATCTGTAGAAAGCAGAAAGAGCCCCTCTGTTAAAACTATTATTTAGGTGATTAAATGAACATTTCCATAAATACTGATATGTAGTTGGCTTTATAATTAACTGTTTTCCTTTTTATTTTTTAATCTTTACCCAGGGATATGTTTATTGATTTGAGAGAAACATCAATGTGAGGCCAACTGTAGCACCCAGCCAGGGTGATTGTTTTCCTTTTTATAATAACAACTAGAGGCCTGGTGCACGAAATTCGTGCATGAAGGGGGGTGTCCCTCAGCTCAGCCTTCACCCTCTCTAATCCTGGACCCCTCAGGGAATGTCCGACTGCCGGTATGGGATCGGGCCTGCCTGCCTGATCGCCCCTAACCCCTCTGCCTGTCTTCCTGATCACCCCTAACCACTCTGAATGCTTGCCTGATTGCACCTAACTGCTCCCCTGCCTGCCTAATCACCCTTAAGCACTTCTGCCTGCCTGCCTGATCACCCCTAACCACTCTCCCTGCAGGCCTGATTGCCCCTAACTGCTCTCCCCTGCTGGTCTCATCACCCCTAACTGCCTCTGCCTCAGCCTCTGCCACCATGGCTTTGTCCAGAAGGATGTCCGGAAGAATGTCCAGTCTAATTAGCATATTACCCTTTTATTAGTATAGATAATAAAGCAATAATAATAAATGCTAACATTTCTTAAGCACTTGGTACCTCACACTGTTTTATTTTATTCTTTTTTATATTTTTAATAACTAACTTGTCTTACAAATTGAGTCCTTTTTTAAAATATGTTTTTGTTTATTTTATGGAGAGAGGAAGGGAGAGGGAGAGAGAAACATCGATCAACTGCCTCCTGCATGCCTCCTGTTGTTGGGTTTCAGCTCCTTCCTCAGTGAGCCCAGGCAGTCTGAAATACAAGATACAGCACAAGGAGAGAATGTGCTATCACCCAGTTTTCTAGACCTGTCAGGAACTTAAGATAATGGTGTGTGTTTTTTAATCACTGAAGTAAAATTAAGAAATCCTAAAATGTATTTTGATGTGTGTGTTTTTGTTGTTGTTGTTTTTCTGCCAAAAACAAAAATTAAAAAGCAACCACAGCCTAGTGTGACTTTGATGGGTCCTGAGTGTAGCAAGCAGATGCCAAGTGAATTAGCTTGTGGCGAATGGTATGATCACCTCCCCTCCAATTAAGATCTGCATCAAGTCTTATGAGTCCAATTCCTTCAGACTTCATTTATATTTGCTAGAAATTAGGACAAAAACGATGTTATAACAGTTATAATGTCCCTACACAATGCATTATTTCTTAGATTTAATTTATTTTTTTACCTCAGAAGCTCAGATGTAAAAGAGATGGTCTCATAAGATTGCCTTTTAAATAAGCTATTATATTGTAAAAGACTAAATACACTAACTGCCCTGAATTATAAAGAGCTATTATTCTGAATATTTTATTCCAGATTCCATCATTTTATTTAATCTTCTGTACTTGGGGCATAGGACTTGAGATTTTTTTTAAAAAATGGTTGCCACATAATATGGCAAGATCTTTTTAAAGGGAGAGAAAATTTAATTGTGGCAGAGGAAATTGTATTGCTGTTGGAAGAGCCATTTGAATATGAGAAGTAAACTCCTGATTGTGCAACCTGAACTTTCAACTGCAGGTGCAGGGGAGAGGGAGTTGTTCTGCACAAACAGAATTTGGACAGCACAGGCAGAATAAAGTCATAGCTGGCACTAGCACTCACTGCTGAGGCGGCTAAAATGAGGCCCCACTAACCGTAGGGACCACCTTCACTGCATGACACTCTCAGAAAAGAATCACAGCTGGCTGGGACCGTAGGGACGTCGAGGCCAGGCTGTGACCTCGTACAAGAATGTCTTACCCTGTGTCCTTGACAGATGGCCTGCCCAGCTTCAGCTCAGGATAAAGGGGGGGGGGAACAAAAACCCTGCTCACTTTTGTACATTTCTAGTGGTCAAAAGATGTCTCACTTACCATTATATCAATATTTCTGTCATTGGACCTTTAACTCTGGTGCTAGATTTTTCATTCAGCAGAGACCTGAAAAATCTATTCCTTTGACAGGATAACTCTTCACATATGTTGTTACATCTATTATACCAAGCCTTCCCTTCTGTGGTCAAAACATTCCCAGTTTTTAACAATTTTTCCTGTTTGGCCTGATTTCTAAATTCTTCCCAATCTTTATCTTCCGGTGCTAGACAAGCTTAACTTTCTGAAATTTGTCTTAAATTGTAGCAACTTTAGCTACACATAGTGCTCAGATGTAGTTTGATGTAAAAATGTGATGAAATTATTAATGCCTAAATTTGAAAGTGTGTAGCTATATGAACCAGCCTAAAAATAGAACAGACAAGTCTTTTATGTTTTTAGTTATTGTTGGCTCGTGTTAACTTACAGAAAAGCAAAATCTTTTGCACAGAAATGATTCTAAGTACAATTGATTTTTAAAACATGTTTGCCCTATAAATTTAAATCGCATGCATTCCATTCATACTTGCAACGAAAATAATAAAATAGTTTGACTTACACTTAAAAAGCAAGTGTGCCTGAGTGCATGAAGAAAAGTGCACATTTGTACTGAAGTTGATTAACAAAGCAAACATAAAAATATCTTTCTGTTTGGAAATGCTAAATATTGTAAATATATTAAATTTCAAAAAATACGTACTAAATGAATAAATCTCATATAATATTCCCCAGGGAATTTTTTAAGGATCTTAACAAATGTTTCTAAAGTTCAGGAGAAGAGAATATGGCTAGAAGCAAACAGGCATTTTAGAGAAGAAACAAGTGAATGTCCATGTTACCAAATATTAAAACATATAAGAAAGCTCCAATAATTTAAACAGTGACATCTGTATCTAGTATACACAGAAATCAGCATTCATACCCTTGAAGCAATATGTTGTATGAGAAAAAAATCACTGGAAAGAGAACATTAGTCCAAAAAAATTTGACCCCTTTTTTTTCTGGTGAGACTATAAAATTTGTAAGATCTTTCTAGAATAAATTTTGGCAATATTTATCAAATCTTTAAAATTATTTTATATCTCATATAGCAAATTTCTATGTAGAAATCCTAATAATCAGACAGTGGACCAAGTGCAATACAGACTAGGTTATTTACATATGAAAAAAGAAAAAAGGAATAAATTATAACAATAGAAGAAATATAAAAGTAATGTACCATCTATTGATAAGAGAACACTAGTTTCTATAAGAAGCAATCTCCAGAAATGATGCCTCAAATATAAAAGAATAAATTTGTATAAGTACCAACCAAGGGTTTCTGGTTACTAAAGGCTTTCCTCTCTTTTGTGGTTCAAGGACCCGTACTCTTTCCAGCTTGTGGCTCTGCCATTTTTAATCCAAGGCTGCTAGTGAAGTCAGTCTCGTTCTGGCAAAAGGCAAAAAGCAAAAGGCCTTGGAGAAACATATATATTACATGTGACTTTCTCTTCAGATTCCACTTGCAATAATTCATTCACATAGACACAAATATCTGCCAGGGAGGCGTGGAAAGAGAGCTGAGCTATAATGCACTGGATGAAAGAAAGGAAACTATGTTTAGTGAATAACTAAGGTATAGCACCAGAGCCTCCTCTTGAAACCCCAACTTGTATCTTTCTTTCCAAAGAAGGCAGCCACCTCCTCCTCCAGGGAAATAACCAAATGCCCATCTCAAAGTTCAGGATTTCTAAATGGGGGCAGTTCTCTTCATCAGATCTGGAATGAGGCTCCTGTGGGTCCAGTGACCTATGAACAAATTACTTGCTCCACAGATAACAGTGCTGGGGTGGGGAGGGGGGAGTCACCATTTGGAAGAATTTAGGAGAGAAACAGAGTGGTTGCTAGTCTGTAGCAATTATGAATCTTCCAGAGCAGACACTTGGAGGACCCAAAGATTATTTTAAGGTTTAAGCAGTGAAACATAGTTTTCGTTTTGTCCAGACAGGACCATGTTCTTCGATCAAACTCTTTTGAGGCTCCTGTTCCTTTTTTTTTTTTTTGAGGATATATTAATTACCCCATCCAAAGTTTTTTTCTAGATGTGATCCTTCTCAATTAACTTCACTGTGGCTACCTTGAAACCATATAAAGAAAGTAGGTGTGGGCCAAAGACAACATGCTGTCTGACACAGGACTAATTCAGTCGAGTGAGAAATCTATTAGGCCTGTTGTTCAAGGTCTTTTTCAGTCTTTCTTTACTATTTGGGATGCAGAAGTACTAACTTCCCAATCCTATAAACCCCTTCATATCTGAGTCTCTCTGTTCTTGCGATCTCTGCTTGCATCCCAGTCTACACCCATTTCTATCGCAATACCTTCTACTGCTCCTTACATTGTGTTTTTCTTGCTCTTTGTAAAATTTCTATCTTCAGTGCTTAATTAAATTACACTATTTGTAGTTCACTGTAATGATTGTTTACTGCTATGAATTTATCTCTGTAAAGCTAAATCTGTATCACTTTTTTTTTAATAATTAGGATGTTATAATCATATAGTTACATGGGCTTTCTCTCCTAGGACTGTCTTCCATATCACTGATTTTCCTTGTTCTGAAATTTGCTTGTTTGAGCCAAGAGGAACTCAAAGATAGAAAACATTTCAAAATGTCCAAGTGGTTAGATATTTGTCTGTTTCTAATTTTGCTTTTATTTTCCAGTTTTATCATAATTTTCCTGGTTTCGTTTTTATTGTTTCAAATTTTAAATGTATTTATGCTTTTATTTATATCCTGTTTAAGTTCATTATTTTTACAAATAGAACAAAAGCACTTGCAAAGAGGATGCATTTTCTGTTGGATACAATGCTCACTACCAGTCTTTGTATAATGCTATCTCTTTCACAGTTTTTTCCCCCTTTGGATTAATATTTCAGTCGACTGGACTCTGTCTCTAAGTAATTTTTTAGAAATATCTATGAATGATGTAATTATGTTATTGAATAATTATAAGTGCATTTCCATTTCCTTTATATGTCTATGATTTGTGCTTGGTTCAAAATTTTGCGGTCCATACAAAATTGTCTGTGGATACTTCTCTGTTCAGTTCTGCAAATGTCAATGGCTTTAGTGACCAGCTTCTTCTGGTTGGACATTTATGCAATTACTACTATATCGTAGGTATCTACCAATGTCATCATGATAAAACCCTTCTGTGCCTTCCTCTATTTATCTATTATTTTCTATCCCATCATATTCATTTTGTTATTCTTATTTCATATAGTTACATGGGCTTTCTCTCCTAGGACTGTCTTCCATATCACTGTCTTCAAAAATGTTTTTCTACATCCATCTGCTTTTAATATGGATTTCCATTTCCTCTTTTAGCTCCTTCTAAAAACCTAATTCTGTTTTATCACATCATATTTTTATATTTAGTTTTAATAATTTATTTTAAGCAGCTCATTTATTTTATTTTTTACTCATGTAAAAAAGTGTCTTATTCAAACTTTTCTTTGTTTTCTGGTGTCACTGCTTGTTTTGCACCATCTTTCCTTTTAGAAACTTTTTTAAAAAATAAACTTTAAGTATCCAGGCACAGATCTCTTGCAGGATTTATCCTATCTATAGTTCATTATTGAATTGCCATAGGTCTTTCTAAAGTTGCCTTTTGCATAAGAGTAGTTCGGTGGTGTCTGTCTCAGGTCTTATTTTTTTTTTATCGTAAACTGATTTAATTATTTCCTTAGTGCTTAATTTACAGGCTGGACTATTGATAGTTTTAAGTGCCTTTTCAATTCTTTGGCTACTTGGGGACAAGAGGGGCCAGTATGTTAGAGAATAACTGAGCAGCCTTGATTCAATTATTCCATGTAAGAAAGTGTGTTCTGCCAAATTGGTAAATTCATCTTCAGACTGAAGTCATTGCTGCCTTCCAAGTAGCTCTCTCTGATCGAATGCCATTTTACTGTACAGCCCGGATTCACAGTGAAGACGTGGAACACTCTCATTTCTGTTTTATATTTGAATGCTAACTTATCTCTGCTTAAGAGCATCCTTCAGCAGCTAGGAAGCTGATTTCCCTGTTGCTGCTTCCCCTGAAATGTTTGCATTACCACAGTTCAAAGCAATTAAAAATGGCATGTCCTTCATTAGGCCTTCCTTCCCCTGATGTCTTATAGTGGGGGGATTGGATACTATATCCTATTTCCCATTCCCAAATACCCATCTTCCCAAGTAAAGAATTTTTTATTAGGGTCCTTTAGGATCCTCTGACTTATATTGAAGTAAATTAACCATATATATATATGGTTTCTGAAGAGATATATATTAGTTCTTGTCCTATTCATTTAGGTTTAGATTATCACTCTTTCTAAAAGATATTACGTGGTTTGATAATGTGGCTCTTTCTTAGTTTATTATAGTTAAGGTTAGTTTTCATTTTTTTTTAAATCATTTCAGTAATTTCAGGCAGAAAGGCATGTAAAAACAACTTCATTCTCTTCTTTTACCTGAACTAGGCAGTGTGCTGCCTAAGCCTTTGCCTACCTAAAAATATCTTTTGTTGCTTTCAGGCGTGAAAGATTCTAATCATTCCTCCAGATTTGAATGTGGGCAGAGAAATCTATGGGTGTGCTTGCTATGTGAAACATCTTGCTTTTTTAATTTAGCTTTTCTCTTTCTGAAGTTCCAGAGACCTAGGTATTTATTACTTTCAAAGTTTATAATCCAAGAACTGTGAGGAAATATGGGAACATAAGGACATGTGTGGTTTAGCCAGCTCCTCTCCTCTGAAACAGAATAACAGAGGACTTGCATTCATGATTAAAATCGCGCAAGTCACCAAATTGGCAGTCACTGTGAGAATTTTGGCCAGACACAGAGTATATAAGATCAGGCTAGGGAAAGTCACGTGAACCTGACATGCCAATTAGATGCTGTATCTTAGGTGACCTCACTAGTGGAGCCATCTCAGCAGGGGTGTTCATACCTCAGGAGGGACAGAGTATCAAGCTGGCAAGTGACAGGACAGTAAATTCGGCTGAGTTTTGTCATAGAAAATAGCTCTTTCCTATTACAAGAGTTGGCCTAGATACCTTAGAGCAGTGGTTCTCAACCTGGGCTGCATATTAGAATCACCTGGGAATCTTTTTAAAATCCTGATTTCTGGGCCTCATCCTCCGGAAATTCTGTTTCTTTGTTACTAATGTTGTGGCCCCACCCCATAACAAAGAAACAGACTTTCCGGAGGATGAGGCCCAGAAATCAGGATTTTAAAAAGATTCCCAGGTGATTCTAATGTGCAGCCAAGGTTGAGAACCACTGCCTTAGAGCAACAGCTGAGAGGGGCTCCAGCGAAGTCTCTCAAGGTAAATTGCATCTTAGCAGTGACAATGCTATTCCTACAGCAACAAAGAGAACGGAGGGTGCTGAGCCTGGAAGCTGGCGGGATAGTTCACAAAGCAAACAAGCAAATGCACACATAGAAACAAAGAGAAAGGAGGCCACACAGACCTGTAATTTTCTATCTGCAATTGCCCGTATTTCCAATACCTTCTCTTCTCTCAAAAGAGAGGGGCTGATTGTGAGTCTTCTCCCTGCTGTTCTTCATTTCTTAACTGAATTGAAGATGCAAGAGCCAAGTGGACATTGAAATACAGCATCAGATATTTCTTGATTGGAACTTAGTCTCCCATTGGGCATTTTGCAACATCTCACAGTGAATTCACCCATTCCGTTATCAATGAATCGCTGGAGACAGCAGACCTTTCCCCAGAGCAACAGAAAGAGAGCACACAAAGAGAGGAAAAGCGGCTGGAGACAGGATCACAGGAAGGCAAAGATTTTCCCATAGTTTTAGCACAAAGTAGAGGACAAGGGATGGTGCACTGTCATTGGGCTTTGCAGCTTCCCTTTTATTGAGGAAGAATAAAAAGGAGCAGAGAGAATGACAGACACCATTTCAAAATGCCAACAGTGCTGGTTGATGTTCCTATTTTAGAGAACTATGAAGCGATATGAGGACTGGAGCTGATCTAGTTCCCTCTCCCATCTTCAAGAAAGCCTTGGACTTCAAGTACTCAAGTGCAAAAAAAGTAACAGTTTTCATACAAAGAAAGCAAAATTGCTTTCCCAGCCAATGTGCAACGGAATTATTTGTGTTTCTATAATGTATGGTTCAGTCAAATTAATCTACATATCAAATCCTTGGGAGGGAGGGAAGAAAGAGCAAATAGACTGTTCTGTTACCAGTGAATATTATGTTTGTCCTGTTCCTTCCATGAAGAGAAGCAAAGTAAGATCACTTGAGCCTGGACGATATCCTGGTTTTCAAAAGATATAGCAAACCTGTGTGAGTTTCACTACTTTATGTATTATCGTTTTGTCAAGTTAAATGTAAACTAAGATTGATTTGCCTAATTTTACTAACAGTTGTCTGCACTGAATTGCATCTGTATTGTTCGTCACTATTCTGATTACATAATTTCATACTAACAAAATCTATTGGTTCTCAACACCAGGCATGTAAAGAGCCACTCAATTCGAAGATATTGTACACTGTATAGATGGAATAATCAGTGCCCCAAACACTGGCAGTGTCTGAAATAGGCTTTTGATTAATGATTTGTGTTAACCAGTCCTTGGTATTCATAAGTGGAATGTGAAAGCACAGAAAAATAGGAACAAACGCTAAACAAATGTCACTATTTTCAGCAACCAACTAACACATGGCTAAGAACACATTTTTCATATTTACAGATAAAAGTAAATTAGCTATAGTAAGTTGCTATCTAGGTATTAACTGAAGGTTGCAAGAGGTGCTACCATTGGGAAATGCAAAGGTATTTAAATGAATACCTCCAAATACTACAGCAACTCTCAGGTCAAAAGCAATTTGTATTTCTTGTTGTACATGTTGGTATAAAAGAAAAGAATGTAATGAACTAAAGTTCCCCTCCACCCCCAAAGGAACTTGACCTCCTTAGTGGAAAAAGGAAAGGAGAAGAAGAAAAAAAAATAAAATAAAATAAAAAACAGCTGTTTGGCCTAAAGGAAGAAAAGGATTCCCCAATGACAAATTTACAATCAAGAGGAAATCAGGTCCAAGGAAATGAAATGAAGACAGCCAATGTGATTATCTCTAAATTTTTAAAAAATAGTTTGAGTATCAAAGGACAGGAAAGAAAAACGTCTTCAAAGAACCAAAAGTTCACAGTAAATCTCCAAAAGGAACAAGAGGAAAGAAAAAACAAAATGTAATACTTACATAAGTATATTATGCATTCTGAATTTTCTTTAAAACTGTTACAAAGTTCAAACATATCTTTAGCATCTACTTACCATAACTACATCAGAGAGGGACTGATGCTAAGCCCTAACTCTAACCTCACCACAACCTGCACTTCAAATGCAGAGACATCAGCAATTGTCAGATAATAGGAAATAGACATTTCAAAAAAAAAGAAAAGAAAAGAAATAGACATTTCTGGGATGATAGGTAAATGGAATAAAAATATGCATTAATAATATAGATCCTATTTCTTTAGCAATTACAACCAAAGCATGCGGAGGAATTAGAATGAGACGTGTTAGTGAAATCTGGGTCTGCATTGAACAACTCAATCCATCAGAAACCTACAAACTGACTTTCTTCAAACAAAAAAATTATCCTATAGGAGTGGCACAGATATTTTCAATTTGCCGCTCTTTGCTCTTGCAAGGAGCAGCCTAAAATCCTTAACATGTGCCAGGTGCCTGTGCTATGCTTGCAATCCTGTCATTCACCTTTCCCTTCACCTGCCACAACTTGAAATAGTTATGAGTATTGAGCTTCCTTCTCAACCAAAAGGAAATTTGCCAAACAATGCTGTCAAAGGAGTGGCTTCAAGGCATATGTAAGTCATAAGATAAAAACTTTTGAGATTATTTTTTCTAAGAAACATATTCCATTTTAGAAAAGAGCTCTAGCTTAAGATTGCCTTTTGTTACCTCTTTAGGCCTTAATAGTAGTATACCCAGTGCTTGATGCTCCATAAAGATATTCACAAATATACAATAAAAGGCTCATATATTAGAAATTAATAAATAATAGAAAGAATTTCTTTCAAATATCCATGCTATCACCAATGGACAAAAATTGTTTCTGTACACATACTAACATATACACCTGATGAAAAATAACTGGGCTTTTCCCCCAGCATATCATGCTCATACCAAAAGGGAGAAGAATGATGACGGCATCCCAGCTCAATAGAAAAACAGAATTGCAGATGTGGTGGCTCCTAACCAGAAGAGGCTGGACTCTGAGCGAGGGAACTCTCTGGTGGCCAGAATCGCTGAACACACATCCTGAAACCAAGAGACACTAAAGCTTAATGAGCACTCCGGACTGCCAGCAGACAAAGCAGGCAAAACAAAGATTTCCAAACTGAAAAGTCACAGACACTTCTCCATTTGCTTTACCTAAAATGTACTATGCATTACAGAATTGGGAGTGTTTCTGACTAGATTGGGGAAAATAGCAAATTATTTTTTTGAGACAACTGAAAGGAAGTTGCTTTTCATTCATAGCACTGACTATAATAAATGTGCACAGACATGAGAAAGCCAGGGAGAGCGCTTCTTCGCGGCTGTTACACACGGTGCATACAGGGGAGATTTTATCTAAGTGAGGATCTCAAAGGAAAACTTGACCATGGTCATAACAAAATAGCCACAAAAGCAGTAAGCTATATAAATGGTTCTTCCAGCCCATATTCCACCAGTCACAGGGGATGAGGAACACTTTTATGAATTTTATAAACCAGGGTTTTAATCTACAACCAGGAGTTGCACTAAATGTTCTTAAATATATATATTCAGATTTTCTGCTTTTTGAAGACACTAGTTTCAAAATGTTTCAACTGAATTTATGCAGCAGATATGTTGCATTTATTCAAGAATTGTGTATATATTTCCTGTGTTTATTAAGCAAATATACATTGCAGATATAAATATGTATGTATGTATATAAATACAACCTTAGAACTTCACAAAATGGAGTTCTAACATAGAGTTAATAGGATGACAGCTAAAAGGGAAAACATTTGATTTGTCTTTTTAGTTTCTCCACCCTTATTAGCAATAGACACCAAATGTTCCCCATGTATTTTTAAATCCTGAAAATAGCTTGCAAGCCTACCCTCTTCCTGATTATTCTTTACATATCACCTCAAATTCTGGGAATGCACATCCTATCTAATAAAAGAGAAACATGGTAATTAGCCGTACCTCCGCTACCCTTCCCATTGACTAATCAGGGCTATATGCAAATTAACTGCCAACCAAGATGGCGGCCGGCAGCCAGGCAGCTTGAAGCGAACAGGAGGCTTGCTTGCTTCAGTGACAGAGGAAGCCAACGTTCCCCGTCTGCTACTGCTGGCCTCTGAGCTTGCAGTTTGAAACATTGTTACAAATATAGAAGCTAAACAAAACCCCAGAAACCTGCTTTCAGCTAGCCGGAATCTCAGAGCTGGAATTGAAACTGTTTCGATTATAGAACCCAAACAAACCAGATACCTGCTTTCAGCAGCTGAGGCCTAAGAGCTGGAGCCAAGCCTTAGAGCTAAAGCTGGCCCAGAATAAAAAAAAAAAAAAGAAAAAAAGGAGCGGTTGGGAGCTTCAGTCACCCGCCAGCCTGAAAACAGGCCTCAGCCCCTCACCCAGACTGGCCAGGCACCCCAGTGGGAACCCCCACCCTGATCCAGGACACCCTTCAGGGCAAACCAGCCGGCCCCCACCCGTGCACCAGGCCTCTATCCTATATAGTAAAAGGGTAATATGCCTCCCAGCACCAGGATCAGCGGAGTCGCGAGGCCTCCCAGCACCGGGATCAGCGTGAAAGAGGGCAGCGCCCAAACCCCCTGATCGCCCTGCGGCTCTGTGTGTGACAGGGGGCAGGGCCACAACCTCCCTAGCTGCCCTGCTCTGTGTGTGACAGGGTAGAGCCATAACCTCCCGATCGGCCCTGCCCTGAGTGTGACAGTGGCGGGGCCCCAACCCCCTGATCCACCCTGCTCTGTGTGTGACAGGGAGAGGTGCCCCAACTCCCCTATCAGCCCTACTCTGTGTGTGACAGGGGGGGGAGCTCCCCAACCCCCTGATTGACCCTGCTCTGTGCGTGACAGGGTACGGAGCCCCAACCCCCCTGATTGGCCCTGCTCTGTGAGTGACAGGGGGCAGCGCCCTAACCCCCTGATCGACCCTGCTATGTGCGTGACAGGGGGTGGCGCCACAACCTCCCCATCGACCCTGCCTTGAGTGTGACAGGGGGCGGTGCCCCAACCCCCCAATCGGCTCTACCCTGAGCATGACTAGGGGTGGCATCGCAACCTCCCGAT
Organism: Myotis lucifugus; assembly: GCF_000147115.1. NCBI lineage: Eukaryota > Metazoa > Chordata > Mammalia > Chiroptera > Vespertilionidae > Myotis > Myotis lucifugus. Next base: position 6,531,012 of record NW_005871072.1, read on the forward strand.
CCGCCCTGCTTTGTTCATGACAGGGGGTGGTGCCCCAACTCCCCAATCAGCCCTGCTCTGAGCCCGACCAGGGGCTGCACCTAGGGATTGGGCCTGCCCTCTGCCACCCGGGAGCAGGCCTAAGCCAGCAGTTCGTTATCTCCCAAGGGGTCCCAGACTCCGAGAGGGCACAGGCCGGGCTGAGGGACCCCCCCCCTCCCCGCCGAGTGCACCAATTTTTGTGCACCGGGCCTCTAGTTTGAATATAACTATAACAAATCTTTAACAGATTCTAAAGGATTTCATTATATTTTGAACTGAATTGATTTTAAGAGGAATCCAATTTGTTTCCCATCCCTGAGGTAATGTAAGTAGATTTTATTAAGACGTGAGGATTCTGTTTTAACCGAGTCAAACAGTTGTTTCTGCAGAAGCTAATATACTCTTGAGCTGTATCAAGCGAATATGACTTCTGAAATGAGGAAGCCGAGAACCCCTCTCTACGCTGCTGAGACCATCATTGAAATGAGCACCTTTTCTGGGGACTGTACATTTGGAGAGACATCAATGGGTTTGAATGTTTCCAGAAAAGGGTGATGTGTTTGAAAAGGGACTTCAAATCCCTGTCAGGAGGAACCATTGGATGAGTTATCCCAAAGAACCTGGTAGGTTCAACTATTCTATATTTCTATGAATAAATTCAAGTTAGATTATGAATAGCATTCTTATATAATGTATAGGAAGGACACTGAAGTGAGAAGTTCCATAATTTCACATTTAAATTTATAAATCAAAATCCAATTACTTAGTAAATCAAATTTGAATCTATAATCTAATTATATTACACATAAATAAATGCACATTGTAGCCTCATTATTTTTGGTAGGAATTTTTTCTTCTATCTATATAATACATAATTTTGACACTCTTATTATAGAAAATTTAGCTTTTTACAGAAGCTTAGATTATCTATATTCTGTCAGTGCCTAGATTTTACAAAGCAAAAATCTACTTTAAACTATAACTAAAAGAAATAAATGTTATCATAGGGATAAAAATTAATATTTCAATCAAGGTGTATGCCAGTGGAGTTGGAATGATGATAGATTCCAGGGATCTTATCCAGAAAAAAAAAAATACAGGACTTAGATGTGTGTGTGTGTGTGTGTGTGTGTGTATCTGAAGGGATATTAATTAAAATACCTTTCTCCCATTTTAAAAAACTTAGGTGAATGAACCAATGTTTTCAGGATTATGATATTCTGCTAGAACCACTTAATATGTACAGTTGAAGCTTCCCCTAAGGTTTTCCAGGGAGGACTTGCCATTCCAGGAAAGCATGTTTTCTCTTCTATTTCACAAACTTACCATGCTTTTTCTCAGACAGAACTGCTAGGCCCTTTTCTCCAATATGGACCCTTCCCTCTTCAGCTGGAGTTCTGCCTTCTCCATGAAGACACACCTTTGTCAAGTAGGGAAAGAGGATGGAACCACTACATTCAGAGATAAGAAATGTTACAGTGCAAAAACAAAAAGATTATAAAAGAGGATTATAATGGAGGCTTCAATATAAGCCAAGTCCTATTCTCTGGTCTCACCCTAGCTTGACTGACAGAATAAATCTTTCCTCTTGGTAAACAAATTCACTCAGAACTGATTGCCTAAGGTCTGAGTGTAACAAAAAACTTTCTCTGGTCACATTTGCTAATGTCTACATAGAAGCCATTTCTATCATAACTGTTTTTAAATTAAAACATAAATTACATTCTCTTACTGAATGCTTTCTTTGTAAAGGCAGGACTCAGTGATCATTTGTATGATATATGTCCTATTGTTCTTGCAAACATAAATGTATTAAGTGTTTATAGAGTTATTTCCTAAGAATGAAAGGCCTTTATGCTCCTCAAAAACCACAGGGTGGTAAGCTTTCTATTAATGGGCGAGCTATTACAAAAGGGGAAAAAATGTTCTGGAATTGAAAATCAATGCAGATATTTGGAAATATTTAACTCTATCATGAAACATGCAAAATTATATTTAAAATGATAGGAAAAATGAATGGAGAAATTAATTAATGAATACTTCAGGAAATGAATCTTTACTTTAGGAATGAATACCTTTAGAAATCTTACAGATGGCTTCTTAGGCTCCTCTTACAAAAGTTGTAAATCAAAGTGTAGCAACACTAAAAATATTGTCTGTAGCTTACTAAGGGTCATGAGGCCAATCAGAGACCAATTACCCGTCCAAGTACATTTCTAGTTGTGTCTCCAGCAGAGATGTAGAGTTAATTGCTCCTTCATTGCATATACCACTATGTTGAAGGGACAGGACTCTGTTTGATCAAAGTTCTCATTGGAAAAATTATCTCACCACTTTATTGTTAGTTGTGGAGTCCAGGTTATTTTCTTTTAATATATTTTCATATCAGTGTTCTCCAAAATTGTCTTTAAATACTTAAAGCATTATAGGTTTGTCTCTTTTGTGAATCTTGCTATCATCCAATTTAAGAGGAGTATGATTTTTTTTAAAGGAAAGTCATTGAGAGAGGACATTGATGTTATTGCCCTAAATTTATCTCTTCTTCTCATTCCATATACTCTGCATTCTAAACTTTCCAACCATTCCTAGGGCTTGAAACCATCTCTGTGCTGATAACTCATAAATCTACAGCCACAGCCCCAAATTTTCTCCTGAGCTCAGACACTACCTTCAACTGCATACAATCCATTTATTCCACAGGCATCTCAAAATCAATTTGTCTAAATAAGTAGCTATTACTTTTTCCCATTAGTCTATTGTACTAATGTAATCCCTACCCTGGGAAATAGCATCAGCTTCTATCCCCCTGCACCGTCTAGTGACCTGTGTACATGACTAAACCACCATCACTACCACCACGACCCCGCACACACACATCCACTTAGCATCACCACTACTATCACTCCCCTAATGCAGACTACTATCACCTTTAGCCTATTTTCACAGTTCCTAAAGATGCACCCTGTTTCCTTCCACTCTGTGGTCCACGTTACAGTATAATCTTTCTATAATGATTTTCTCAATGGTTTATAGTGCTTCAAAAACATTTCTTTGCCATTTGTAAAATTGCAAACTCCTTGACCTGGTTTAATAATGGGTTTATGATCAGAGCCCAGACTTCCTTTACACCTGATCTCTATAACTTTCTCCCTAGTAAATTCGACCACCACCACACAGACCTAGTTCCTTGGAATTACCACACACCCTCCAAGTCTTTTACTCCACATTGTCCCCTGATGAAATACTCATCATCCATCCTTCATGTGACTAAATTCCAACCCATCCTCCAGGTTTCAATTTAGCAATTTTCTTGCCGGACGACCATGCCTGATCCCCTAACTTGGGTTTTCATATCACCATACAAATAACACTCTATTAGAATGGGGTTGATGTACTCACATGTGGCCACTGGCTCACAAAGGACAAGGAATGAGTCTGCCTTTGGCATCACAGCAGCCTCAGCACCTAGGGTTCTTGTCACTTAGTAGTTACTCAATACATTTGGGACAAACAGATGAAAGTTTTAGGGCAGACGAAGTCCAGAATATGCGTTTTAGTCCTGACTAGTATATTAGGAGGTTTGTTCACTAAATAGAGAATAAGATAAGACAGGTACCAAAATCTGAGACTGTTTTTAAAGATATAGGCAACAGATTTCCATACTAGGTTTACATGGTTTTCAATCATCATCTTCCCTTGACAACTTAGAAATGCCAGACAGGGAGCAATTGGTAGAAGGCTCTTCCACATCAGAACTGAGTAGAAGCCAAAATATCTGCAAAAAATGTCGTTCATCTCCTTGGTTGTCATTATTTTCACTCGTAATAGAGACATTAAATTACATTTTAATTAAATGTCCATTTCTTTCCATTAATTAACAGATTGGTTTGCTATTGTTCCTCCTGCTCAGACTCTTCTCCGGATTGACTGACTCGGCCTCTGAAGGTATGGAGTCAGTTTACTGGCAGCTTCCTGGAGCAGAGCTGGAGTTATCCTTATTCACTTGACATAAATCGCAGTAGCAGTGTGATTTACAGTTGTGTTAGTGCTCATTTGCTAATGGAACTGGATGGGTGGATTTAACTTTCCCAAGAAAATATTGAGTCTGATCTAAAAGCCAAGTGCACTATCATCTCATATCGCTAAGCCATATTGCAAATCCTACCCTTTACTAACTACACAATTTGGATAAAGCTATTCAAAGCAGCACATTAAAGTGAGAGATGGGACATGTGGCTTGGTGTAATAAGGGGCTTTTAATTTTATTTTTCCTATCTCATTATGACAGACTTATTTACAGGATGTTTATAACTGATTATAAGCTGATTTCTATTGCATCTTTCTTCTCAGATAGATAGATATGAATATATAGATATTGATGTTGAGAAATGGAGATAGATACATAGATAAATATAGAAATAGACATAGATATATAGTTATAGACATAAACATAGACATAAGTATCAATAGAAAATGTTGTTTTTTCTTTATTTTCATCAGTTTCCCTATCAGACTGTTTAATGATATGTTCTACTTATATTTATCGGTATAACTAAACTTTTTTTCTTTTTAAAGTCAATATTAATATTAAAAACCATTACTCCTTTGAGGATTTATATCTTTTTGTTCATTCTACAGATAAAAATAAGACAATTGTTTAGAAAATCTCAATGCAAAACCTTATGTGAAATTCTTGCTTTTAAGGTAATAGTTTCTAAAAATAATACTTTAAAAAAAATGTGGCCTAGGCCCTTAATTTGTAGGACTAAGGCTGTTTGGTTTTTCCTTCAGAAATAGTAAGGGAAACCTGCAGTTCCTTTTTGTAGTATTCACTTACCCAGAAAGAGAGGCAAATATATATTTTAGTGACCTGGACTTTTAGAACAGCTCATTAGCGCCAGTTAGCATGTAATAGATATTTTGGCTAAAGAAGTTTATGGGTTTTACAAATAATTTCTTCCTCCCACACACCAAATTTAACAGTTTTATAGTCCTTTACAACTTCCACCCCATTCGTGCACCTCATCATTATACCAAGAGCCAAATTTTAATGATTTTTGTTGCCTCTAGCACTGTATTCATGTTCAGAAATGATGCACCCCAAACTCTGATTAAATGCCAAACTCTACTGATGAAAAACAGGTCCACAGAGTAAGTAATAATGATGAGTGAGATTTCATGCTGTTTTACTGCCAACAGACCATCAGAGAGGGAGTTCAGTTCATATAAAAACAGTCCTCCACCAAACAAGTCAGGATGGCTCGCAGCCTTTGTAAACATGTAAATGAATTTGATAACCCTCCCTCTTTGGAGAATTCATGTAAAATACTCTCCTGCTTGCTTTATTTGGCTTGGTTTAAAATGTCAAGGGATTTGCAGTGAAGCCATTAGCATCTAAACTCTTAAATTAACTAACTGTGTATTCTGACGGCTGACCAGGACCTGAAGTATGATATGCAATGATTCTTGAGGAAAACTGGGAAACATATAAGATCATCTAATGTTTTACTAAGAACAATGTGCAGAATAGCTAAAAGGAAACATTTTAGTTTTCTACAACTACTGGGCACTACCACTCTAAACACATAAAAAAGTGATACCATGAGGAATTGTTGTATCTATAATAATAAAAGTGTAATATGCTAATTAGATCAGACAGCCAAACGACCTTCCAGACATTCTTCCGGATGAAGCCGGGGCTGTGAGGGCCAAGGCAGGCCACCGTGGCTGCAAGGACCAAGCCACTTGCATGAATTTTGTGCATCAGGCCTCTAGTCTTATTATAATTAACAAGGTATAATAAAGTGATATTAAGAACAATAAATAATATTTATTGACCACCTAGTATTTGCTAGACCCAGTCTTATAGACTTTACACACATGAATTTGTATAACCTTTATGATATTTTAGTGTAAAGAATACTGTTCACATTTTACAAATATGAACACTAAAGATCAGAAAGACTAAATATCGTGCTTAATATGAGCTTTGGGTATAGAGCTTGAGTTCAAACCTGATATATTGGATCCAAGTTCTCACTATGCAATATATAACACACATGCACACACACAGATACAACTTATAGTTTATTTATTTATTTTTAAACTTAAACCTTTACTTATACTAATCATCTGAGTTTTTTTAATCCAATCTATGCATTCTATTACATCCTATCTAATAAAGAGTGAATATGCAAATTGACCATCACGCCATCACAAAGATGGCAGCGCCCATAGCCACAAGATGGCGGTGCCCAGTCCTCTCAGCCCCATCGGAGTCCCCCAGTCCTTTCAGCCCAGCCAGAGGGGCAGCAGATGCACGGTGCAGCCAGACCCTCCCTCAGCCCCCCAGCTTCCCAGAGCCAGCCCAAGGCACAGGCTAGCCTCAGATGGTGGCTGCCCAGCCACCCAGGGCCGCCCTAGGTGCAGGTAACCAGGGCCAACTGCGGCTTGTGCTGACGGCAGTGGCAGCAGCAGATGTGTGATGGGGGCATTGCCTTCCCCTGATGGCCTGGTTGCCTCCCACCCTTGAGGGCTCCCAGACTATGAGAGGGGGCAGGCCAGGCTGAGGGACCCCCCTCCAGTGCATGAATTTTCATGCACCGGGCCTCTAGTATGAATTAATAAAAGGCAACACTACGTGATTTATAAGCCAATTAATTAAAGATGACTATGCCATATATATTTTGTTGTCTCTTTCAAGGCTGTTTCTAAATAAAATGAGAAGACAATGTTTTGAATTTGATCCCCTCCAAACTTCATTGTAAACACAGATTCCCACCACTTATCCTCCAAAATATGCTTGTCTTTCTTCAGTCTTCTGTCAAGATGTCCTTCAGGGCAACTCAACTTCACCAGATAAGACAACAGCAAAAACTTGTTTGCATCTTTATATACCTTTCAAGCAATACATTTTAGGTCTCATTCTCTGTATGTCATTCTCTCATGTCTTCATACAAATTTTCCTATCCATTAAAACTTAAGAATATTCTATTTTTCCCAGGGAGAGGAAGGTGTGTTGCCTTAATGGAACATTTTTGGAGTATTCTAACAGTACTAGTTATAACTACAAATCATTTGGGTCAGTACTTTCTCTTGTCTAAAAACCTGAACTTTTCTTTGCTATCTAATGTATCCTCTAATTTCCACATTCTGTCTATCCCTCTTTCTTCTAACTAGCTCTTACATTCAATGCCTAACTGATTTTGATTCAGTTTTACCTCTAACATTCTTAATTTTGGCTTATCAAGCAGGCATCCACACCCAAACACACACACACACACACACACACACACACACTACACACACACTACACACACACAAACATCTCTGGATGCCTTTGTGTAGGAACAACCTCTGCCCACTTCTGAGTTTGCCTCCTGGGTATTACAATTAGTCTGATAGCGATTCTCACACTGCCATGACAGCTCAGTTCATTCTAGAATCTATTTCTCTAAATTTCATTGCACCTCCATAGAGCAATAAAAAACATTGATATTTTTTATAAAATAGTGGTGTGAAACACTATCATATTATTAAAATGCTAATTCTGATTTTTATCATGTCACAAAGATAAATAAGCAATAAGCAATAATATCAAATACTGAATCCCAGAAAAATAAACTAGTTAGGTAATTAGACTAATTGGTCTTTAATTCCAGAATAAAGGAGCTACTTGATTCATTCCATTTCTATTATTTGATTCTGTACTTTAAATATATACCCATAAGTTATACAAGCATTATATATTTCTAAAATGCAGAAGCAGTGAACAGAATTGATCAGCACTGTTAATAAAGTGGATAAAAGGTAATAGTGCAGGCAGCTTATTAAATTGTAATTTCTAGTGGAAAAAAAGTACATATTAATGTACATACTTGGAATCTGAAGGAAAATTCTTAGGTGAATAGCCTAAAAAGTGGAATAACAAAATATATAAATTTTACCTTTCTGGATAAATCAGAAAGAAAAAGATCAGAATAATTGCAGTAAACAATTATAAAAATACTAGAGGCCTGGTGCACAGATTTGTGCACATTGAAAGGTAATTATTTAGAAAGTGGCTGGTGGGGCGGGACTGGGTGAGACAGGCTGGACACGCCCTGGAGCCAATCTCTGGTGGGCCCTCCCAGGCTGGCCACACCTGGGGTGGCATCTGTGGAGTGAGCAGGGTCTCTCCGGCAGGTGGGGTCCCTTGACCTGGCCTGCAGGGATTGGGCCTAAACCAGCAAGGATTGGGCCTAAACCAGCAGTTGGACATCCCTCTTGCAATCCAGGACCGCTGGCTCCTAATCGCTCACCTGCCTGCTGGCCTGATCCCCCTAACTGCTCTCCCCTGCCAGCCTGATCCCCCTAATTGCTCTCTTCTGCTGGCCTGATTCCCCTAACTGCTCTCCCCTGCTGGCCTGATCCCCCTAACTACTCTCCCTTGCTGGCCTGATCGCCCCTAACTGCCTCTGCCTCAGCTCTGCCACCATGGCTTTGTCTGGAAGAACGTCTGGAAGGTCGTCCAGAAGATGTCCAGTCTAATTAGCATATTACCCTTTTATTAGTATAGATATCACTGTTATTTTGAGGGGGAAATAAAGTAGGATGAAATGGAGGTAAATAAAATACTAGTATTGGAATAAAATAGTGATAACATTAAAAACATAGCATTTAAGACAAATATTTTAAACACTCCAAGAAGTACTACTAGTAACTTGTTCACTTTCAAAAATTACTAGGCAGAAAATGAAAATATTTTAAAAGCAAAATGATCAAAAAATGATTTTTTGCCAAATACGGGATTTGAGCTCAACATTGAAAATATGCAATAGTGAGAAAAAGGGTAAAAGTTAACCAGGAGAAATAAAATAGGTAATGGTCCAGATATATAACAATGCCCATCTCATAAGATAGTGAGGGCCCAAACCAAGAGTTCATTTCAGAAACAGTAGCAAATGGAATGATTGTAAGATGGATTATGGAGTGTTTTGAAAGGAAATACAAATGTTAGTGTTTTATATAAAGCCAGCAAGTGCATACTACCTGTGTTTATTTCTGTTATCCTGAAAGTGAACATGAGGTGTCTGGATCAGGGACTGTTATTCACAGCAGTAACTACATTGGTTCCCCCATACCCACCTGCAGGGTGTTGGGGAAGAACCAGGTAGGCCCTGTGTGTGTACAGAGGGGTTTCTTACACTGTGGGAGAGCAAGCCGACACTAGCGATCTGAAAGCTTGTAAGGGTGACCCAGTGCCTCCTCCCCTGCTAAGAGAGGGGAGAAACCTCTACTCCCTAACATTTTACAATTCTTTGGAATGTGGACAGATGGGCCCATGACTCCAGGTTTTATCCCCTTAAAAAGCAAACACACTTCGAAATAAGTCCTAACTCTCTCTAAGGGTTTCTCACGATCTACGCAGTCCTCTTTTCTTTTTTCTTAACCCAGGCTCGTCCTTTAACCCCTGTTCAAGTTTTCTTTGCTCAGAAATCCCTAAACATGCAGAAACATGAAAACACGCCCTTCCCGTCATAGGGAAGGCCTGAGTTTGAATCACAGACCCGCAATTTACCAACTGGGTGCTTTCCCGCAGTGATTTAATAGCTTTGAAGCTCAGTTTCCTCAACTGTAAAAAAAAGTTTAAAAAAATTAAATATGTGACAAATGTTATTGTGCCATGTAAACTGGATAATGCATGTAAATAACAAAAACATTGCCTGGCTCTAAATTAGGGGCTTATTTCATGTTAGCTACGATTATTTGTGTTCTGAATCCAGAAACAAACCTCTAAACTTAAATATAACTTAAATATGATGGTATTTAAAACCTGTGAAACCTGAGGCTGAAAGTGGTGTGTAAGCCCAGTCATTAGGAACAGTCTTTGAAATAAGCTGGTCTTGAGTTTGAGTTTGAATCCCAACTCTGCCATTTACTGGCTATGTAACCTTGGGGGTATCTAAGCCTTATTTTCCTCATGTTTAAAAGGTTGATAATGATACTTAATTCATTGGATTGTTATATGAATTCAATGAGTTAGTGGACAAAGAGCATGAAATCTGGTAGATATTAAGCTTTCAGTGTATGTTAATCATTTTATTATTATTTTCACTGTTATTGCTATTACCATAGTAATCCTAGGGGGGTGGGTATAGAAATTGGAAATAGAACTTAGTTAAGAGGATGGCCAGTGCACTCTTGGAGTGGTGCAGGCGTGAGAGCTGGAACTCCTATGGAAAGAGGGCACTCCGCCTGTCTAGAGTTGAACAGGAAACTGAAAGTCTCTACTTGCGTTTAAGGAACGTCTCTACTTGTGTTTAAGGGACGTGTTTCCCCAAATGGAAGTGGTCTGAGCTTAGTCAGGGTAGAAGGCTGACTAGTAATAAGTCAACCCTGCTTTTTTTGTGTTATATTTCTAAATTAATTTAAAAATATGGCAAAGAGGAGAGGAGAATGTTTACCTTGAGTGGACCAGGGTATACAAAGAGAGTGGAGAACAAATTTTAGTCCTATTTTGTGAAGTGATCATATGTTTTGCTACTTTCTAAACACAAAGAAATGAATCAAGCGTCATGAGTCAATAACTAAAAGAAATTGCTTTATAATGTAGAAAATAAAAGAAATAGAGCACACCTGACTTTTCAAAAAGCACAGTGGGTGTCAGAGATTCAGTTGCTTAGTGATGAATGTAAGTCTCAAAGTCCACGCCAGTGAAAGAATTATATTTAAAGGTAAAAGAATGCAAAGAAAAGAAAAAAACTCATCGAAACTGGGGGAGGAAGGCAAGAGAGGATTTGAAGGCAGCAATGGGAAGAAAGACAATTTGACTTATTATAATTACTGCTACTTATTATCAAAGATATTGTTTTGAAAATCATTTGTCCCAATAGAGCATACTTTTTTTATCTGGATTAAGTACTGGCTTTGGTAAACACAGGAACATACAAATGGATGATTTTAAATGGTACTTTCCCACAAATCTTCTGGAGAATTGTTTTCTAATAGCTAGAATGCTTCTTTTGTCTTGGAGCCTTTTATTTTAAATTAAATTGAGAACAAATTGCACATTACCTCTTCATGGTATTACTGCACTAAAGGCAGCAGGAAATTCTATAATATGGTTTCTATTCAAGGAAGTTAAGTAGGCCTTTATTTCAACAATCATACCAATTTCTGTACAATTTGTGAAATTGATTCTGACCTTATCAACCTTAATCATCTTCTTCAGATTTGGATCAGTGAATTCAATTCTTAATGCTGTTGAAGGGTTTAAACTGGACTTTCATAACCCTGCCATCTGTTTGCCTTTGCTTTTAAAACTAGGGGGTAACGTATATATAATATTATACTATATGTTAATACCTAGTAGTGCCTTATTATATGTGATTTGTATGTAACTTACCTCTGCCCTTTTAGTATTCTACTCTGTTTTCTTTTACTAATTTTTTATTGATTGTTTTACATGTATTTTTGGAAGTCACATCATTTTGGACCACAGTAGACACTAAACAAATAACAAGGATGTAACATCATTAAAACTTTTAAATAAAAATGGTTTCCTTATTTTCCAAATATACACACATGTCTTTACTGCTTTGTGAAATCAGTAATTAGTTGCATTTTAGGTATAAAACATGTACAGTTTATAATTATATAGACTGGTCATATATTCAAAAGGATTTACAGATGAAGATATTACCATGTGTAAGTAATGTTCATGTTCCCTTTTCTAAATTGTTTAGATTATACCTTACTCTGAAAGACTCTACTAGATACTAACACAAAATTCATAACGAAAATATGCCCACTTGAAGATAAGTGGAACTCACTAAGGATTCTATTCTTACAAAAATATTTCATCATTGTCCTAAAGCAATAGCAATGAAAAATAATACTTTAGAAGGATGTCCTTACCTATTAAACACCACTACCAAAATATATCTTAACTAGTAGCCCTGTGCATGAATCAGTGCGCGAGTAGCTCGCTGCCACTTACCTCAGCTGGCCACCCCGCCCACTGCCGCTGGTAGCACTCCACTGCTGGTAGCTCGCTGCCCTGCCCTCCTGTAGCTCTCCGACCAATGCCTCACCCTCCTGTAGCTCTCAGCCGCTTGTAGATTGGGTGTGACATTACGGTGTCCCAGCTAATTTGCATATCCCTCTATTATTATATTAGATTCTGACCAATCCTCACTTTCTCCATCTCCACCGCTTTAGTCTAACACACTACCATCTCTTGCCTGGACTTCTACAATAGTTTTGTAGATGATGTCCTGCTTCCATTCCCTTAGTCTCTTCTTCGATATTTTAAATCAGTAAATAAGATGGTTTCACACATATTGCCTGCCCATTACTTAAAACCATCCAGTAGTTTTCCTTAACACTTAGAGTAGAGGCCTAAATTCTCGCTGTCAGGGATAAAAAAGAACATTTAATAAGTAATACAACAATACTGACCACCCCACTCCTTACTCTTGTATCAGTCCCGATGGAAAGATCAGGGTACCCACCAAGGCAAGGAGACAATAAGGGGCTCTGAGTAGCTCATTTCTGTGGCAGTATTTAATATTTAAATGAGTTTGGTTGTACCAGTGCAAACAGGTTGAACCATGGCTTACTAACTTCTGTATGTTCTGACCCAGGATTTGTATTTCAAACTCATATTCTATCCCTTCTCTTTCTCTTCCTATGCTTAGCCTGTACTGATCTCAGGACACATGGAAAATACATACAGATCACTTTAGGGCAGCGGTTCTCAACCTGTGGGTCGTGACCCCTTTGGGGGGTCAAATGACCCTTTCACAGGGGTTGCCTAAGACCATTGGAAAACACATATATAATTACATATTGTTTTTGTGATTAATCACTATGCTTTAATTATGATCAATTTGTAACAATGAAATTGGAGGTCACCACAACATGAGGAACTGTATTAAAGGGTCGCAGCATTAGGAAGGTTGAGAACCACTGCTTTAGGGTCTTTGTGATTACTGTTTCCTTTACTTACACTGCCTCATTTAATACGTTCTATGTTCAAAGGCCACCTCCTCAGAGAAAACTCCTTTGACCACCTGTCTATAGGAACATCTCCTCTACTCTCTCTCCCCTCACCCTGCTTTCTTTTTCTTCACAGCCCTTGCCACTTCCTGAACTTATTTAACACTCTTATTTGTTTGTGTGTCTCTTGCACTAAATTGTAAAGTCAGGGAGTTGGTGTGTCTTGATTACCAAGGAATCATTACCACCTATAATCATTCTTCTCTATATTTCTGTACAATGGATTCAAACTTTAGAAACACTTGGAGAATGATGTGATGAGTAGTGTGGTACACTGGCAATATACATACATATATAGTCCTCTATCAATGGGGGAGAGGGTGATTCCTTAGAAACCAAGTTTCATGTAAGGCATAGTGAAAAAGTTGAGTCACAAAGACGAGTTGTAAAATCAGCAACCAAGATCCAAGACCAAGGCAGTTATGAAGAAACTAACTCCACAAACATACTATATTTTTTAAAAAATCTAATAAGAAACATTTGGAAACGCCTAGACACTCTTGTGAAATAACCTTTTAAAATGTTGTGTTGAAAATTAATGCATAAAATATAGTTATAACTGATGTTAAATATATGGTTTATAGGGTTGCAAAATAATAGATTTAGGACAAAATTTCCTACCATGTGCCCAACACAGACATTTCATATGTACTTTTTAAAATTCTTACTTTGTTATTAATTTTAGACAAGGGTAAAAATATAATAAGTAGGAGACAATTAAACATAATATGGTGTGGCCTTGTAAATTTGCTAAACAATTTCCCCAGCCTGCTAATATATACTTTTACTTCCCCAAGAAAGCATTATACAATTTTTTAAAGAAATGACCCCTTTACAACTCAGTAAGCCTGAACTAGGACTGAAAATTAACAAATGAATTCCTGTTTTAGCTACATCATGTAGAAGGCTGCTTGTAGAATGCTATGATATTAAATAGGCATGATCAACTATCAAAATAACGTTATGCAATGTTTTCAGGTCTTAGCCATTGTGAACCTGCATGCCTAACTCTAATAAACCTAAGAAGATTAATCATTAAGATTAACAGCAAGGCTGATTCACTTAAAAGTGTTGATTTTTCTGGCATCACTACTAAATTTATGATTAATTTATCTGAAGGTATATATAGAATATTTTAAAACCAAGTTACTAAAGTATTAAGTAGTATGTTTCTCCTGTTATAGTTTCAAAAATATTGTCCAATGTTATGCTTTTTAAAATATGTTTTTTTAATTTTTTTAGAGAGAGAGGGAGGAAAAGGAATAGAGAGATAGAAACATCGGAGAGAGAAACGTCATTGAAGGACTGCCTCCTACACACCCCCTACTGGGAATGGAGCCTGAAACCTGGGTATGTGCCCTGACTAGGAGTCAAACCATGATCTCCTGGTTCATAGGTCGATGCTCAACCACTGAACCACACCGGCCGGGTTCAAATTTTATGCTTTTAATGCCATAATTATTTGAGGAACTATGACTGGAAGAAATGTAACATATGTAAAGAAAATTTCTAAAATTAATGAGAAAGTGATCATTTCCCCATTTCAGAAACATCTCCTTGTTTTCAACATTTGGACCAAAACAGAGAGCAAAATGTGTCCGCAATTTAGGTCAGGCCACAAAGCAGGGCAGTGAGAAGTTTTCAGTTGAGAGATCAGAGGGGTCAAGGAAGGTCATCCACTGAGTCCTGGTGTTGAGCAAAAGATGGAGAGAAGGGACCTTCAAAGGACTAGACCCCTCCCAGAGAATGCCAGTGGATTTCCCATATCCAACAAGCGACATCCCACAATCACCTGGTATTTGGAAAACTATTTCTCAGAGAAGAAGGAAGAACCCAACCCCCAAATATGTCATTTTTTAAAATGCATAAACATTTATGAAAAGGAAAACTGAAATGACTAGAAAGCTGTACACCAAAGTCATTGAGAGGTCATTTCTGATGTATCTGTGTGTATGTCCTTCTTCGCACCTTTCTAATATTTCCCAAATACTTTATATGAAGGTGAATGTTATTTCAAACAAGTGTTGTAGTTGAAGATCTACAATACTAAGACATCTAATGTTTTTGAAAAAACTGGCCACTCAAGTAAATATTTCTTCTCTGAATCATTCATTCTCCTCTGACTTGCAACTTTGAAGAAAATACCTTGAAAACTTGGGGAAAATGTTTGTGTTATTTTATGTAAGTTTTCGATATAAATATATTTTTTTTCTAAAAACTCCCTTTACTTTTGCCCTTATGGCTCTCTGGTTTGCTTCTTATAAATCTTTTAAATCATATTGTTTTACTTAGTGCAGCATGTTGTGCACATTCCTGGAAATAACTGATGTATTTGTCTCATAAAACACTGTGTTTTCCTTCATGCAGGTGGCACTGTGCTTGTGCCAGGCGTCCCTGGGTGGCCACCTTGCCTGTTTAAATGAAAATTATGTATGTATGTACGAGACTAAAACTGCAGGCACCGTTATAACAAGTCATATTAAATAACGCACTGACGTCTAGACGCCGAGTGCAGGAATTTTTCATTGTTCTGGGATTGAAGTAGGCATTAGCATGGGAAAAACGTCATTAATAGGGGCAAAGCATAGCAACAGATTGAGGATAAATTCAGGAGGCTGGTATGTTTACAGCCAGAGCTCCCCAAAGCGCAGGGAAATTAGCAGATCCACAGTAGATAGTGGTCTCCTATTGTACCTTCTCCAATTCATATCCTATAATATGTGAGTGAAATAAGTTTCCCTGAGCTTCAGTTGAGTCCAAGTTCGATAGCACTTTTACATTTATTTTTAAAATTCACCAAACCACTATTGCCATTTGCCTGCTCAGTTTTAATGCCTCTCCTGTCCTTGCCCTTATCGCTTCCTGGAAGAATTTGATGCCATCTGAGCTACGTGTGAGATCCCCTCTTGAAAGAACCAAAAAACATATTACTTCTTTTTTTATTGTTTAAAGTACTACAAAGAGTAGTACGTATGTCTCCTTTTCCCCCCATTGATCTCTTCTGGCCTCCTCTACCCGCCAGCACATGGCCTAACCCTACCCCTGCAGTGTCTTGCGTCCATTGGTTATGCTTATATGCATGCATACAAGTCCTTCAGTTGATCTCTTACCCACCCCCACCCTCCCCTGCCTCCATTACTTCTTCAAACTTCTTCTGGTTCTTTTCCTTTGCAACACTAACATCCCTACACACTAGCCTCTTGCTTGACTTATCATGTATCTGCTTGTTCAGCTTGGTGGTCAGCATGTTTCCCACTGGGCTAAGCCAAAAGGATATATGGAAAGTTAGATTTCTTTTTTTTTTTTTTGAGAGAGAGAGAGAGAGTAGAAAAAAAGCATGCAGACACATTGAAGGAATGAGAAGTATGTGTATCTATATACATTATGTGCTGGGAATTAAATCCCATATATAAATTTTTATATGTTAATGATAAATTAGATAAGTATGTGTTGTAAATGTTTCCCTCCACGTACCACGTGGTTCAGGGTTCAGGATCTGGAAGAGGAGCCGCACACAAATGAAAGAGAAAAGACACAAGATAATTTGGGAATATTGGGGGCCAGGCAGGTAAGTCCAACTCAAGAGGAAGGACTTACACCGGTGCTCAGGCCGCACCACCAACCATTTTATAGTCAGAGGTAAACAAGGTAGTGGTTACCATAGTTACACAGTTCTTGTGAGTTTCACTTGTTTTGACCATAGTTACACTTCCTGCACTTCCCTCAGCCCATTAGCTTCCCAGATAAGATCTGGGGAGTGTTATAAGGTCAAGCCTAATTATGCTAAGAGGACTGTGCCCTCTAAGTTGGAACTTGTTTGTGACTTTGCCAACAGGTCAGTCCGAGGCTTAACCCTTTATCGGTTCCCCACAGTATGGAGAGTAAAGGTAGTTATTTTAAACACATTGCTAAGTGGAAAGAATATTTCTTTTGTTATGAAATCTATTTTTCTACAGAGACATAGATTTGTTTGATCCAATTTTGCAGCTTTCATGAACACTATTGATGCTAGTGGTTAGACAGCTAACCACTAGCTGTCTAACCACTAGCTGTTTTTTTCCTAAAAAAATAAAAAAGTGAGGTTATTATGTGATTAGATTGTACATTGTGTTTTCTTTCCTTACAAATTTTTCTGCATTGTTTCTAAACGATTTCTAATTTCCAACAGGTGAAATTTTAAATCAGCAAAGAATTGTGGTTTTTCAGTATGATAAATTGTTCATTTTTCTTATTAGGCAAGGAGCATGTGGTGTTTTAACAAAGCAATAAAATGTTTGTTGGCTGTGAAGCTACTGGATAAATAGAAGATGCTAGCACAAAATTATGAGAAATCATCTGAATCTCAAATCATTTAAATTTAATGGGGATAGTACCACCAAAAAAATATATATGTGTGTGTGTATATATATTAAGGCAAGGAGTTAAAATTAATGTTTTGCATGTAAAACACTTTTTCTCAGTTGGAAGACACTGAAATAATAATGTTTATCCTGTATGCTATGTTATGACACATAGGGTTTGGGGATAAACAATTTAAACAATTTTGTCTCAGTTCCATTGAACTCCTCATACCTTGACCCTAATTATGAGTTAACTACATGTGCTCCATACTCTAGTTCAGTGATGGTGAACCTTTTGAGCTCCTCGTGTCAGCATTTTGAAAAACCCTAACTTAAATCTGGTGCCGTGTCACATATAGAAATTTTTTTATATTTGCAACCATAGTAAAACAAAGATTTATATTTTTGATATTTGTTTTATATATTTAAATGCCATTTAACAAAGAAAAATCCACCAAAAAAATGAGTTCGTGTATCACCTCTGACACGCGTGTCATAGGTTCGCCATCACTGCTCTAGTTACACACCTGTCTAATGATTATCTTTAACTTTGTGCAGATTCTTCATAAGAATCTTTATCTGGAAGTCTATTGCCAATGTGTTGTTTAATTTAACTTTGGAAATGTTTTATCTAAAAGAGTTTCCCTAGACTGAGAAGGTTAAACTTCATTTTTTTTGAAACCTATTTCTTCCATCCTATAAACCAAAGTAAATGTGTAAGTGCTAAGAAAAAAAAAATGTCTGGTTGATTTTTTTTTTACCTATACAGTATAAAGAGAGAAAATTTCAAAGTTGGCCACATTGATTATATAAATGACTAATTACCCATTTAAGTTGGATTAAACCAGTTTTGTGTGTGTACTTTAGGCAACCAGGGCAGCTAGACAGAATTAAAAGGGAACCTCGAGGATGCATGGAAAGGAAATACAAGGAACATCTGCACTTAGTTGTTTTGTGGGATAGTCATTATAAATGCACCCTCGTGCCCAGATGCTGGGCATCTCTAACCATATTACTTACAAGCAGGTCCTGATGACTTAACCTGCTTTGTCCCAACACAATGATATGCCCCTTGAGCCTCACTCTCTGAAATGTGCCCCTTGTCCACCATACCCCGACCCCTCACCTATTTCCATTTCAACATTTAGCATATTTCCCTGAAGGCACTATGAACCTTGGCCGTGGCTAGTCACTAAAACTAATACGTTGTGGCAGCAGAAAGTCAGTAGATGGTGCACATTTGGCTGGAGAGCAGCAATGTTGGTTATAATCCACATCTTGCTTACAACTTGGATTCTATTAAGAATGAGAGGAGCCAAAATGCATCAAATAGAGTGGCTAGTCCCATAAGGAAAAGGCAGGTGGCTGCGATTGATACAAAATATCCTTCCCATTCTAACCCTGCACCTATTTAGAAAGCCCATTGTTCAATCTTGGATTGCCCGTGGCTACGGGGAGTAGGCGGAGTTTAACAAGGAGCCCACTTCTAATTTGTAATACCCTCTTTATATAACAAAACCGTGTCATAGAAAGAATTCTGGGCAGAAGGTCAGGAGACCTAAGATAAGTCCCAGGAATTTTAAGCCTAATAACCTTTATTGAACTCTGACTACAGAAAGATACACATGTTCAACTTTGTAAAGTACATGATTGTCTCACTACTATGCTGTACAACTGAACTAATACAAAATAATATTGAATCTAAATTGTAATTGATTTTTTTTTTAGAAACAGACACACATGTTCAGGATAGCAGGCTATAATAATACATGAACTTTGACCCAAAGGAACTTAAACCTGTCCCTAGGAACTCACGTAGCTTTCCTAAACTGGCAAGTTTCCAACTTGAAAATACAAATAATGAAAGATACTCCAACATACTTCACCTATGTAGTAATGCTCATCAGGCTTACAAAGGAGAACAAAAGAGTCTAGAGAGATCACATTACACAAAAAATGAAACCCACGTTGATGTTAATATATATTTTAAGCCATGCATCCTGTGTTGTGACAACTAAAATAAATGGACCATTGGCTGATGTTTACTGCATTTTATTTTTCTACATATAATTTCTTGGCCATTTATATTTGTTTACCATAATTTTGTTCTCATGAAACATATTAGATGCCTATTTTGTATAAGGATAAGAAAAAGTAGAAGGATTATATGAAAGTCACAGTGAAGTATCCTATACTGAGAAGTCAAGCTCACTTTAGAATACTTGCAAATAGAAAGCAAGGTAGGTTATTTAAGAAATAAATGTTATAAAACAAAAATAAAATTTGAGGCAAATTAGGAAAAGTAAGAGGAAAATGAGAGAACAAAGTAAAGAAAGAATTCATTATGAGACAATATTTCTGCTACTTCTTTAATCCTTTTTCTCAAAACTTCTTCTCAAGAAAGAGCTAAACTGTGGGCAAAATAAGGATGGCTCTCCATGTTGTGATGTCAGAATATATATATTTTTTTAAAAAAGCAAAAAACTCTACAACCCAAACATATCTTTCTGCTGTTGACCTAACATAGAATTTTAATGGTGGTATCAAATAACAATAATAACAACAACGATAATGTTGAGATTAAGGCACTGCAGGGATTTTATAAAAATACTGTTCTCCATGAGGCACTGTACATTGAGCCATTCTCAAACACTGATGTAAGCCTGTGTAAGATTAGGCAAGTAGCTTTTTAAAGAGGCTAAAAGGAAGTGGCCTGCAGATTTTGATAGTAGAGAGAGATTTGGGGAGATAGCACCAGAATAGAAAAATCTTGATTGTTACTCAATAAGGGAACTAAACCATCAAGGAGCACCATAAGGGAACTGATATGCCATATTGAAGAGGAATTATGGCCAATGGATGAGGGAACTTGTCAGTATATCACTAGTTTACAAAATTCCTTAAAGCAAATATTCCCATAAATATCTACTTTGAGGAAAATAGCTGCTAGAAGAGTTTATCTTGGAGAAGCTAAGTGGATAGGTTATAAAGCTCAGTTAAGGGAAACTACTGATACAAGAATTGAGGACGTAAAAGAAAATAGGATGACAGTAATGGCTTAAAGGGGGGAGGTGTGTGTTTGTGTTGCAAACAATAGAAAATAAGCCAACATGTTCATAGGCTGAAAATAAGATTCCAGAATAAATAGGAGAAGAGAGGGGATACCTTTGAAGAGGACAAAGACATTTTCTTCCTTTGAGATTTGAATAAAATAGGGTTGGTAGGGATACAGGTATTGGGGGAGTGGGGCTGAGAAAGAAGAGTGTGAACTTTCATGACTTCTGTGTTCTCTAGAAGACAAAAGACAAGGTTAGTAATTAAATACGAAAGACCTAGAGTGAAATAGTTCAGTGAAAATGATAGAATATTCAAAATCTGCTTTGAAAAAGCAAAGTTGATTACAATGGGGAGGAAAAGTATTGCCAAGATTTGTGGTTCAATTAGCATTGGAAACCAATGTCTAACTCTGGATCCTCTCAGGAAAGGACAGATCCCGAAAACATGAACCTTTCTGAGGCTATCAATGTTGTGAAATCAAGTCCTGGGCTCAAGCCAAGGTATTCAAAATATTAGATAATCAGTTCGAACTTGGCAACCCAGAGAAACCAGCTTGAAGCCAGGAGATGAAGCAGGTAAGAAAAGCCGAGATGCCAGAACTGGAAATGGGGCAAACAGATGGAATGAGGAGGCAATAGGTCAGAAGCTGAGCATGAGCAGCAAGGAAGAACGCAAACCGTGTGGGCAGTGGAGACTTGGTTCAGGAGAATGCATTTGCAAATACATTTATTTGGCTGCTCCATTCATTTTGCCTGTGGTTAGGTGAGATATAGCTAGGTCCAGACAGGACCTTTACAAGGTTTTGCATGGCTTCAGGATGCATCATTTTCCCTAGCAATCTCCACGGCCCTGGAGTAGGAACAAAGAAATCGGAGAGTTAGACTAACTCAGGGTTTAATATTTAGTTGGTTAGGAATGTTGAAAAATCAACAAACAATGATCCAGGCCAAATGTTTTTTAAGTGTTGGCAGAAGTCTGCTAATAAACCAAAGAGTAGGGGACTGGTTGGCTATAGAACAGGTGAGTGAAAAAAAGGAGTGAAAAGATGGCTATTATTTACTGAAAGGGCAATCCCATCCATATCCAAACACAGTTTATTCCGATCAATTCTGGAAATGGATAACTTGTGACCCCCAATGAGAAATTCTGCTGACCATGAATAGTAGAATAATGAAAAGGATGGAGAAAGAATGTGATGCTGCTTCCCACACTTTTACTGAAAAGGAAAAGAATGTCAGGCTATGAGAAAGATCAGGTTATGTCTATTTCAGTGTGCATCAGGAGTATGTCAAAGGTAGAAAGTAAGGGGTTCACAAATCAAAGAGACATCTCAATTTAGATCCATTTACATGAGCGGTTGTCCTTGGTCACTAGCCCCTGAGGTACTAGAAACCTGAGATGCAAATCAGAGAGTAGCTGTCATTTTCATTAGTGCTTTACTGTTTAGAACTCCCTTTGCCTTCTGCTATGTTGGGTGACACTCAAGGTGACCCTGTGAGAGAAGAGTAATGATGCCCCTCCCTGGTTATACAGAAGCAGAAACTAGCACTAAGCAGATCCCTTCCCGTGGTCGGCAAACTGCGGCTCGCGAGCCACATGCGGCTCTTTGGCCCCTTGAGTGTGGCTCTTCCATAAAATACCACGTGCGGGCGCGCACGTACAGTGCGATTGAGACTTCGTGGCCCATGCGCAGAAGTCGGTATTTTGTGGAAGAGCCACACTCAAGGGGCCAAAGAGCCACATGTGGCTCGCGAGCCGCAGTTTGCCGACCACTGCATAGAGTATGAGTAACACAAGCTTTACATCTCATAGCAAGACAGAGAAAAACGCTGAGCGCCCCCGCAGAGCAGAAATATCAGCTCTATGTTCAGGCCCCACAAGTATCAGTGGAGAGAATAGTACTTTTGGTTTCTGGGTGTCATATATGAATAAATCTATAGTGTTTAATAAGTTATAAGAAAATGTTACCTCTTTTATCACCCAGTAATTTGTGTAAGCATAAATCTATAGATTTGGCAGAATTCATAATGACTCCATATGCCCACAACTAAGGCTCAATTGCTCTTTATTACTGATGAGAGCTTCCGTGCTGTTTTTCTATTACATCATTTGAAATATTGATCTTAAGTTATTAGCCACACGATCATGAATCAAGTGTGCGTTTACACGCTGCAGCTGAAGACACTGATCCAGTCGTATCATACTATGGAATTCAAAGTATTGCAACTCCCTAAAGAAATTTGCTGGAACTGGTTGGACATACTTTGAATTATTTGTTTGGTTAATTATCAATGGCTCCAAAGTGGGCCACTGTAAAAGCTTTCTCAGTAAATTGCTTTCAAAGCCTCGGGCAGTCTGTAGGCATTATGCTTCTTTTACACTCTACACAAGGTTCTCTTTGTTTATGGCCCTGTGTGTTACATGTATCCTTGCCCTTTGCACTAATGGTTTGTATGCAGCCCTGGCTCGTTTATCAGGCTGCCCTGACAATTTAAATAGTCTTCCAGTCCTCTCAGGTGGGGTTTGAATTTGAACATAAGATCTTTACCATGGTAATAAACACACCCATCAGGTCACTATGAATGAAGACATTAAACATGCGAGTCTCCAAGTCCTTATTACCCAATATTTTTCTTAAAGCTTCCAGGTCCCAGACTGATAATTACCACATCATATGGCTGTTGCTTCCCTTATTATCTTCTCTTAATATCCTTGGTAATTAAGATCATATCCAGTGTGTCTGGAGGAAAGGTAACCTGGATGAGACTTCCTGAGACATTATCTGATGCAGGCACAGAATCTGTAATGAGAAGAATCCTGATGAAAACGTAACATGGACCAAAAGATATTCATGTTTGTTCCAGGGGCAAAAAATGGAAATGTTTGGATTTGTCTTGCTTTTGTTCATTTTTAACATATGCAAGGTGATTCACATTGTGTCAGCTCGTCCATGTGGGAACTGTGATTCTCAGAATTCCTTTTTCTGCATAGTTCCAAGTTCCTATGGGTCACAGAAACCAACTCCCATCAGGTTTGAGTTTCTCTGACTCTTGGGCCAGCTGTGTGCTTAGCGCCCTGGTGAAGGGCACCAACCTCACATGCAAGTCACAGTGCTGATGTCGAGGCATGGCCATGAAGGGGACCCACATGAGTTCCAGTTCTATAGGGGCACAGATGTACTCTGTCCCTCTCCAACGTCACCATCCCTCCTTCCCAATGGCCTGCCCTACCAACTTCAGGCCCAGCATTCAATGTAGAAAAGCAGGCTTATGTAAACTGTTTAACCAGCTTCTACAAATGTCTAAGGCCAAATCCCTATGATAAATCCCTAGACTTTATCACTCCCACTGGTGCTGTTTCTCCAATCAGGACTTGACTAATAAAATATGCATATCTCTTATATACAGGGGGATAATATCTAGTAAAATATGCTTCAACATCCTAATTCACATAACTCATTAAAATTTTTAGGGTAAAAGAGAAAAATTCCACATTTATAATTTTAGTTTGATATTTTGAAGGGTCTACCCTTTAAAATAATTTTATTTTAAAACAGTTATCCATGGTATGTAATAATATAAAATTAAAGGAGACTTAAGATTACCTCCCATAGACCATTCTGAAAGTCACATTCATACAGAAATTAATGCAGTCATTAGAGAACAATGTTCTTAATTAGGACATGGATCAATTTTGTAATCTCAACCATTGAAAACATTTCCCAATTTTGGCATCATGAAGACATAATTCTTCTTACACTTGGGAAAATAAAAGAACTCGTTTTAAGACATGGAAAATATTTTGTAGTGAATACACTAACTATAGATAAGTAAAAACAGGAACTGAGCTAATAAAATTATTTAGAGAATACAAACATTCTCCCCTAATATATTTCTCCATACAGGCTACTGATCTAATTTACATCACATACTTAGTTCTCTCCTACTTTTCCTTATTCCACAGAGAAAGTAATGTGCTGGGATAAATTCATAGATGGGGCATGTCCATAATTACTAGAACCCTGTAATTTAAAAGGCAGAGCTGAAAGTTTGATATGTGTTCCATAATCCTCTAGTTTTGTTTCTGTCCTTATATTACCTGTATGTGTAAAGTATGGGACTCTTAACATCCTAGTCACTCAATGCCACTTAGCAATTCAAGTGTGCATACGGCACAGTCACTGATGCTACAAAAGATGCATGGAGGATAAATTCAGTAAAATATATGAGGGATGTGGCCTGTGCCAAAGCTTCAGGTAGAGAACTTACTCTAAGGAAGAAAGAGAGAAGGTGGAAGATGTTGCTATTTTACTCCCCTAAAAGACTAAAGGAATCAGAAACACCAATCAGAAAGAACATATGCACCCCTATGTTCATAGCAGCACAATTTACAACTCTAATATTTGGAAACAGCCTAAGTACCCATCAGCAGATGAGTGGATTAAAAACCTATGGTACATTCACACAATGGAATACTATGCTTCTGTAAAAAAGAAAGAACTCTTACCATTTGCAACAGCATGGATGAACCTGGAGAGCATTATGCTAAGCAAAATAAACCAGTTAGAGAAAGATAAATATCACATGATCTCACTCATTTGTGGAATATAATGAACAATATAAACTGATGAACAAAAATAGATCCAGAGACATAGAAGCATTGAACAGACCATAAAACCTCAGAGGGAAGGTAGGGGAGGGTGGGAAGTGAGGGGTAAAAGATCAACCAAAGGACTTGTGTGCATGAATATAAGCATAACCAATGGACACAGATAGTAGGGGGGTAAGGGCATATGCTGGGGGTTGGGAGCAGCTGGGAAAAGGTCAATGGGGGAAAAAGGAGACATATGTAATACTTTAAACAATAAAGAATTTAAATAAATTTTTTAAAAAGAAGAAAAAAAAGTAAAGCCAATGGTGAGTAGAATAATTAATGGCATATTTTTATGAAATAAAGTGAAAGTTATAAAAACAAAAAAAAGACTAAAGGGGCAGAAGAGAAATGGATGTTAAAATGCAGAATCTATAAGATGAAGAAAGGGTGCTATGGTAAAAAACATACTACCTATATGTACATTTTAATGTAAACCCATCAACTGGAGCCCATATGCAAACTTTGGTGAAGTCTACATTTGTGGCAAATATTGTGTGCAAGTGGATTCTACTAGAGAAAATTTGAAAAGGTATATTTTTTTCTATTGGTTCATAGAAGGTATATGAACTTCTAATCCACATAAACCTATTTTTTAAAAGCAAAGAGGGTTCTATGCAATGTCTGGATTAGAAAATTAAGTTAGTGAATGGACAAGCACAAGTATCCCAGTTACCACGATATAAGAGAGTATAATGGAGTTTGTATGAAGATAAAATTATTTTGGTAGAGAGATAAAGAAAAACATTTCAGACAAGATGGTTAATCATATGAATCTTGAAAGGTGAAGAGATTTCAAATGTAAATATAGAATTACAGATATTGGCAATGAAAGGAGAAAGTCACTGAATGGGAAAACTGATAGTCTGTTAAAGAAATCAATGGACGCATCTAAGGTATAACATATACATATAAGAGAGTGATAAGAGATAAAACTGGGACAGTAGGTTATACCGTATTGTGGACTAGAGAACCCTGCATGCCAAACTAAATTGTTTATTTTATTGGAATTAGGATCCCAAGAAGGTGTCCTCTAAGAGAACAATTATAGAGACAGCTGTTGATGCAGAAAGTTTATTTGACACGTGTGTGGGTTGAACCAGGTAGTGTAAAAGCAAGAGTTTAGGGACCAGTTCAGAGACAATATGGCAGACCATAAATAATGAGGACCTAGAAATTCACCATAAGTGTGAGGTGCAACTATTTTATTGTAGAAAGGTGCGGTAGGAGAAAGAACAAATGCAGTTTTATATACATGTTCATATTATCTTCATGAAACAAAGTGAGGTCATATTTTTAGAAGAATAGCATGGTGAGGTTACAATTTAAGAAAAGTAGAGCCTGGCCCTGTGGCTTAGTTGGTTGAACATCATCTGGCACACTAAAAAGCTTGCAGGGTTCAACTACCAGTCAGGACACATACCTAGGTTGTGGGTTTGATCCCTGGTTGGGCCCAATAAGGTAGGCAACCGATCAACGTTTCTTTCTCTCTTTCCCCCTCCCTCTCTCTTTGTCTCTCCCTTCTTTGCTCTCTAAAATCAATAAAAATATCCAATAAAAATATCTTTGGATATGGATTTTTAAAAAAATAAAATAGAAAGGTTAATGAATCAGTACCAATGGTAGTATTTGTCCATCAACCTCACAAGACAGTAACTGTCCTGTCCATTTTATTTCATCCATATTGTTCCCACTGGAACTGCCCAACTATTCTATCACAAATGTGCCTCCTTGGCCACAGATGATTAGCCCAGGTTCAAGTGTAACCAATCATAGTGTTCACCTAAAATTTCTGGAACTGAATTGAAAAAGTCACAGTCTTTCTAGTAATCTGGATTTTAAGATAGAAACCTGAATAACACATCCTGTTGTCCTTCGATTGTATTTCCCATGTTTCCCAATATATAGAAGACAGAGCAGGTGCAATCTGAACAAAAACATAAATATAATCAATTCACAAAAAAATGATAATAAAAGATATGGAGGGAGATAAAATTTAATTCCCTTGTTCCATTGTAACAGAGAACTAGTTTTATTCCTAGTTCTTTGATTCTGTGAGACATTACAGAAAGATTTTAATAAATCCCCCCCCCCCCCCATTACTTAAACTAGTTCAAGTAGGTTTTCGGAGACTTGCAACAAAAGGTTGTAATTAATAAAAAAAATTTTGGAGGATTAGCAATATAGCTTATTAGGGAGACATCTAACCATTATGATACACTGTTATAGGGTCCAAATAAAGTTTGAGACAATGGCAATAGTATTCATCTGCGTAGTATGCCCATTTCTGCACAAGTATTCTCTAGCCCAGGAATAGATGAAGTAAAGGTTGACTATTGAATTGATCAAAAATTGAGTTGTAGTTTGAATGATAAAGAAATTTGGTGGAAATACAGTAGGATATGCGGGTTAGTGATATTGACAAACACGTGATTGACACTGAGGCAGAAGTGCCTCTCAAAGGGAATGATGTAATCCATTAGTGATCTCTGCCCTGACCAGAGGGATAGGAGGCACAAGTATGATTCTTTAGCACATTCCTTTCTTTCTTCTTTTTGGGTTCTACATTTATACTCTATAATTCTTTTAGCAAAACCAAATTAATGGGACTATCCAAATAAAGATCATGGTAAAGAAACTGATATAAAATCACTATGCAAACCTAAATAGGTGTTTTTTTGTGGGGGGAAGGGGGAGTAAAACAAAACATGTGTTATATCTTAAGGATAGGATACTAGAAAAATATTCACACAGAAGAAATAAAAATTTTGGTCTTGATGTTATAGGAATAAAAAATTGGGCTAAAAAGAGAACTGCGCAAATATCATTGTAAAATAAAATAGTAACTGGACATGCTGCCATTTTATTGTGTTCCATTTCTATGCTTCCTATTCTGTACGATTTTGAAGAGGGAAACTATTACTGTTGGTGCCCCACTCAAAGTCCCTCAAACTATTCTAATACCTGCTTTCCTCATTTTCAGCTGCCTTGACCTGCATTTCCCTGCCTGTGTATTTTACCTGGCTAGCAAAGCCACTGTGTTCTAGCAATGGCTCAGAATGAACACCCCGCCCCCAGGAGTACCCCACAACCAATGATGAAAGGAAGTTTGGGGCATAGAAATCCCAGCTTGTTCTTCCCACCTCTATGTGATTCTGAAATGCACCCAGACTTTCTCAGAGAAAGCGAAATGTGGCTTTGCTCAGTAAGAACCTGCTTGCTGATTCATTCGCGATTGGCTGCCTTTCCTTTCCCACTTGGCTTTCCCACTCTTTACTGGCATATCCTAAAGTTATCTTTCAAATAAATAACTTGAACGTGAATATTTGTTTCAGAGTTTGTCTCTGGGAAAATGCAAACTACAAACATATTTTGGTAGAACCAGGGGAATCGTTTTGAAATATCATTCTGGGGCCTCTTTTGCAGGAGTCAGGATTGGGAGTTTTATTTTATTCCCCAGGCTAAGAGGTGTGTCAGTTATTTAATTTTAAGTAGCACAGAGTTATATAAGATGTTTGAGGTATTAATTAAGGATAATATAAAATTGAACAGGATGTGAGAAGAGAAACCAAAAGTTAACATTTTATTAGGAAATGGGGTGGGGCAGATGAAGTGGGCAAAGTGGGTCAAATATATGGTGACAGGAGGAGACTAGACTTTGTGATGATGGGCATACAATGGACTATAGAGATGTCATATTATAAAGATGTATGCCTCACACTTATATAATGGCATTAGTAACCAATGTCACCCCAGTAAATTTGATTAAAAATAACAATAGATTTAAAAAGCTTTAAAAAAATTTCTAAACAAAAAAGAATATTTAAAATTCTATTAATGCATTACATGAGACTACCTAGCTGTTAAAGGTTATTGTGGTATATTGAGGGTTAAGAAAATCAAACCATTTTTAAGAACTAAGGAGAGATGTATGACTACATCAGCAATTCATACGTGTGTTAAATTAATCCTTACGTAGTTGTTAAAATTTGTCTCCTTAAAACTTCTGCCCAAAGCATACAAGTGTTCAGTTCTCTGAAATGGAAAGCACTCTTTCAATCACTCTTTAAAAATCTATCATGTACAGCATCACAACTATAGTTAGTAACACTGTACTGCATATTTGAAAGTTCATAAGATTATAAATCTTAAAAGTTTTCATCACAAGAAAAAAATCTGACACTATGTATGATGATGGATGTTGACTGATCTGATTGTGGGATCATTTCCCAACATATAGAGATATCAATCATTATGTTGTGCACCTGAAAGTAACAGACTGCATGTCAACTATAATTCAAATAATCCCTAATTGAAATATTTATTCATTTTAGGCTTTTCCTATGCCACTTAATTAAATTCAAATACCCTATGTACAATGAAATCTGAGGAATTCTGATGCCATCTTTGCCACATGTTTGTATATTCTTCAAGGTAAATATAAATTTCATTAATGTACATCTACACAATGGAATACTATGCTGCTGTAAAAAGTAAAGAACTCTTACCATTCACAGCAGCATGGATGAACCTGGAGAGCATTATGCTAAGCCAAATAAGCCAGTCAAAGTAGCATAAGTATCACATGATTCACTCATTGTGGAATATACTGAACAACATAAACTGATGAACAAAAATAGATCCAGAGACATAGAAGCATCAAACAGACTGTCAATCATCAGAGGGAAGGAGGTAAGAGAGCACCCAAAGGACTTGTATGCATGCATATAAGCATAACCAATGGAGACAGACAGTAGGTGGGTAAGGGCCTGTGCAGGGATGTGAGAGCGGGTGGGGAGAATGGGAGAAAAAGGAGACATATGTAATACTTTCAACAATAAAGAATTTGAATATATATATAATAAAGAAATTTGGATATATATAGTATATATATGTGTATATATATAATACACATATATATATGGGGTATATATATAATAAACTTCATTGCTGCCATTTTTTTCTGCATAAAGCTGTATCTCTTTTCTCTGACCCAAGGAGATAAATGCAAAGAGGCTGAGATTATAGAAATTTGTAAGATCAAAATTAGAGTCATAAAAGTATATGGTCACATCACACTGCCAGGAGCTAGAATAAATGGTATACAAAATCACACATTCTGTTATAAAGTTCACTGCTTTTTCCAGTGAACTGAATTAATTTTAATTTATTGATTCAGCAACAATCATTGTATTAAAATGAAATATTCATTACAAATATCCACATGTGGTCTGTTAAAAGAGAAAAGTAAATACAATATATATAAATATTTTCATT
Organism: Myotis lucifugus; assembly: GCF_000147115.1. Lineage (NCBI taxonomy): Eukaryota > Metazoa > Chordata > Mammalia > Chiroptera > Vespertilionidae > Myotis > Myotis lucifugus. Next base: position 6,561,398 of record NW_005871072.1, read on the forward strand.
TCTTTAAATAAAACCCAGCATTTATACTGTGAACTAATTCAGAAAATGTACTAGCTTTATTCCATAAGGTGGAGTTGTGCTGCATACATAAACGATGCTAGCATATTATGCTGTAAAAATTTTAAGGAAAAAAAACAACTGCAACACTATCTTCCTGACTGAGATTAGGATGCTTATTAACAGAACTGTTGACTTGTAGCAGTTGGGTGGTGGTGGTTTGAGTGATCACTAACATTGATTGAATACTTATGAACCGTATGCCAGCTGCATGTTAAATGCTTTAGATGCTGTCTCACATTATTATTATTACTAGAGACCTGGTGCTCGAATTCATGCCCAGGTGGGGTATCTCGGCCTGGCTGATGATCAGGGCCAATTAGGGGGGCTGGCCGACTTGGGGTAGGGACCGTGGGAGGTTGGCCCCAGCAGCAATCTAACCAATGGCTGATTCCGCAAGGAATCGGGCTCCCTCCTCTCTCCTGTCTTGGTCTGGAGTGCGGGTGAACCAGATTCGGGCTGTCAGGGCCACAGCAGCAAGGTCTGGGTCAGTGCACATCATAGTTACCAGCCAGTGTCCAGTCATTCTGGTCATTCTGGTCATTCTGGTCATTCTGGTCACTCAGTCGTAATGGTCACTTAGGCATATATATATATATATATATATATATATATATATATATATATTCCCAATTTACTGAAGAAGGAACTTTGACATGAGAAGTCAGGTATTTTGCCCCAGAACACAACAAAGGGAAGCAAGAAAGCTGAGATATAAGTACCAATCTGCTGGACTAGATTCTGTGCTCTCAACCATGATGCTGTGTGATCTTCACCAAAGGAACATCACTCTCCTACTCCAAGATAAGGTTTAAAAACAAAGCTCTAGCCCTAGCTGGTTTGACAGTGGATAGAGCACTAGCCTGTGGACTGAAGGGTCCGGGTTCAATTCTGGTCAAGGGCATATGCCTGGTTTTCAGGGTTGATCCCCAGTAGTGGGGGTGCAGGAGGAAGCCAATCAATGATTCTCTCTCATCATTGATGTTTCTATCTCTCTCACCCTCTCCCTTCCTCTCTGAAATCAATCAATATCTATATCTATATCTATCTATATCTATATCTATATATCTATATATCTATATCTATATATATATATATATATATATATATATATATATATATATATATATAAAGCTCTTTTTTTCCTGCTTGGAACAATGTATCTTATAACCAGGCATGCAATATTTATTTGATAATAAAGACTAAATTCCAGAATATCATGTGAGAGTGTTTGATGAAAATTGGCATGAGGAATAACTTATTATGAGTCCAAGGAACTCAGTAATGTAATCTATAGTAAAATCATTTGGGCTTAATAACTGACAAGATGTTATATAAAGTTTCTTCAAAAGTGACTTTTGAGTTTGAAAACACTAGAATCTTTTCAAGTATATTTGATATTATTCTCTTTGAAAAAAATTATTAAATTGTTCTCATGTAAAAGAAAAGAAAATTAATACAGACTAGCATAAAGCTATAGCCCAGAAGATGATAAAAGATTATTAGTCACTTTCATATTATAATCCTATTTGAATTTTAACATGACAGCTCTTGGAGATGGATAAATATTTTCTCTTTTACATGAGACAATTGAGAATTAACAAAGTTGAGAGATGTGTCCAGCAAAATCACATAGCAAGTAGGAGGCAGAGCCAAAACACAGACCTAGGGTTTTGACTTTATAGCATTACTCTTTCTGCTGCATTAGTGGGTGTTTTAGAATATACTAGTAGACTTCATCTTGAATATTTTTGTTTTGTTTCATAGTACCCACATTTATCGAGATTTCAACCCTTGCAGTATATTAAATATAATTTTACATTTCCTTCTGAAACAATCAACCAATCTAATTAGTGTTGCTTTCCTAACAAAGAATGAAGATACTACGGAAAATCCAAGTCTTTGTCTTTCCAGTGATGACTTTTCTTGAAATGATCCAAAATAAAAGGAAAGGGGAGATGAAGCATGTACGACCCTAGAGGTTCATTTACCCCACTCTAATATAGTATAGAAATTATCATCTTATCTTAAAAAGAAGAGAATTAAAATATAAAAATTTAAACTGAATAGGAAATATATTCAATGATTGCAAAAACAGTAAGAATGTCAGGTTTTTGTAACTGAGACTAGAAGTGATTATATGCACATGTGCACTGGCAGTGTAACTTGGGGTGGATTTTAATGAAAGTAAACATTCTAATAATGTGGAAGTCTTGAAGAAAGACTAGGGATGTAGTATGGATTGCCCAATGGTTATAAGAAAAATATCAAAAACATAACAGTTGGTATGGGAGAAGAGATGGAGGGGAATCTATAACTTTGCAAAGAACTTTCAGAAGATGTAGAATCCCAAATGACAGAAAACAGTAGCAAAATTTAGCTACTTTAACTGCCTGAAGGGAGAGCTTAAAAACTGAGCATAAAGATGATCATTGCAAGGAAACTTGCAATAGAACTAACAATTAAAAACTTGCTTAATTTTATTTTTCAATTAGAGTTTACATTCAATATTATTCTGCATTAATTTCAGGTGTACAGCACACTGGTTAGACAATTATATACTTTACAAAGTAATCCCCTTGATAAGTCTAGGACCTACCTGGCACCATACATAGTTATTACAATATTATTGACTATATTTCCTATGCTGTACTTTACATCCCTGTGACTATTTTGCAGCTACCAATTTGTACTTCTCAATCCCTTTATCCTTTTCACCCAGTACCCGCATCTTCTGCCCTTCTGGCAGCCATGTCTGCTCTTTGCATCTAAGAGTCCACCTCTATCCTATCTGTCTACTTTAACGGATAAAAACTTACATAGACTTAATTTTTATGAGAATGATGAAAAAGTAAAAATATAGAAAAGAATAACTCAAAAAGTGAATGAAATAGAAGGGTAGTTTTAGAAATTTTATTTTTATTCCAACACTCTAATTTGAAAGTAGACATTTAAGAAAAACAATTTTATATAGATGCATTGTTAGAAAGAAATAAACTGCATAATGCAAACACATTTTTACCTTCTCTGCTACATCATTGCTTAATGTGAAACCAAATGTAGAGCCAGTAATGGACTCACACTGTGACAAAAGGGAGAACCAGATAGCAAGGGTGACGCTCTGGAAAGCGCCCTTTTTAAGGTTTCCTACAACATTTTCTATCAATGTACAAACATAAAATTTGTAAAACTGTATCTCTGTTAATACTTGCATTGCCATTTTTTCCAGACAGTTGGGCAACAGAGATGTCATTTGATCCATGCTTAAGTTCTTGAGAGAACCAGAAACATAATGGGCTCCAACACACCTTAAACTGCTGGCATCATGAGCACTTCCTGCCTAATTCTGTTGGACAACAGAGACAAAGCAAGCCCTGTAATTACATCCCAGCCTGATCTATGCTTGCAGTCATGTAATTAATACTTCCTCTGTAAAGCAGTGGAATAATTTAAAGAGCAGATATTTTTCAACCATGGTCTGAAAAACAGAAAAAAAAAACCTCTAACAGGAGAATGCATGTGCGTTTTAGCTATGTGCAGACACTTCTGGGATTCCATTTGCTAAGAGAAATTGTAATTAGATTCTCAGAGCTTCCATTGTACCAGGAGATGAAAACGATACTTCCTTCCTGCTCACGGCTATAGTGGGGGGTAGACTAGAGAGTGACTGGAGCCTATATTTATTCCATGAGGGTTTATGAAAATGGTAAACATAATCTCAGTTCCTGGCTACCTGAGCCACCCTAGTATGGTGCCAACCACATTTGCGGAGCCTCAGACAGGAAATCGGTGCAGAAATCTGGATCCAGAGGTTAGACCTTAACTTACACAGCAGAAATAAAACACTGCACTCCAGCAAATCTATACTGACTTTCCAATCCATTCATAGTTTCCAGTGCCCATTTGTAGAGAGGTATTCACAATTGTGAATGTAGATCCCACAGAAATCAGACACAGCAAATTGTTTTGTAACACAAAAGTAAAGGAAGGTAAGAGTGAAAATGTTAACTAACAATATAGATTTTACCAATAAGCTCCCTTTTCAACGATTCTTGCTATTTTAAATGATTTCTCATTATTTTCTTTAAAATGATTTGCATACATGCCCAGAAAAAATTCTATATTTTCAAAGTCCTTCTCCATCCCCATCCAAATCCAAAATACATTTCATCTTTGTCTACTTTTTTTCAACTCTTTTTATTTAATATTTATATTACACAGAGTGGCTCCAGGGCACACACAGGACAAATGAGAAGGCTGTTTCCTCGTCCGCTTGGGAAGGCTGTTCCCAAGTCCCTCTCTCCCTTGACTCTTTATAGCACTAAACAATCATTCTTGACAGCAATAACATCTCCAACAAGAGGTCTCCCCTAGTCACTTCTGCTTCCCTATCACATCATCTTGTTTATACCCTATATAATACCTCACAATCTCTGAACATTTTGTTTATTAATTCATCTGGGCTTCCATAAAAAAATACTATAAACTGGGTGACTTAAAAAATAGAATTTTTTTTCTCAGAGTTTGTGAGTCTGGGAAGTGCAAAATCAAGGTGCAGATAAATTTTGGGATTTTTTGTGACAATGTTCTACCTGACTTGCTGCTTTCTGGCTGTATCTTCACTTCCTTTTCTTATAAGATGACTAATTCTATTACAAGAATCCTACCCTCATGATCTAGTTTAACCCTAATTACCTTCCAAAGGCCCATCTCCAAATACCATCACATTGGGGGATGGGGCTTCAACACATGAATTTTGGTGGGACATAAACATCAGTCCATAGCATTCCAGATTTGGGTCCCCTCAACAGAGTAGAAACAACAGCAAAAACAAATTGCTTGATTATTTAACTAGGTTACCCTATAGCTCTCATAGAGGTCATCTGCTTTGTTGTAGTAGCAGCATGTAGTTCTCAACTATCAGTAACTAATATTCATCTATAGAGCAACCTGACATGCATCTTCATTCTGGTGGCTTGACTGGTTTCATTTTATATTTATAAACTCAATTGATTGGCTCATAAATTATAATAACTCTTAATTCTAATCTTAATTATAAAAACTCTTAATCCCAAGAAAAACATCAAAATTTAAAGATAATATATGACTGTATGAATATTTAAAAGCAATAAGCCAGATCTCCATTCTGTGAAAAACAAGGTAAAATTCTTAAAAGAATAGAATGATTGATAGGATGCATCCAAACACACCACTTTTTTGGCACAGTGATTCCAAGCTCATGTATAAATAGTCCCCTATTCTTCAGACAAGCCTATAGAAAAGGGAGGTCTCTCTCTATTGGAGGTCACTAGAAAAGAGCAAATAGGGATTTTTTAATACACTTTTGGCTTACATACTCTAAAATTATTACATTTCAGATATGTTCCAATTTGCAAGAACTGGAAACAAAAAAATAGGCCAATGGCCCAAGTCCAAGTAGATTCATTTTCCAGAATAAAAAACTAAAGCATGGAAATGGCAATAAAACTCTCATAAAAATTACCAAGAGTAAGGAATGTATGAATTGAATGGTTTATTCACCTAACTCATCATTTGTCACTTCCTTTATCAGTCTATCTCACAGATTGACTCCACTTTAAAATTATGAAAAAAAATGTTTTAATGTGTTAGATTGACCAGAGATTGTGCCCATTGCATATTGTGAAAAGATTCACTGCATCGGCCTCATGTGTGCCATGTGAACAGGTTAAAATATATAGGAGTTGGTAGCGAAATCATTCATTCACTTGACATTTTCCGGGTGGACACAAGCTATGGACAAAGCACTGTACTACCAACTATGTACAAATACTAGTTAGGAAACAACAGGGTTAAGTGGAAATGTTTGCCCAGACAATACTTTGAGGATTCAGTAGTTAACATCTTCACTTCTAAAGCAAAGATAGTCCTCTCAAGTGTACAAACAACTCTCTCCAATTAGAGAAAGAGAAATGTGCAGCTTTCTGTAGGCTCTGCAGCCAACCTTGCAAAGGCAGATTTGGATGAAAGGGCCAGGCCATGGTGTTAGGATTCTCACCAAGGCCTGAATAGGTCATCTTGTTCTTCTGCATCTCCCACTTGGCTAGGTCAAACCATAGGACTACCACGGGAAGTATACTTATTCCATATCATAACATTCAATATTCTCTCTTCTCTGCATTTCCATGGCAATATTCTTTTGTTTCTCTTTCTACTTTTTAGGTCAATTTATTCAGCCTCCTCTATAGCATATTCTTGAGTTCACTTTTTAAATACTGAGCTTCCCCACTCTAAGAATCCCATCATGTAGGCCAGATCTCCAGTCTGTATATCTCCTCTGAGTTCCAGGTACAAATATACAACTTACTGGACAGCACCTTTGGCATGTCCTGTAGATACCTCAAAATCAAGTATAACAAAAAGCAAAGTCATAGTCTGTACCTTCAGAGCCTGCTAACTCCTCTATTTCCCCTGCTTTGTCAATATCACCACCAACCACTCAGAAAAACACTAACTTGAAATCTGAGAGAACCTGGACTTGTTTCCTTCATTTTCCAAAGAGAGGTCAGGTACTATGGATTGTAACTTCTTCTTCATGCCCCAGAGGCCTTGGTTTAACTCTTACTGCTATTTTTTTTATCTATTTTTTTTGAAACAATATCTGTTTGCCATCAATTACTTGTCAGACATTATGCTTACTGAATAATTTTTCAAAAGTATCTCTACTGGGCGAAACAGACAAGCAAATGTGGAATCACATAATAACTTTACTTTAAGTGGTATTTATTTCTTAAACTCTCACTAGCCTTCAATTTTTTCCTTGACATTGCCACAGTCTTCTCATCATGACCTTCTCCAACCTAGGCAAAAATCTTCAATCATCCCTTATAATCTGTAAATTAGCAATAGAGTTCAGAAAGGGATGTAAGTGAAATGATTTTAAATTCCCAACAATGAATTTAAATTTTATTTTAAAAAACTAATGTGCAAGTGAATTGAAGTTCCTTTGGGACTTAATCTTTGAAAACACAAGAGAAGGGATGTCAAAGCTGTTTGTGAAGCAATGTCAGAAAATAGGGAGATTGGAGTGGGCCAAAAGCAGGAAAGCTGAGTCAGAGTAAAAATAAGTAAGCAATGCCGGAAAGCAGCAAAGCAGCCCTTTGGGGGGAATCGGAGACTTAGAATTATTACATCTGACAAAGAAATAAGTCCAGAAAACAGGAAAATTATTCTGAGGGGCCAGAGTGACATCATCAGTGCTCAGCAGCTGCTAACGCCTTCCTTTGGGAGACTGGTAATCTGCCCACTATGCATGTTCCTCAATCTATCGGCAAGGGACAGAGTACTGCTCAGAATTGCACTCCTCACAAAATATTCTGCACATCCACTATACTAAAAATAAAAAAATAAAAAAAAGTTTTGAGCCCTGGCCGGTTTGGCTCAGTGGATAGAGCATCAGCCTGCGGACTGAAGGGTCCCAGGTTCGATTCTGGTCAAGAGCATGTACCTTGGTTGTGGGCACATCCCCAGTAGGGGGTGTGCAGGAGGCAGCTGATCAATGTTTCTCTCTCATCGATGTTTCTAACTCTCTATCCCTCTCCCTTCCTCTCTGTAAAAAATCAATAAAATATATTTTTTTAAAAAGTTTTGACTGTAGAATCATAAACAGAGGTCACTGGGCTACCTAATAGGTTATATTTTCCAGTTTCCTGGTTGCTGGCTAAAGCAAGAAGACAAACATGGGTCCTTGGAGCTCTAAGTATCCTTAAACCCTTAAAATAAGAATCTGCACCTTCGATAAGTCATTCGGTATTATAGTGACACTAGAGGCCTATTGAACGAAGAGATTAGTGCAATAGGCCTTCCCTTCTCCTGGCTGCCGGTACAGGTTTTCCTCCTGCACCCGTAACCCAGGCCTTTGCTCTGGCCAGAGCCACCTTCGGTCTTCCATATTTGCTGCTCCGACTCGCCTTCAGTCTTCCCTCCGCCTACTTATGCAAATTAACCACCATCTTTGTTGGTGGTTAATTTGCATATTGTGCCAATTAGCCCATGGGAGGCGTAGTGAAGGTACGGTCAATTACCATGTTTGTCTATTATTAGATAGAATTATATTTTCCTCCTCCATTAGGTATAAGTTGTACTATGGCAGAGACTTCATATTCATATCAACACAGAGCTGAGAACACTTCTTTTTACAATGAAGGTCCTTAGAAAGGATATTAAAATGACAGGAAATTTGAAGTTGGAATATAAGCATTTATTTTACAGATAATAATGAACAGAATTTATGTAGAGAAATAGGCAAAATTCATTTGACAACTTGGTAATTCTATGAAAAGAATCAAAATCACTGGGATTATTTAGGTCTACATGAGATAAACTGAGTAATAAAGCCTCACATGTAAACTCATTTCATCAACTGCCTTTCTAACTCATTAAGGGAAGCCTGAGTTTCAAAGTCTAAAAGACTTCTAAGTAGCTTGAGAGATTCAACACTTTTACTTTGGCTATTTGCTTTCTTTAAAAGTTAACCATATTTGATGTTAAATAGCTTTATGAAGACCTCTGGATTTGGACATGGACCAGATTTGCAAGTTTGCCTTTAATTCAAGTTTATCTCTCTCCAAATGAGACTTGTAATATAAGTCAAAGTTTGCATTTATTAGAAATCTTTTGGTGGCAGTGAAGAATACTCAATAAGAACGACTTTTAAGGGAGCCTTTTTATTGGAAAGATATTGGGATCTCTTGCAGAACAACCAAGCCATAAGTAAAGTAGAGAACCAAGAATTCAAATAATTTGAATGCCATCAGGACTATCCATTTCTCTCCTACTTAATAGCTCTCCCTCTCTCTCTCTCCTCATCTCCCTCCATTTCATTCTTCTCTCGTTTTCTCTTTTTTTTTTCCTACTGCCCCTTTCCTGACCCACTCCCCAGACAACTCACTTTGCATTTCTAGCCAATAAGGCATGGAAAGTGTCTATTTACTACTGTTTATCTTTTTATATATTAAAACTTTTGCCACAATAAATGCACGTGGTAACAAGAAAATACTACATAAAGAATGCACTGGCCAATTCTAACCATATACCCATAACTAGACCAACCAGAGGCCAAGGGAATGAGGTATCATAACTTTTCCAGTTTAAAATTAATCAACTATTATGCAGTAAATGGCAGCTCTAGGACAATGAAGTGGGGTAAGGTACTGTTTCCAGCTGAAAAGTCAGGGCTACTGGGTAGAGAAAAGTTATATGTTTCAGAAAGAAAGTATTTATCAGATATTTGTCCCATTAATGTATTTTAAAAAACAGAGTTTTTTAAGAATTAAATGTGGCACCCACATGTTCAGATGTTACATACATTGGTATGCAGTGACTTGAGCATAACTTTCAACAGTCTCTTGTGTGAATAAAGTCCAGGCTGCTTAACAGCACTTTTGTCCTGCTTCATTTCCATTGTTATTTATTTAGTGTTCATTAAACAGTGGTATTTAACTTCTTTATGTAATTTTTGTCAAAAAAAATTTAAAAAGTAGCTGTTTTCTTTAAAATAAATAGGATGTTTACACTATTAAATTTAAATTGAGCTTTAGGAATGAGAATGATCTTTACTTATTGTTTAGAACAGTGCTTCAAAGGAGTAGTAATATTGTAATGCACATATTACCACTACATAATATGATAATGGCCTCATTTAAGAATAATTTTTAAAGCACAGTCAAGTTAAACTCCCATCCAAATTCTGTAGAATTTGTACTAATCATTTTGTTAGAATGTAAATAAAATAATATATATAGGAATAAGAAGTTTTAAAAATCCATAGAAAAGAATATTATATGTATCTATCATATTAACATGAATTTTTGCATAATCATTATAATCCCAAAATATTCAAAAATTAAGTAAAACATCACATAAAAACAAGGGTTATAAACAAATAAAATATTGAGTTAAAAGTAATATATCCTATTGTGTTCATGAAGCTCACACTCAAAAATTATACTGCTTTCAATAATTTTCCTTCATTATCATGAATGAGGAAGAGAAATCTATTTGGTTCAACTCCATGGACTCCTAAGTGGACTTTTTGAAAAAAAAAAAAGTCATGAAATCCTTTGATTCTATATCATAAGAAAACTCCTTTCTCCTTTCAGACTCCATCTCAAGCTGATCTACTTAAGAAGAAAAGAAAAGGGGATTCAGAATGAGGCAGGAGTTTTCTGCATAGGTCTTTTTCCCACTATCTTTTAGACAGAGTCCAGTTCAAGGACTGTTGGTTGATGATTCCTAACATAGTACAATGATAAAGACCTCCATTCAAGCTGCCCACTGCATGCTCTGCAGACACCTTTGCTTAATAGAATTGAAAACACTGGCAATCAAAAGGATCTTTCCAAAAACTAAACTACAGGGTTAAAGAGTTTTAACTTCTCAATCGTCTTTATCAAACTTTATAAGGAATAGGAGGCAGAGATGTGCAAAAGAAAACATCCCTGCCATCATCAAAACATGTCAGAGTGTATTATTGAAATACTAAGATATAAAAGATTATGATAATGAAGTAGATACATAGACAGATGATGATGATATAGATAGATGATAGATAGATAGATAGATAGATAGATAGATAGATAGATAGATAGATAGATGATAGATAGATAATAGATAATTGTAACAAAAAATAGGAAAGGCAGACAAAGTGTAGGGAAGAAAGGTGAAAACAAAGTTCATTAAGGAGAATATGAAAATAAGGGAGAAGATAGTGTGCAGATTAAAGCAAAGTAATATTACTCACAAGCCAGTGCTTGGTATACTAATCCAGGTCGTAAATGCCATGAGGAAAGAACAAGAGTAAATTATATATAATTTAGCTTGTTATTGGTTAAGAATAAAAAGTATTGGCTTTTTAAAATCATTATATTATCCATCTCTTGTGGGGAGGTTTAGTTTAGTTTTTAGTATCCAGCGAACCCTCTTTAAGTAGATAAACTTATAAAGTTTAAGCCATTATCTTGTCAGTTATAGTCTGTGTCATTGTAATGCGCATAGGACTATGAAATAAGAAGAAAGACTAAAATGAGTTAAGTTTAAAATGTGAACATGAATTATGATTTTCTTTTTTCAAGTGAAATCTTGATGAGTAAGTGTCAAAACAATACATTGAAATACATGGAAAACTGTCAAATTAAAAGAAAATTGGTATAGTAAATGGAGAAAATAGACTATGGTATGAATAATTCTGGGAAGAATAAAAAGCAATGAGGATAAGTTTCAACATGTCATCCACTTAATTTTAACAACAGAAAGAAAAACTGATCAGAAAATGTATTGGGAATAAGGAGATTTCTTTTAAGGTTTCTATGATGGCTCTCTTGAGAAATAGTTTTAAATTTGTATATATGACTTTGTTTAATGGGTGTTGACCAACTTCTAGGGAACAAATTCTCACTCACAGAGATCAATTAATTTTACCAGGCAATTAAATCTTGCCTTTACCACAAAAGATTATTTTCTAAGTCCCTCTATTTGTGCTAATTTATTTGTCATATATGACTGCAGATTTGAACCTAACAGAGTTTTGTTTTGTTTTAATCTTCTAATAACATCTATTTCCTTAGCATTCGGGAGTGGCACTTAGCAGTGTTAAGCACAGTTTTTGCTATTTTTAACAGAATATTTTCTGCCGGCAAATTTTCTTAAGGATGAAGTAAAGTGTTCATTAGTTTTCAACTTTAAAATATTTAAAGTTGCATTTGAGAGAAAAGGTGGTTATATATAAATCCCTAACAATTCACTGTTACATATGATGCTGGTCAGATAAGGCACTTTATTTTTTAAAGTCCAAAAGCATATACACATAATACTGTGTCTTGATTGCCCATCCTAGGCTGAATTTTGTTTCATTTTTATAGATGAGAGACTCACAAAATCCCTTTCAATAATTACTTCCTGAGAAACCCAGCCTTGCACTTCCATGATTTAAGTGCTTAGTCAAATCATTTCCTCTAATATGAAGAACGGCTGAAGGCAATGCAATCCAGCTTAGCAATTCTACCTTTCATAGGAGTCAACATTCTGAATGTATTTGTGACATTAAGAAAGGAAATAGAGACTATCAATCAGACTTTCAGATCCTGTTTTAATCAGAACACATTCAGGAAACAGTCTGAAAAGCCAGAACTTTCAATGCCCCTGTTCAAGAAGTTTTTCCTAACTGATTTGCAGCCCACAGATGAAGAACAAATACTCGTGAAGCTTTCCATTTAATTTGGTATAAGTTCATAAAACAAATTGCCCAGATAATTGGACATGTCTTCAATTCTACACTACATTTTCCATAGATGTAAACCAGATTTATAACTTAGAAGTGCAGCAATAAATGAGCCTAACTTGTAATACACCTGTGCCAAGTCTTATGTCAAAGTGAAATAAAAAATGAGACTGACCACTTTGAGTAATCAAATCTGTCAGTTCAGTTAACTCCTTCTAGAGCATTGATGAGAAACACTAAGCTCTGAAAAAAAGAGGTTAATTATTTCTACTTGTACAAATATACACAAGCAAGAAATAGATGTTTTACATTCCCCAAAAAATAAACATATCATCTTAATCCTGCAAATGATTTTCTTTCTGTTATTCCTCCCCTGCCACCCCTTTTGGAGAATTTAAAACTCACACATGGAAACTACTATCTTGAAGCTAAATTCCCATTTTCATTTGAGGAGTTTTTCCAGCTTAAATCAGAGTTGGCAATTATGCTTTTCTGGACTGGACCATCTGGTCACCATTTGTCTCGTCCCTGAAACAATATAAAGGAAATATCAGGTGGTTTTTTTAGGCACATCTGTTAGTCCTATGATAACTAAATATATCCAGTTATTATAAGCCAAAGCTCAAACCTAAAGGTGTCCTCTAATTGAATTCTTCCTCTTCATGGTCAAGAAAGGGGAAGGACATTAATGATAATACAATGAGCAAAGCAGAATTTCCATCTGCAAAGACTTTCCTAAGTCTACATACTTCTTCAGGCTATTTGCCAAGTCAATGATCCAGAGAAAGTAGGTTTAAATAATACCCGATTCCAGGAATGGGAAAGGTAGATGTACAGATATGTGGAGATCAATTGCTATTAGTAATATTTTTCCAGGATTAAAAAACAAAACAAAAAAAACGAAAGGCTTATTTATTTTAGAGGAATAAACTATTTTTCCCAAAAAATTTCTGCTGGTATTTGTATTCAAATAAATTATTTTACTCTCCATTACAAAAGTATCCAATTTTCTCAAAACAAATTTATTATCTTCGCTCTGCTTTTCAAACTCTGCTTATCTGAGTAATAGAAACATAATTTTTCATTTGGCCAAACTAGAAACCAGATAATCATTCCTAGTTTTTTCCCTCCCTTTCCTTCAAATCTAATTAGTGATGAGGACCTAATAGCTCTAACTGTTAAATATTTCTCAAAACTATTATTTTCTCTTTTATTACAATTGCTACTCACTTTTTCTCTAGCCTAAATGCTCATTCCTTTCCAGTTCACCTTTGAAGATTCTATCAGAGATATTTCCAAAGGCAAAACCAATCATGTCTGTCTCCCTCTAAAGATCTTTAAATAACTCCCCAATACCTACTAGTAAACACTAAAGTACAAATTCCTTTGTGTAGCATACATAAAACCTTTCAAACACCTTTCTTTATCTCATCTCCTACCACTTTCTGCAACTCTGCAGAGCTTATGCTGCAGTTTCAAAACAATCCATGCCCTTTTATGATCTGGCCTGTTGCACATTTTCTTCTGCCTGGAATAATTCCTCTATTGATTTATTGAGAACTTAGTCATACTTAGATTGAAATCCAGTATGACTTCTGAAATCTCCCTTTACTCTCCCCGCCACAACACTTCCATCCATTTCTATATGATGTATGTACCCCTATGTTCATTGCAGCATTATTCATGGTGGCCAGTGCACATCAACGACAGAAGTGTCCTTCAATAGATGGTTAGATAAAGAAGATGTGGTACATATACACAGTAGAATACTATTCAGCCATAAGAAAAGATAAAATACTGCCATTTGCAAAAACATGGATGGATCTTGAGAATACCATGCTAAGAGGAATGCCAGGTGGAAATAATCAAGAACCGTATGATTTCACTCATATGTGGTATATAAAACGGAAAGAAACAAATAAGAAAATCAAACAAACAAAAACTCATAGACACAGATAACAGTATGGTAGTTACCAGAGGGAAGGGGTAGTAAAGGGTAAAGGACGTCAAATCTATGGTAACGGAAGATCTTTGATTTTGGGGGGTGGGCACACAATGGAATCTGTATCATAGAATTGTATGTATAAAACTATACTAAACTAGTAAACAGAATCTTTGTGGGGGGAATCATATAGCACTAAGCTCTATTGTATCTGCCTTCTCCAACTTCCCGAGCTCCTGAAGAGTGGAAGCTATGTGTTTTTCCTCTTCAGTGTCCTTATACCCAGCTGTCAATAGACACTAAGTAACTGTTCATAAGGTAAATGAACAAAGCAATGAACAAATGATAGATATGTAACTGTCTGAGGGAGTAAAATCTGTTTCAACTCTGGTCAACATTATGAATTTTTAACTTAGTTTAAGTAAAATTGAAGAATCAGACCACTTCTGACAAATTATTAAAGTGCATTAGGTATCTTTTGAAGTTGAGTTCATGAATCCATACAGTAAAATAGTCCCACTGATTTTTAATTGACATAATTTTTTCCTTAGTTTTCTCTTTTAAATTGTTTGCTTTCTCTGTTGGCTTTAAAATTCAGTGTTAGATATAACTGCAAATATCTTTCATTTTTTTTATAATTTATGCAAGGGAATTACATACCATTAAGCACTAAATAATCTTTCCATGCTAATTTAAGAGTGCATATTTGGAAACAGAACCACGGGGGGAAAACATGAATATTCTCCACTTTTATTTTGACTTCCTTAATTTCAGAACATCCCACCACCCTTCCTCTCCTGCCACCAATTTTTTTGCCATGCTTTTGCTTTTGTTCTATGCATTCGGAAGAATAAAAATGTTTTTCTTTACAGAGCAACAAGTGGCATAAATATACATAAACTTTTTTAGGAAAAAAGAATTCACATAAATTATTTTGAAAAAATTATTGTAATCTAAAGTGCTCATTAGGAGAAAGGCTATTTGGAAAAAAATGGTACTTTTTTCTAACATCGTATTTTTTTTTTAAAAAAAATTAATGTTGACTGAGGCCTTATTCAGGCACATATCTCATTAACTTGAATAAGGGTGGTTAGCCCTCAGGGGAACTCTGTTACCTTCTTCGATTTCTTTTGCCATGTAGAGGCCTCCTATAAAAACCACTCACTGACCTGTACTATTTTAACTCACATAGAAATTACTCAAACTTCAGAATTGCATCGCACAAGAATGGAGGCAGTTTTTCATCCTAAATTACATGTAGTTCATTCTTTTCTCTAGCATGCAGGTTTGAAGTTATACTGACATCACCATATACAAATATTTTTCATCCCTTTTGCTTTGCTTTTAACATTTACTATTATGCCTACTTTTTTGACAAAACATATATTTATTCTTTGAAATTATTAAATGTTTAATCACGTTCTTGAAAATGAGGAGCAGTCAGGTTTTTACTCTGTTTATTTTTTTTTTCATTTTTGTTAGTGTTTCTTCAATGGCAACTCACTCCAACTAATTCTCCTCAAAACTAGTGCACTGTTTCTAATCTGAATGCACATTAGAACTCCAAATCCACTCTTACTGGTGGCAAGATTGATTCTTGTTCACTCTCTCACCTCACATATGAAGGTTATTACAAAGTTGATGAGGATAATCAAGTCATACTGGAAAGAATGTTTTGGACCGTGAATATGCAGCTGCAGTGAGGAGATATTTTGGCACTTCCAGCATTATAAAAGTTAGAATGATTAATAAGATGAAGCATGGAATTGATCTATTGAGAATACTGTATTCCCTTCATGGTTATTAAAAATGTGTGAAGCGCATTAAAATAGATGTAGATTATTTGTTACAAAAGAGATTCACGATTCAATGTTATCACCTTTAGAAACTTATGTGGGGTTTTATTCAGGTTACAAAACATTAGAAGTTGTAACTTACATGCTAAGATAAGTGTTTTTAAATAATGCCGTATCTTAAGCGGTTGTGTCATAAAAGTATATATTCCAAGTTGTCTAAATTGTACAGCAAAGCCAACACATGCTTATTTCTGTTTCCTCATGACATTCTACTAAAATAATGAAGTGGATTTAGCTGTCAACTGGTGGAGACACACTAGTTGACAAGCCCATAAGTTTCTAATCAGATATTTAGTAACTCATTCTTACATATTTATGGGCAGCCAAGGATCCCCAGATATTTGAAGAAAGCCTCTAACATGAAAGACAGAGACGAGACCAAATAAGCAGAAAAAGCAAATTTGAAGAAAATAGAGTGATGGGAGTAGAAGTAAACACTCTGTGCGCATCTGTGTTTAACATTGCCTCCCAGAGAAAGGAAATTATGCTTAAAAATAAATACATATTTAAAAATGTTTAATGAATTTTTTAAAGCTAGAAATGACTAAGCTCAGAAAGGAAGGCATGTCAAAAGCCAAGCTATGCCAAAAACTAGGCCCCTGTGCAAACTTTTGAATGCAATGGAAAAGTAATAATAAGTAATAAATAAATGTCCAGACAAGTAAAGAAAATGTGTGGAAATTAGAAATATGATAGCAGAAATTGAGAGAAAAATCAATGATGAAATATTGAATTTTAACTTAATGTTTGAAAAGTTAGAATGAAGTCTAAGTATAGAAAATTAAGTAGGAAGAAATAAGGAGAGTACCTATCTTAGAGATTCATTATCTGAATAACAGAAAAAGAGAACAAAAGTAGTTATGGAAAGAAGATTATCAAGGAAATAATTTAACAAAATGTTCCAACACTGAAGTTCAGAGTGAAAAGTCCATGGAATGTCTAACACAGTAGGGAAAAATAAAAGCCCCATATCAATGCATACCACTTTAAAATGTTCAACACAGGAACAAAACTTTCACAGAGAAAAAAATCAGAATGGCATCAACGTTGTAAGCAGCAACACTAGATAAACAAACCAGTAAGTAAAACAATGACCTCAAAATTATGAATGAATGTTATTGCTATCCTACTTATTTACAGCCACCAAATGCAATACAGTGTGAGAGTGGAATGAAGACATTTCATATTTACAAAATACCACAAACTTGGTCTACCGTGAGCTCTTTCTCAGGAAATTAATAGAAAACATGTCACCAAAATGAGAGTGTGAACCAAGAAGAAGACAAACATAAACCTACACAGAAGAGATCCAATACAAGTGTAAGGCAACAGGAATTTCCAGGATGGTTGTGAAGGGAAATCCCCCAAAAAAATAGTTATGCAAAAGACCAATAAAGCAATAATTCCAGAGGAGATCAGAAGGATATCTCCAAGAATGCAGAATTCATAGAAATACCTATATGTTTAAAATATTGAGAAGACATTTATACTTTGCAGAGTTTGGAAATGAATCAGATACATACACATGCACACACACACTCACACACTCACTTTTTACTCAAAGGCAAAACCCTAAAAAAGTATCCAAGAAACTAAATATAAACATAATAACTTATATGGGTTAGCTGTGAAAAATATTTATACACAATAATATAAAAATCAGTTATTGGTCCAACAACCAAAATGAATATACTGAGAATGGGAGAAAAGAGTGAAACAAATTAAATGTTGATCTTTCACTGTAATAAGTGAATACATAATGTCTAAAACTGAAAAAGTATAGCTATATTAGTAAAGTAGTACAAGACTGTTTTCCAGAAACATGCAGGTAAATACCCAAGAAATACATAAAAGATTTTAAATTGATTGGGAGAGGTAGAAAAATGAGAGGATAATAGACATTGTTTTTATTTTTTTAAAACTTGTAGAAATATTGGAATGTAAATTTGTATAAAAAATAATCAATAAATATTTATTTATTTTACTACTTATTACTATAATTATTTATTTTCAAGCAACTGTAGGAAATTATTTTATTGGATTTTAAGCACTGAGGTCTCTTTTAAGAACTGACATGCCATATTGTAACAAGCTTGGCACAAGTTCTGGGCTTAGAGAAAGAAGCTCCCACTTAAAATTAACCAGGTCTGTAACTGTTGAATGTTGAAGTTGATGAAGTAATGGGCAATGGTAGTAATGGAAACCAGAATCTATACTAACAGTTTTTTCAGAGGGAATTTTCTGATGCCAAGAAAAATTGGGGGGAAAATATTACAAGATATAAGTATTGAAAGGGAAAATTATAAGGTTTCGAGCAAATAGATAAATCAGCATTAATCACATCACATGTCGAGCACTTTTGCACATATCTCATGTGATGTTCTCAGAAATTGCTACCTTAACGAGGGTCGGCAAAAAGGCTTAAAAAACAAGTCTCTGTCGTCCCCATTGCCTTATAAATGTTCCAGTAAATGCCACTATTTTCTAATGGGTTCTTTCAGTCCTTATTTCATCTGACCTATGTGCTCTCCTTTTCATTGTTAACCTGTTTGCTACTGTCTCAGAGTTCTCCACCTACCTCTCTATTCCTCAGTCTCTTGTGCTTGTTCACTTCTTAAAGCTTGAAGTCCCTACAGCTTTGTCTTTTTTTCAGTTTATTGATATACAATACTATACTGGTTCTATTAGTTTCAGGTGTACAATACAGAGATTTGACATTTTTATATCTTAAAATGTGATCACTCCACTAATTCTAGTAATTACCTGTCACTGTGCAAACTTATCACAATATTATTGACGCTATTACCTTTCACCTTTTTCACCCATCCTCCCACCCCCTCCTTTCTAGTACCTATCTCTTTGGTCTCTGTTTCTATGAGTTTGTTTATATTTTGTTTTGTTTTGTTTTGTTTGTTTTGAGTGTTTATAGATCCCACAGTATGAAGATTCGTACAACTTTGTCATTGGTCCTCTCTTCCTCTTTGTAGACATTTTCTGACATTCTCCTCCATAACTTCAGCTAAAGTAGGTATCCAAACAATTACCATACCTCCTGACTAGAGCTCTTGAGATGACAAGAATTATACACAGAATGTTTCCAATTCTCTTTGTCCTTCTGGGTTCTCTTTGGATCATGGTTCAAAATCACCACAATTTACCTGGAAATAAAAGACCAAACCTAGGAATGATTCTAGTCTTTTCCTTCACCCTTTGCCCCACATCAGTCACCTACACCTGTGTATTGTTCATCCTTCTCCTTCTCCTTGTTTGCTTCCTTCCTTCCATCAATAGCTTTCTTTTCAGATGCCTTACCTTACCAGCACTCTCACTGACAGTGGTAATATCCCCACTCCCAGTCTCACTCCTCAGGTCTTTTGCATCTTGAATTCATCATCTATACCTCCATCAAAGGTACTTAACCTGAAATATAATTTGTGTCATTTTACTTAATAGCTTGAAACTTCTCAATTGCTCGCCATTACCTGTAGGTTAAAGTCCAAACCCGTTATCAGGCCTTCCATGAACAGGCCACGAACTATGTATCCCACTTACCTCTTGCTGTACCACCTACATTTTAATGATACATTCTTCCAGTTTCTGGACTACACATCTGTACTTCCATCCAGATTGCATCATTATTCTGGAATTGTACTCCCCTTTCCTTTGTTTGCTCCACACCCAATTGGGAGCATCTACAATTAAGAAGTGTTATTTTGGGGGGTTTTTCAAAATCAACTTTTCTATGAAGCCTTTTTGGAGTATCCAAGCAAATTTAACCACTTCTTCATTGCACCTTCACTTATCTCTCTGCATAACCATACTTTTTGCAAAAAAAAATGCATTTCTACATTGGACCATGAACTCCTTTGGAACAGCGTTGTTCTATAATACCAATGTTTCAAAGAGTTCCTAAAGGATAGTAGGTGCTTGCCCTAGGAAACTTATAAAGCTCCAACTGTCTGCTACACGGCCAAAAATGTATTAGGAAAAGCAGCTCTAGGCAGCTCATTGCATGCAAGTTGCTGTGCTTTGAATTATATGACAGTAAAACCTCTACCACGATTGAATGATCAAATGATAAGCCATCTGTAGATTAGACACAAAAGAAGCTCTCTCCATACATTGCAGGCTGGAAAACATTAACTAAGAAAGTTGTTCTATACTGGATGTGGAATGTATAATCCAGTTCTCTCTGCATGCTTTCCATAAAAGAAAAAAAGCTGAAGTAGTCACAGTAGTAGTAGAAACAATGAAGGCAGTAGAGAGCACTGATTCATGAGTATTGTGTAGTGGCTAGAAAAGGAAGGACCTTCTGGGGAATGGCAAGTTGATAGTATGCTGCTGTATGATAATTAATGTTATTGACCCTGAAAGGGCTGCTATATACTATATACTGGACAGGTTAAACGATATTCCAATTCTTCATGGTGCCTGGTTTTGCTTTAGTTGAAATGGCACTATATGGCATATTTATAGAAAATTAAGTAGGAAGAAATAAGGAGAGTACCTATCTTAGAGATTCATTATCTGAATAACAGAAAAAGAGAACAAAAGTAGTTATGGAAAGAAGATTATCAAGGAAATAATTTAACAAAATGTTCCAAAACTGAAGATCAGAGTGAAAAGTCCATGGAATGTCTAACACAGTAGGGATGAGATGGCACTATATGACATATTTTGAAGATATTCCATGATCACAGATGACTATATAAATTTCATAGACTGGACTTAAATCATAGGTTATAAAATTCAAACTTCATAGCATTTAACTATTTCATTACCAGAGAGTTTCACAATTTGCACCTAAAAGGTAGAGAATATATTCAATGGCAAAAATAAGATACATTAAATTCTTTTTTTTTTATTTTTTATTTTTTATTTTTTATTTTTCGCTAAAAGTATTACAAAGGGTATTACATAAGTGTCCTTTCCCCCCCCCCACCCTTGACAAGCCCCTGCCCTCCCTTACCCCCCATTGTCTTATGTCCATTAGTTATGGTTATATGGATGCATACAAGTCCTTCGGTTGATCTCTTACTCCCCTCCCTCCTGTCCCCCAACCCTCCCTGGCCTTCCCACTGCAGTTCGACAATCAGTTTGAGGCAGCTCTGCCACTGTATTTATTATTGTTCGAAAGTTTGTAATGGTCTTAATTATCCACGAAAGAGTGAGATCATGTGGTATTTTTCCTTCATTGACTGGCTTGTTTCACTTAGCATAATGCTCTCCAGTTCCATCCATGCTGTTGCAAATGGTAAGAGTTCCTTCTTTTTAACAGCAGCATAGTATTCCATCGTGTAGATGTACCACAGGTTTCTAATCCATTCATCTACTGATGGGCACTTAGGCTGTTTCCAGATCTTAGCTATGGTGAATTGTGCTGCTATGAACATCTGGGTGCATATATCCTTTCTGATTGGTGTTTCTGGTTTCTTGGGATATATTCCTAGAAGTGGGATCGCAGGGTCAAATGGGAGTTCCATTTCCAATTTTTTGAGGAACCTCCATACTGCCTTCCATAGTGGCTGCACCAGTCTGCATTCCCACCAGCAGTGCACAAGTGTTCCTTTTTCTCCACATCCTCTCCAGCACTTGTCGTTTGTTGATTTGTTGATGATGGCCATTCTGACAGGTGTGAGATGGTACCTCATTGTTGTTTTGATTTGCATCTCTCGGATGATTAGTGACTTTGAGCATATTTTCATATGTCTCTTGGCTTTCTGAATGTCCTCTTTTGAAAGGTGTCTATTTAGATCCTTTGCCCATTTTTTGATTGGATTGTTTATCTTCTTTTTGTTAAGTTGTATGAGTTCCCTATAAATTTTGGAGATTAAGCCCTTATCAGATATGACGTTGGCAAATATGTTTTCCCACGAGGTGGGTTTTCTTGTTGTTTTGTTGATGGTTTCTTTTGCTGTGCAGAAGCTTTTTATTTTGATGTAGTCCCATTTGTTCATTTTCTCTTTAGTTTCAACTGCCCTAGGAGCTGTATCAGTGAAGAAATTGTTTTGGCATATGTCTGAGATTTTGTTGCCTTTGTATTCTTCTAGAATTTTTATGGGTTCCTGTCGACATTTAAGTCCTTTATCCATTTTGAGTTTATTCTTTGTGTATGGGGAAGTTGGAGGGCTAGTTTCATTTTCTTGCATATTATCTGTCCATTTTTTCGAACCACCATTTATTTGAGAGAC